>NC_140823.1:4792500-4977500 GCF_050613455.1 Vespa mandarinia
GCAATAATGTTTGTACATTCACGTACTACCGACAAACCTCAAAGGTTTCTCATTTCTCGCTCAAATGTCTTTCGTATTATAATATATTTTGTAGAATTATATGATATCGAAAAGAAGCTCTGAAAAAGCTCTCAAATGATCTAGAACGAAGTACAAATATATTATCTACGTATGAATCCAATTAATTAACATTGAATGATACGTCGAGATGAGAAAATAATTATTGTTTCAATTAACAGAGAAGACATTGTACTATATATTTATCAATATGCAAGAGAATAAAAACCTGCAGAAGTGTGTCGGTACTTTAAATCGATCGTGTGTGTAACTGGAATCGATATTCGGGATAATTCGCGAAACCGCCTGAAATTTGATGAAACAAAAAAAAAAAAAGAAATCATAGACGGTCGTCTTGAACCATTTTATCCTAATAATCGCAAACATCACACCGTTCAATCATGTTGTAACGATATTAATGAAACGAAAAGAAGAAGCATCATGAATATAATAGAAGTCGAGTGATCGAGCAAGTGTTTGGCTGTGCAGTAGTATAGGAAGAAAAAGAAAAAAAAATGAATATGAAAAAGCGAGTAATAGAAACAGTGAGTGAGATATAGAAATATGCAAAAAAAGAAAATTAGAAAAAAGCGAGAAAGAGAAAGGATGCGAAAGTAAGAGAATAAGATTCAGATGTTATTCGAAGATCAGTGAAAGTATTCCTATATCTGTTTGCCCAATCGTCATTCTTATTCTCAGGAACGCGTTTTTATGCCCTTAAAAGGGCTTCGCCGTCACGCGATACAGGATCATCGTGTCTGTCGAGAATGTCCATAGAAAAAGGGTGAAACGGGAAAGAAAAGAAATTCTATGAAACGGAATGGTCTACACGTGTCGGCCTACACGTGCCTCCCGAAAAAATTCCCGATTTATAATGTCGATGGAAAATCGACTTTATCGAGAGGACGTCATTCAAACAGATCCGCGTACGAATACTGTAGCTGATTATATTGACACTTTGCTGCTTTAACGAGCTGCAGTCTACCATGTATATATTTTCATTAATGTATGTATAATAAAATATATTCGAGATAATATACGCTTCTAACGGATATATTTGCAATCCACTCCATCAATGCAATCAAAACATTGTTTCGATAATATGTAATAATAAATTCAATAATTTAAAACTATATTTCGACAAATAAATAAGTTGAAGTTGTGTGTATTTTATTGATACCGCAATAATCTTTACGTAATAATTTTTAATAATCAATAATCAATAATTCAAAGTGATTCTTTGAGAACGAACTAGTAGATATTTGAAAATATCGAACGTGACGTGTAATATTCGAGAAGCTGCGATAATGATATCGATTGATCGATAGTATTATATCCAGCAGATGTCATTATTGTCGTGAACACATGTCCGTTGTATTTGCGGTTTGTTGAAACATAACCTATGAAATGAGAAACATTTGGGAAAACTAAATATTTTTAGTGATTGGTAATTAATTGATTCTTACGTAAATGAATTTAATTGTACAACAAACATCATTTGTTTCAGAATAATATTGTAATTTCTAATTTTATATTAAATATCTGCCTGTATTTTTACAGATCTGAATAGTTTGTTAATATAATCTACAAAAGATATTGAAAATGAGTAAATACAGAAGGCAAGAAACCTCAAGCGAGGATAGTGATAGTGAGGAAGAAAGGCGTAAGAAAGATATAAAAGAGAGAGATGAATTTGCGAATCGTCTCAAAGCAAAAGATGATAGTAAGACACGAAAAGTTGCTATGCCCACTGGCTCTGGAGCAGGTAAAATGTTGCAATATTTGAGCTTTTTTCCCTTTGAGAATTAATAAAAAAAAAATGTTTTTTTTTTTCTTCTTTTTTTTTTTTTTTTTTTTTTTTTTAAAGCTGAGGCAGCAAAAAGACTTAAACTCATGGAAACTGATGCAAGAGAAAAGCTTGTTCCAAAACTAAGAGTGGATTCCCGTAGAAAATATTTAGAAAAACGTAAAGAGGATAAAGTGGCCGAATTAGAAGCAGATATTATTGATGATGAATACCTGTTTGAAGAAGAAATGTAATTCATTAATTATATTTAAATTGATAATAATAATAATATAAGTAAAGCTGTTAATAAATATCGTTTGATATAGTTTAACGGAACGTGAAAAGCGTGAAAGAGCACATAAGAAACAATTATTACAATTGGCAAAGGAACATGAAAAGGCAAGGGAACTTGAAAGAGTACAAAGATATCATATGCCTTTGGAAAAGAAGAAATTAGAAGCTGAGGCAGAACCACCTGATACAGAACCACCACAATCTGAACAAAGTAAATGGGAATCCGATCAGATGTCATCTGCTGTATTTAGATTTGGGGCAAAAGACAGAAAAGGTATAATGATAATTATAATAATTCATTATCTTTATGATTCATTAATATGAATTTAAATAACAGCACAACAGGATTATGATCTTTTATTGGAGGATGAAATAGAATTTATTCAAGCACTGCGTATGCCTGGAAGTGAAAAAGGTACAAAGCGTGAATCAAGTCCTTCTCCGCAGGCTAAAATTTTACAAACCATACAAGAAACAAAAAAGAGCTTACCAATATATCCATTTAAGAATGATCTTATTCAAGCTATTAAAGAACATCAGGTATTGGATCGATTTGAAACAAATCTTATTGCAAAACTTAATAGATAATAAATAAAATTTATCACCATTATTTCAGATTCTGATCATAGAAGGTGAAACAGGTTCAGGAAAAACTACACAAATTCCACAATATTTATATGAATCGGGTTTTGCGGTGAATGACAAAATTATTGGTTGTAGCGAGCCTCGCAGAGTGGCAGCGATGTCCGTAGCCGCTAGAGTGGCTCATGAAATGGCTGTAAAACTTGGAAACGAAGTTGGTTATGCAATTCGTTTCGAAGATTGCACGTCTCATCGTACGCGTATAAAATACATGACTGATGGCACATTACATCGTGAATTCCTTAGTCAACCTGATTTAGCGTCATATAGGTAAACTTTTCAAATGCGAGAAAACAATTTATTGTAAATTGTAATTGGTATTATTTTGAAATATACGTTGTTTCTAGCGTAATGATAATTGACGAAGCACATGAGCGCACATTGCATACCGACATTTTATTTGGCTTGGTCAAGGATATTACAAGATTTCGTTCAGACTTGAAATTATTAATTTCTTCTGCAACGTTAGATGCAACAAAGTTTAGCGAATTCTTCGACGATGCTCCAATTTTTCGTATACCTGGCCGTCGTTTTCCTGTAGATATATATTATACAAAAGCACCTGAGGCGGATTATATCGATGCATGTGTAGTCTCGATTCTTCAAATTCATGCGACCCAACCGCCAGGAGATGTGCTAGTATTTCTAACTGGTGAGTATATAATTGACATAAATCATTAGGATCGTTTTATCGAACGTATACATAGTTCCAAGCATCATCAATTAGAATATTCATGACATTTAGCGAACTAGTTGCAAATCAACTAGTAACTTAAAAAAATGTCGATAAGGTCAGGACGAGATTGAGACGTGTCAAGAGATGTTACAAGAGAGAGTAAGAAGGCTGGGAAGTAAGTTGGCGGAACTTTTGATATTACCCGTTTATGCGAACTTGCCAAGTGATATGCAAGCTAAAATATTTCAACCTACTCCACCCGGTGCTAGAAAGGTATTTTTATTATTTTCCTTCATTTACCTCCACAAATCTACTTATGTATTAACTTATCTCAATAGGTTGTTCTGGCTACTAACATAGCAGAGACGTCTTTAACCATTGACAATATCGTTTACGTAATAGATCCTGGATTTGCGAAGCAGAATAATTTTAATTCGCGAACAGGAATGGAAAGTTTGATGGTTGTTCCGATTAGTAAAGCTTCTGCGATGCAGCGAGCAGGTCGTGCTGGCAGAGTAGCACCTGGTAAATGTTTCAGACTTTACACAGCATGGGCATATCAGCACGAATTGGAGGATAATACTGTACCTGAAATACAAAGGATAAATCTTGGTTTGTATTGATACGATTGAATCGTTTAACGAAATTAATTTCATCGCTCGCATAATAATAAAATGATAAAAATTACATTATAGGTAATGCAGTGCTCACATTAAAAGCCCTAGGTATTAACGATTTAGTTCATTTTGATTTTCTCGATCCACCGCCGCATGAAACATTAGTATTAGCTTTAGAGCAACTTTATGCTTTGGGTGCTCTCAATCATCGCGGTGAATTAACTAAACTCGGCCGACGAATGGCAGAATTTCCACTTGATCCAATGATGGCAAAAATGTTGTTAGCCAGCGAACGTTATCGTTGCTCCGAAGAGGTGGCCACAATAGCTGCAATGCTTTCTGTAAACGGAGCAATTTTCTATAGACCTAAAGATAAAATTATACATGCAGATACAGCTCGAAAAAATTTTCATGTCCCTGGCGGAGATCATCTCACTCTTCTAAATGTTTATAATCAGTGGCAACAAAGCGATTTTAGTACTCATTGGTGTTACGAAAATTTTATTCAGCATAGGTATGATGCACGAATTGTTTTCTTCCTTGTTTTACTTTGACATCGTCGTAACGATATATTCGTTCGATTAGATCGATGAAACGAGCCAGAGATGTTAGGGAACAGTTAATCGGCTTGATGCAACGTGTTGAAATGGAACTTGTCTCGGGTATTACAGAAACCGTTAATATTCGGAAGGTATCTAATTTGTGTTTTTTTTTTTTTTTTTTATCAGCTAACTTTGAAACTTCTAATTACTCTTATATTATAGATTTATTCCTAAAATATTTCAGGCAATTACGGCAGGTTATTTCTATCACGTAGCTCGTTTGTCAAAGGGAGGCCATTATAAAACAGCAAAACATAATCAAACTGTATCGATTCATCCGAATAGTTCTTTATTTCAAGAACTTCCGCGATGGTTGCTTTATCACGAATTAGTATTTACAACGAAAGAATTCATGCGACAGGTATTATTTCGTAAAAATCTTCGAATTAATAATTTAATATAAACATTTAATAGATGTCTCTAATCGTTTTAACGAATTTATTAAATATATCTAGGTTACGGAAATAGAAAGCAAATGGTTGTTGGAAGTTGCACCACATTATTACAAGCCCAAAGAACTTGAAGACTCGACGAATAAAAAAATGCCTAAAGTTGCAGGCAGAGCACGACCAGATGCAACTACCTAAGTAACAGTAGATAAAATAGTTTTTGTACAGACGAAACTTTTATATCGCAAAAAATAAAATCACAATCCTTCATGATTGTACAATATTTTAGTATACCTTTGTAAAATGTAAATCCATTACTCATAGGATATATTTTATCATATTCCTTCGTTTCAGAGCAACTATTCGAAAGAGAATATAAAAAGAAATATGTGTAATTACTCGTTAAACGATAATGAAGCATACCTAAGAACTTTATACATTTTAAAAGCCTTTAGAATAATCAACTTGAATCGTATATCGTAGAATCTCGTCATTTATTTCTAACTATTTATATAATAATGTTGTAATTATACGTGATACTCGTAGGCAGAGAAATTGTTTGAAAACGATATACTAACTCGAATGCAGTGTTATAAAAATTTACCGACGGTATAGCCAGATAGAGAGAGAAAGAAAAACAGGATAATTATTGGCTATACATTATGATGTAAATTACATAGTATGTAGAATAAGACGATCTAAATATTTACTGTACTGGTAAAGAAGCCCTTCTTCCGTTGTTAACAAAGAAAGTATGAATAAAGAATAAACACAGAAAGACATTCATAACTATGGAACGTGCATACGTACGTACTAATAATTTGGTATTTTAGTATTTCTTATCTTCAGTGAGAAGATGAAACATATTTTTTTTTCTTTTCTCGTTTTTTCTTTCTTTTTTTTTTATTTTTATTTTATTTTTCTTTTTTTTTTTTTCTTTTTTTTTTTTTTAAGGACAAACTCCATCGAGATTCTACAATCTTGTGAAGCAAAAGATTGTCATATAAAATTGACTAAAAGATAAAACAAAATATTAATCGGAAGAATGCATACTCTTCCTTTGTCATTCGGCTTATTAACTTACGTTGGTTTTTGGCGACCAACCAAATGGTCATCGAATTCTTTGAAATATTTCATTTATAACGTTTATACGGCTTTCATGGTATTCCTGCTTTATACATTCGCATTCTGTGGATTCATGGATGCTCTGATTGATCATAACTTGGATAACTTACTCGAAAAGTTTTCGCTCTTTATATCCGTAATAGGAGTGTGTATCAAAGTGACGAATATTTTAATCAATCGAAAGACTGTTATTTCAGTTGCAGATATGCTTCTAAAGGAGATATGCATTCCACGTGATTCTAAGGAGCTGGCGATTAAACAGAAGTTCGATAAAAATGCCAAGTGAGTACTAATTAAATGATAGATAGATATTATATTCGGATACTAGTTAGTAAAGATAAGCCGTATAGTCAGCATTTTATATATAAGCCGATTAATAACGCTTTTTAGAAAGTTACAAATTAATGTAAAACGTCTTACCTTAGGATTATAACAATTTATTGCGAAATCTTGAACGAGACAACCGTCTTCTTCGCCACTGTCGCTCAATTTGGTAAATTCTTAGAAACTCGTACTTTACCACTTGCCAATTGGACACCATACGATCGTACCTCGAATATCATGTTTTGGATGACTTTACTTCATCAATCCCTTGGTCTCATGGTGTGTGCCAATTCAAGCGTGGCTCATGAGACCATAATATCCGGACTGATGATACAAATTTGTGCTCAATTGGAAATACTCTGTCATCGGGCAAGAATATTGCCAACGTTTCTGCAAAAGATACAGAAAAATTATTCCTCTGAAGAGGATCTTAAAAAAGTCGAAAATAAAATTATTGGTGAATTGGTCGAGTATCATCTTTACGTTTATAAGTAAAAAATTATTATAATTTCATTGAAAATAATGATATTGGTTGTTGATATATAGATACTTTTATACATTATTTGTATTTTTATTTTATATGTAAAATATACATGAGAGAAATACGAATTATTATTTTGTTACATTTATCGGCATTCTTATTTGTTCGTTTCATTGTTATTATTGATATCGTTATAATCTTATGAACTCATCATTTTAGATATTTATGTATAATACTTTTTCGGGCACTGTTACAAAGAAATTGTTTAATTTTAGATTTGCTAAAAAGGTCAACGATGTGTTCACCTTTATGATATTCATGCAATTTTCTATAAGCTCTACAGTACTCTGCATGAGCGTGTATAAATTATCAACAAAAGATGTGATAAGCCTTGATTTCCTTTGGACATTTTTTTATCTCGCGTGTATGCTCACACAACTCTTTCTTTATTGTTGGTTTGGTAACGAAGTTACTTTAAGGGTCGGTATTTCATTGAAAAAAGAAAAGGAAAAATACATTATCTATTTATTTTTCATATGATTATACCTTCTTTTTTTTTTTTTTATTATTATTATTTCATTTTAATTTTGTAGAGTAAAAAGATTGGAGACGCATTTTATGAAATGGATTGGACGTCATTAAGAGATAGAGTAATTAAAAGTCTTATTATAGTAATGGCACGAACAAAGAAAACTATCGAAATGAATAGTGGATACATAGTAAAACTCTCAGCAAAATCGTTTATGACCGTAAGTAACAAAGAAAGAATTAACGGGTAACATATTATCTTTTTAATAATTGTACGCTTATTAATTTTATGATTTAATTTCAGATAATTAAGGCCTCATATTCTGCTTATAATGTTTTACAAACTTCGTCATAATATAATTCTTATATTTACAAATATATATATATATATATCATGTAACGGTGTAATTTCGTTCCATACCTTAAAACGTAGTCAATATTGTTAGTCCATTTTTCATTTCTACTAAGATCCACGAGAATAAGGAATAATAATAATAATAATAATAACAATAATAATAGAAGAATTATAGTATAAATATGATATCAATGCAGAATTGATTGTTCGAGTTTTTACTCGAAACTCATCTATACGTATCGATGGCTAGATAGAATTACTTGTGCTTATAGAGGGAATATTTTTAATTATTTATGAAATAAAATATCGAAAAGGCAAAAATACGTTGAAAGTTTTTAATTACAGACGAAAGACATGAAAGTCGTTAATGGCCAATAAATTATGCAACATTGATTTGTCCCTATGTCTGTCTCACTGTTTCTTACAATATTCGATAGGATTTATTTTATTTCTAAAGCGATAGAAATAACTGGAGCGTACGACAGAACGTACAGCAAGTTATAAAAAATTACTGACTGTATAGACGGAGATAATTACTGACTATACTTCGTAATGCGAACGATGTTTTAATGAACGGAAGAAAAGGAAAGACAATTTTTATAAATTCTTTTGCATATCGTACATAAGTCTTACATTTAAATTTATTATCTTATTGCAAGCTCTGATTATAAATCCTTACAGTATTTTCTTTTCGAGAGGAAGAGAAATACGAAAGATAGATTATAAACCAGACAGATATTACAAAGAACATCTTATAAATCGTAAAAATGCATATTCTTCCTGTATCATTTGCATTGTTTACGTACGTTGGATATTGGCGACCAGTGAATTGGCCAAAAAATTCTTTCAAATCCTATCTTTATAATCTTTACACTCTATTCATGATATTCATTTTATGTTTATTCGCATTTTGTGAAATCATCGATGCTTATGTCGATCATAATGTAAACACGTTCATTGAAAAGTTTACTCTTACGATATCGGTCATAGCAGTGTGTATTAAAGTTATAAATCTCACTTTGCGTCGGGAAAGTATTATTTCGTTGATCAATATGCTTTTGAAAGATGATTGTGTACCACGGGATTTGGGGGAACAAAAGATAAAGGAGAAATTCGACGAGAACGCTAAGTGAGTTATTTCTAAGTAGTACTTACTGAAATATGGTCTGACTCGTATAAGTAGAAAGTATCGTCGATGCGATTCGACAAATGCGCTTCTCGTATGTCTCAGTAATAAGAAATAATCTTTTATTATATATATTTTATACTCACGAGAATTGTTGTCATAAAGAAATAATTCTTGTTATTTTCTTTATTGACATTAGGAAGATCACGATATATTGCGAATTTTTAAACGAGGCAACAGTAGTCTTCGCCATAGTATCACAGATCGTAGACGCCGTAAAAGAACGTATCCTGCCATTTGCCAATTGGACTCCTTACGATCATTCCTCGGACAGTATGTTTTGGATCTCTTTGATTCATCAGTCCGTAGCTCTTTTGGTGTGTGCAAATGCAAGTGTTGCTCATGAGACCATCATTTCTGGATTGATGTTACAAATTTGTGCACAATTGGAGATATTTGGTCATCGTGTAAAAATGTTGCCGATATTACTGAAAATGGCAAGAAAGAATTGCGATTATATCGTTAATTGGACGAGAGAGGAGAAAAGAATCATTCGTGAATTAATCGAGTATCATCTTTACATATACAGGTAAACAATATCTTCAGAAAGTAAAATATTAAGAAAGAAAATAATGAAGATATAATCCTTTCCATCTTCTAGTTTTGCGACTAAAGTCAACGACGTTTTTACTACGATGATCATGCTACAGTTCTCTATAAGTTCGATTGTACTCTGTTTGACCGTTTTTAGGATGTCCAAGACAGAAATCACTAGCTTTGAATTTTTATGGGCAGTTTTTTATCTTGCCTCTATGTTCATGCAAATTTTTCTCTATTGTTGGTTCGGCAACGAAGTGATATTAAAGGTCGATGTACACATAATATCTTTTATGTGGCATACAAAATTCTATACGTGTAATTATTGTTTTATATTTCTTTGTTTTCCTTTTTTCTTTTTTTTTTGTTTTTTTTTTTTTTTTTTTTTTTTTTGTTAACAGAGCAAGCAAATCGGAGAGGTGTTTTATGAAATGGATTGGACATCATTAAGAACTGACATTATCAAAATTCTTCCTATCATAATGTCTCGAACAACAAAACCTATTGAAATGAGAAGTGGCTATGTGATAGTATTGTCAGCTCAATCGTTTACAAGTGTGAGTTAGTTTTTTCTTTTTTTTTTTTCAAGACAGACATATTCTCTAATACTTCACATCGTTCTTATATAACGTTTAAACAAATTGCAGATATTGAATACATCATACACAGCTTACAACGTTTTGCAAAAATCCTCATAATAATTGAAAAAGTTCAGTTAGAGCAATCAACGTTAGTAAAAGCAAAAGTATCGATATTTTTCTGTACACAAAAATGTACAAAAAAATGTATAAAAAATAAGATATTAATTGTTTTACAGTTAACAATTATAAATCGACTTACTTCGAGTATTATTTTTCTAAAAACGATCTCCCTTTTCCAACGATCATTTTGTTCTTTGCTTTATTTTCACGATTTTTTTTTTCTTTTATTTGAAAAGTATTTCATTCTTGCTTTATAGGAATTTTTAATAATGAAAAATGGCAACATTCGCACATTTGCACAATATTTGCAAAAAGAATCCTTCACTATGTAATCATACAAATTCAGAGAGGAAAATATCTTTGCCTCTACAAAACGCTTAGGAATAATTAATAATGATAAATATAGAACATTGCAAAGTCATTGTTTTCTTCTAGGCAGTATTGTTTTATCGGTATGACAAAGTGTATGTAATTTTTCAAATTGATATTACAGTAATGATATACTTTCCATTTAGGGGAGAAGTAGAATAATATCGACCGTACGATTCATGGGAGAAGAAAAATATGAATAAACTGACACGTAACGTCATATCAGTTTGTGAGAAAATTTCACAATATTCGTTCCTAAGACAGGAACGATCTAATTCAACGAAAGATATATCTGTTTTAGGCTGAAGGCCTAATTTGTAGGTTCGCGTAGACGATGTCAGAGAACTAATATTTAAAAAAATCTATAAAGTTATTAATTTATCGAAAAATGACGATTTTAGCATCGACTTTAATGATTCTCAGTATCTGCGGATGCTGGAGACCACCATCCTGGTCATTTTCATATTACAAAAATCTTGTATACAATTTATACAATATCTGTGTAATTTTTCTAGTATCGTCTTTATCCTTATCGCAAATCATTGGTATTGCCTTAAACATTTCGAGCGATCTTTCCGAAGAAATTTACATATCTTTGACGATCGCTGTATCTTGTTTAAAAATGTTAACTTTTAAATACAATCATAACGATGTCGTCAAGTTAATTAACGCTTTAGCAGAGGAACCATACAGGCCATCGGATAATGAAGAAATTCAAATTCAATTGCAATTTGAAAAATTAGCACGGTCGGTTCTAGTAATAATCATACGATTTCTTGTAATATATGATTTTTCTTTTTACATTGGATATTGGATATTTAATTTGATTTCTATCAAAAATACTTTGCTATTTCTTCTTTCCAGGTTCAACACAAACGGTTATACATCGTTAATTGGATTTTCGGTGAGCAGCTACGTATTTATGTCTTTACTTACAGACCTCAGGGAAAAACAATTAACTTTTCAAGTTTGGTTACCATTTGACAGCACGACACCTGTTATATATTACTTAACGTACACTCAACAAATGTTAGGTATGACATTAGCCGGCTTTCTTAACGTCGCTCTAGATTCTTTGATCTGTGGCATTTTTATACATATTTGTTGTCAAATCAAAATTTTGGAAAATCGTTTGATGAAAATCTCCAACGAACAGAAGGCACTTTTAAAATTATGTGTTCGTCATCATGAATGCATATACAAGTTAGTTCACATTAGAGATTTTATAAACAATTAATTTGAAAATTAATTCTTGTCCGCGGAATGTCACTTTTATAATTTTAATAAGAAATTAAGTAAGTCGCAATATGAAATAAATAATTTCTTCATTGACGTATACAGATTCGCAGATAAAGTAAATAAAATATTTGGAGTTATAATGTTCATTCAGTTCTTCGGTAGCACAATGACAGTCTCTTTTACGTTATATCAATTGACAAAAATATCATCAACTTCTGTCGAATATGCAAAAATGTCGCTCTACATGTATTGCATGTTAATACAAATTTATCTCTACTGCTGGTATGGAAATTTAGTGACTTTAAAGGTCTGGTGAGAATTTAATATAATAGATAAATATTATAAATTCATTAGTGCTTATATAGGAATAACCATATTAAAATGTGTTTGAGAAAAATATGTAAATCATTATGTATGAAATAATACTTAATACTTTTAATATTCAGAGCAAAGAAATTATCAACAAGATCTTTGAAATAAATTGGACGATACTTGACAATAGCATCAAGACTTCCTTATTGATTATGATGAATCGTACTATGAATCCGATCTCATTAGTCGTTATGAAAATTTTCTCTCTGAATCTCGATTCATTCATCAGTGTCAGTATTTGCATGGCAATATTAAAATATCATGTAGTTAATTATTATATAATTTCATCGTTATCTCTTTTTTTTTTTTTTGTTTTTTTTTTTTGTTTCTTTCTTTCAGATAATTAAAACTGCCTATTCGGCTTATAATCTTTTACAGCAAACGCAAGAATAACAGAAAGAAAAGATGTAGAAATGATGCAGAAAGGAATAAAAAATATTGCCTAAGTTTGTAGTTACAAATAATAGACCAACAATATTAATGCTAATAAATATCAAAAAGGTATAAAAGTATTATAAAAAGAAAAAAAAAAAATAAAAGAATAAATGATTTACTTGCAAGGAACCTGTCGTACGACTTCCCTATTTATCTGAAGACAATATCATTGAGAATTTTCTTGAAAAAAAGAGAGTTGTACATTTCACGAATAGCTACCTTCGCAAAGTATTCCTTTCTATTATGTCGCTGCTACCATACAGCAGCGCATACGAATAATTAATAATCAATAATGATAGAACCTAGAAAAGTCGTCGTTCTTTTCTGAAAGATAATTTACATACCACAACGTTATTTTCGAAATCGTATCTTTTCATAGTGGACATTATAATAATGACGTACTTCAATGATAAAGTATAGAATTACATTGAACGTATCATTTATGGGGAAGACAAAATACTCGTATCAATGAAATAGATAAGTGTTCTTTTAGTTCGTGAGAATATTTCATTCAGTGCATGCCGGAAACCGGGAAGTTAGACTTCATGAAAAATTGTTTATCGTAAAATGATCGAAGGATTTATAATACTCGTAGAAAAAGTAGACGATGCTAGAAAAGTGATATCTCAAAAAATAAATTGACCTTTTTTTCATTCGCATATAATTATGGCTGTATTAAAATCGATATTTATTATTCTCAATATCTGCGGATGCTGGAGACCTTCATCTTGGTCGCTCTCCTTTTATAAATGCCTCATTTATAATTTATATACAATCTTCATAGCTTTTTTCATATCATTTTTGTCTTTATTAGAAATTATTAGTATTGCTTTAAATGCAAACAAATCGAACAATGTTTCCGACGATATTTACATATTCTTGGCACAATTTGTATCTTGTTTTAAAATGTTTAGTCTTGTGGTCAATCGTAATAATATTCTTAATTTAATTTTTATTTTGGGACAAGAACCATATAAACCATTGAACGATGTGGAAGCGAACATTCAAATTAAGTTCGACAAATTGTCTAGGTTTGTTATATAAATTTTCAAATATACAAAAAAAAGTATATACTATTTAAACTGTTTATATGACATATACAATGTAAATATCGAAACATTTGGATATTTTTTTTTCTCAGGTTAAACACTCACAGTTACGCATCGTTGATCACGTTATCAGTGAGCAGCTTTGTATTTTTCTCATTGATAACAGACTTTAGAAAAAGACAATTAACTTTTCGAACTTGGTTGCCTTTTGACGATAACATGACACCCGTTGTATTTTATTTAACATACGCTTACCAAATGATAGCAATGATATTAGGAGCAATGATACACGTCGCTTTAGATACTCTGATTTGCGATCTTCTCCTAAACATTTGCTGTCAGATTAGAATCTTGGAAAATCGCCTCAAGAATATCACGAATGAACGAAAGGCCATTTTGAAGCTTTGCATTCGTCATCACGAATGTATATACGGGTAAATTTTTCTCGAGTGATTTTTTTAAATATAGTTACAAAAAAATGTCTACCGATTTTTCTTCTCTTTCTTTTTTTTTTTTTTTCTTTCGTTTAGGTTTGCTGCTGACGTAAATAGCACGTTTAAATTTGCAATTTTCGTCCAATTTCTTGCAAGTACATTGACAGTCTGTTTTACTCTGTTCCATATAACGAAAATATCAGCGAATAGTTTGGAATTTATAAAAATGACATTTTTTATGTCTAGTATGTTAACCCAAGTGTATCTCTATTGCTGGTACGGACATTTAGTCACTCTAAAGGTGTGGTAAATGGAATACTTATTATCTGTCGATTACCATTAAATTTAATTCTCGTGGAAATTAATTTAAGTAATTTAATTAAAAAAAAAAAACACTTGACCTGATAAAAATTCTTTTTTCCTATTAAACACTATTTCATTTCTGTAAAAAATAATTGCCAAAAATCTTTAAAGTAATCCCTTTTTACTTACGTATAAAATAATATTTCGTTTATTACGCAGAGCAAAGAAATTATCTACCAAATGTTCGATACAGATTTGATGGAGCTAAACAATGACATCAAGAAGAGTCTTTTGATCATGATGCATCGTACGACGAGACCTATCGTTATTATCGTTATGAATCTGTTTCCTCTGAATATCGATTCGTTCGTGAGCGTCAGTATGTTTATCAATATGATATCAGAATGTGATAATAGGTCCATGTTTTATGATCGTCTTATTTTTCAGATACTTAAGACCGCATACACTGCATACAACTTCTTGGAACAAACTTAAGAAGAGTAAATAGAAGAGACGTAGAAAAACAAAAAACTAATGTAAATTATTTGAACGTAGATACGATAAACTTATAATGTAATGATTGAAAATTACAAGAAAGATGAAAAAAGAAAAATAAAATAATTTACCTGCAGGAAAAGTCATCAGGTTTCCTGTTTTATTGTTTAAGGTAATACAACTATAATTGAAAATACAAATATGATTGAAAGATATGAATAATTTTAATTGTGATGTACAGAATTTTGTTTTCTCGAAAACTGAATAGCTTATGTCGTCTTGGGAATTGTTTTCAAACGTTGAACCGACAGAATAATCATTGATATACAGGTAAGTAGTGAAGACGTAAAAAATAACAAGAGAAATTCTAATCTTCTTTAATAAGTTTAGCTTTCCACAAATAGCAAGCATAGCAATTCACAGACTTAGCTATGTTATAATAATTTCATGTCAGAGAAAAAAATCAAAGCATTGTTACCCTACTATGTTGGGAATTCTACGCAGAATGCATAGGAATAATTAATAATCAATAATGATAGAACATTGTAGAGTCGTCGTTCGTTTCTATCGAAGTAGAGAGGGGTGATTTACATAATAAAATACCATTTAAGAAAACGCATCTTTTCATAGTTGTTATTATAATAATAACATACTTCTATTTCAACGTATTAAATTACTTTCATCGTATCATTCATATGAGAGAAAGAATAGTCGCATCAATAAAATAAAGATTTAGTTTGTGTGAATATATCCTTCAGTGCATGTCGGAAGTTAGACTTTATGAAAAATTGCTCGTCGTATAATGATCGAAGGATTATTATCCTCGTAGAAAGTTCAAGTAAACGATGCTAGAAAAGCAATATCTCAAAAAATAAATTGATTTCTTTCAATTGATTTCTGACATTCGCGTATAACTATGGCTATATTAAAATCGATATTTATTATTCTCAGTATCTGCGGATGCTGGAGACCTTTATCTTGGTCGTTATCCTTTTATAAATGTCTCGCTCATAATTTATACACAACCTTTATAGCTGTTCTATTAGCATCTCTGGCTTTATCGCAAATAATCGGTATTGCTTCAATCGCAATTGATTCGGGCGAAGTTTCCGATGATATTTACGTATTCTTGGCACATTTAGTATCTTGTTTTAAAATGTTAAGTCTTGTGGTCAATCGTAATAATATTGTTAAATTAATTGATACTCTGGAACAAGAACCGTATCAACCATTGGACGATATGGAAACGAACATTCAAATAAAGTTTGACAAATTGTCTCGGTTTGTAATACAAATTGCAAAATGATTTGTATAATATATATATATATATATATATTATTTAAATTATATTATATTATATTATACATATATAATTTACATATCAAAGTATTTGAATATTTTTCTTTCTCAGGTTCAATATTCACAGTTATATATCTTTGATCACATTCACGGTGAGCCACTTTTTATTTATGTCATTGATTACAGACTTTAGAAAAAGGCAATTAACTCTTCGAGCTTGGTTGCCTTTTGACAATAATATGACACCCGTTGTATATTATTTAACTTACGCTCACCAAATGATAGCGCTGACATATGGAACAGTGATTCACGTCGCTGTAGATACTCTGATTAGCGATTTTCTGCTAAACATTTGCTGTCAGATTAAAATCTTAGAAAGTCGCCTTACGAATATCACGAATGAACGAAAGGCTATTTTGAAACTTTGCATTCATCATCACGAATGTATATACAGGTAAATTATTGTGGAGTGATTTTTTTAAATATAGTTGCAAAAAAAAATGACTAACGATTTTTCTTTTTTAGATTTGCTGCAAACATAAATAAAACTTTTAAATTTGCAATCTTAATCCAATTTCTTGCAAGTACATTCACAGTTTGTTTCACTCTGTTCCAAATAACAAAAATATCAACAAATAGTTTAGAATTTTTTAAAATGACATTATTTATTTTTGGCTTGTTAATCCAAGTGTATCTCTACTGCTGGTACGGACATTTAGTCACTCTTAAGGTCTGGTAAAAGTAATATTAATTATCTATCGATTACCATTAATTTTAATTCTCATGGAAATTAATTTAATTAATTTAATTAAAAAAAAAGCAATTGTAATAATGAAAATTCTTTTTTCCTATCAAACACTATTTCATTTCTGTAAAAAACAATTGCCGAAAATCTTTAATCATTCTACTTATTTATAAAATAATATTTTATTTATTAAGCAGAGCGAAGAAATTGCCCAAAAAATGTTCGGTACAGGTTTGATGGAGCTAAGCAATGACATCAAGAAGTGTCTTTTGATTATGATGCATCGTACGACAAGGCCAATCGTTATTATCGTTATGAATCTATTTCCTCTAAATATCGATTCATTCGTGAGCGTCAGTAAATTTATGTTGACATCAATATATGATAATAGTTCCATGTTTTAGGGTTTTCTTATTTTTCAGATACTTAAGACCGCATACACGGCATACAACTTCTTGGAACAAACTTAAGAAGAGTAAGTAGAAGAGACGTAGAAAAACAAAAAAGCAATGTAAATTATTTGAACATATGTCTAGATATAATAAACTTGTAATGTAATGATTGAAAATCGCAATAGAGATAAAAAGAGAAGAATAAAGTAATTTACCTGCAGGAGAAGTCATCAGGCTTCCCGTTTTATTCTTTAAGGTAATACAATTATAATTGAAAATACAAATATGATTATAAAATAATATGGATAATTTTAATTTTGATGTACAGAATTTTGTTTTTTCGTAAACTGAACAGCTTATATCGTCTTGGGAATTGTTCTCAAATCTTGTTCTACCTATAGAATAATCATTGATATACAGGTAAGCAGTGAAGACGTAAAAAATAACAAGAGAAATTCTAATCTTCTTTAATAAGTTTAGCTTTCCACAAATAGCAAGCATAGCAATTCACAGACTTAGCTATGTTATAATAATTTCATGTCAGAGAAAAAAATCAAAGCATTTTTACCTTACTATGTCGGGAATTCTACGCAGAATGCATAGGAATAATTAATAATCAATAATGATAGAACATTGTAGAGTCGTCGTTCGTTTCTATCGAAGTAGAGAGGGGTGATTTACATAATAGAATACCATTTAAGAAAACGCATCTTTTCATAGTTGTTATTATAATAATAACATACTTCTATTTCAACGTATTAAATTACTTTCATCGTATCATTCATATGAGAGAAAGAATAGTCGCATCAATAAAATAAAGATTTAGTTTGTGAGAATATATCCTCACAGTGCATGTCGGAAGTTAGACTTTATGAAAAATTGCTCGTCGTATAATGATCGAAGGATTATTATCCTCGTAGAAAGTTCAAGTAAACGATGCTAGAAAAGTAATATCTCAAAAAATAAATTGATTTCTTTTCATTCGCGTATAACTATGGCTATATTAAAATCGATATTTATTATTCTCAGTATCTGCGGATGTTGGAGACCTTCATCTTGGTCGCACTCGTTTTTTAAATGCCTCGCTCATGATTTATACACATTCTTTATAGCTCTTCTAGTATCATCTCTGTCTTTATCGCAAATGATCGGTATTGCTTCAATCGCAATTGATTCGGGCGAAGTTTCCGATGATATTTACGTATTCTTGACACATTTTGTATCTTGTTTTAAAATGTTATGTCTTGTGGTCAATCGTAACAATATTGTTAAATTAATTGATACTCTGGGACAAGAACCGTATCGACCATTGGACGATATGGAAACGAACATTCAAACAAAGTTTGACAAATTGTCTCGGTTTGTAATATAAATTGCAAAATGATTTTATATATATATATATATATACACACACACAAATATATATATATATATGTATTGTTCAAATTTAATTATATTGTGCATATATAATTTACTATCAAAGTATTTGGATATTTTTCTTTCTCAGGTTCAACATTCACAGTTATGTATCCTTGATTACATTCACGGTGAGCCACTTTTTATTCATGTCATTGATTACAGACTTTAGAAAAAGACAATTAACTTTTCGAGCTTGGTTGCCATTCGACGATAGCATGACACCCGTTGTATTTTATTTAACTTACGCTCACCAAATGATAGCACTGACATTAGGGGCAGTGATTCATATCGCTCTAGATACTCTGATCAGCGATCTTCTCCTAAACATTTGCTGTCAGATTAGAATTTTGGAAAATCGCCTTACAAATATCACGAATGAACGAAAGGTCATTTTGAAACTTTGCATTCGTCATCACGAATGTATATACGGGTAAATTTTTCTAGAGTGACTTTTTTTAAAGGTAGGTATGAAAAGAATGTCTAACGAGTTTTCTTTTCTTTTTTTGTTTCATTCAGATTTGCTGCTGACGTAAATAGAACGTTTAAATTTGCAATCTTCGTCCAATTTCTTGCAAGTACATTCATAATCTGTTTTATTCTATTCCAAATAACAAAAATATCAGTTAATAGTATGGAATTTTTAAAAATGACATTGTTTATGTTTGGCATGTTAATCCAAGTGTATCTCTACTGCTGGTATGGGCATTTAGTCACTGTTAAGGTCTGGTAAAAGTAAAATTTATTATCTATCGATTACCATTAATTTTAATTCTCATGGAAATTACACGTTCACTTGGTGATGAACATTTCTGGAAATTGATGAAATACACTTGACCTGATAAAAATTCTTTTTTCCTATCAAACACTATTTCATTTCTGTAAAAAATAATTGCCAAAAATCTTAAAAGTAATCCCTTTTTACTTACGTATAAAATAATATTTCGTTTATTACGCAGAGCAAAGAAATTATCTACCAAATGTTCGATACAGATTTGATGGAGCTAAACAATGACATCAAAAAGAGTCTTTTGATTATGATGCATCGTACGACGAGGCCTATCGTTATTATCGTTATGAATCTATTTCCTGTGAATATCGATTCGTTCGTGAGCGTCAGTATATTTATCAATATGATATCAAAACGTGGTAATAGTTCCATGTTTTATGATTCTCTTCTTTTGCAGATAGTTAAGACCGCATACACGGCATACAATTTCTTGGCACAAACTTAAGAAGAGTAAGTGGAAAGATGTAGAAAAAGAAACCAATGTAAATGATTTCAATTAGTGCTTAGATATGATAGACTTATGATGTAAATATTAAAAATTGCAATAGAGATAAAAAGAGAAGAATAAAATAATATTAGCTACAAGAAAATTCATTGGGCTTCCTGTTTTATCGCTTAAGGTAATAAAATTATATTTTCATGTACAACTGGACAGCTTATAACATATTGTTTTCAAACATTGAAACTAAAGGATAATTATTGAAATAAAAATAAGTAGAATATAAAGAGAGGAATTTTAATCTTCATAGAAAAGTTTTACCTCTCGCGAATAGCTACCTTTGCAGAAGAAAGACTCAGGAATGTTATAATAATTTTATTGTCAGAGAGAAAAGAATCAAAGCATTTTTTCCCTTCTATGTCAGGAATTCCACGCACAGTGCATAGGAATAATTAATAATCAATAATGACGGAACATTGAAGGGTCGTCGTTCTTTTCTGCGAGATAGAGAAGAACGATTTACATAATAAAATCTTTAAGAAATCGTATCTTTTCATAGTTGACATTATAATAATGGCATACTTCTGTTACAAAGCATAAAATTACGTTGATCGTATCATTTATAGGGGAGAGACAATATATCAATAAAATAGAAAAGTGTTCTTTTAGTTCATGAGAATATGTATTTCTTTTTAGTGCACGTTGTGTTGCCAAGTAAATGGTTGGTAAAAAATGATCGAAGAATTTATAGTCTTTGTGAAAAGTTCAAGTAGACGATATTAAAAAAAAAAAAAAAAAAAAAAAATAAGGGAAAGTTATATCTTAAAAAAAATTATCACAAAAAATTTTATCGTTAATACGAAAAATGATGATTTTAGCATCGTCGTTTACGATTCTCAGCATCTGCGGATGCTGGAGACCTCCATCTTGGTCATTATCGTTTTATAAACGTTTCGCGTATAATTTATACACGATCTTTATAGCTTTTGTAGTATCTACTGTATCATTGTCACAAGCCATCGGTATTGTTCTGAACGAAGGCGATTCGAGTGATTCTTCCGATGACATTTATATATTCTTCGCGATACTTATATCTTGTTTCAAAATGCTAAGTCTAATAATCAATCGCAATAAAATTGTTAATTTTGTTAGTACTTTAAGACAAAAACCATACAAACCATCCGATGGCGTGGAAACAAGAATTCAAATCAAGTTTGACAATTGGTCGAGGTTAGCAATACAAATTATTTATAATATATTCAATGATTACGCATTTGTATTTTATTTAATTTGATTTAAAAAGAAAATCGTAATATTTCTTTTTTGTAGATTGAACACACATTGTTACGTTTTCTTACTTTTTTTATCAACCGTTAGTTTCATATCCTTGTCTGTAACTACAAATTTGGTAAGGAGAAAATTAACTTTTCAAGCTTGGTTGCCTTTTGATAATAACATGACAACCTTTATATTTTACTTAACATACTTTCATCAAATATCAGCACTTGTAATAGCACCAACACTTCACGTTGCTTTGGATTGTTTAATATTCGGTTTTCTAATACATATTTGTTGTCAAATCAAAATTTTGGAAAATCGTCTGATGAAGATCACAAACGAAAATAAGCCTGTTCTAAGGCTTTGTATCCGCCATCACGACTGTATATACAAGTTAGTTAATTACAATGGTTTGCGAAATTTTTATTTAACGTCATTCTTTTGATTATCAAATATGATTCACAGACGTTTACTCGCACATGACTGCTATAACATTAAAAATTAACATAATCTACAAATATTTTTAATAGATCTTTCTAAAGAAGAAAGACTTCTGTTTCAATCCGTGAAATAAAAAACCCGAATAAAATGAATAATTCTACTTTTCTTTCATAGATTAGCCAATAAGGTGAATAAGATGTTCGAATTTACGATCTTCATTCAATTTTTCATCACCACATCGACAATATGTTTTACATTGTACCAATTAACAAAAGTTTCACCGATTTCCTTCGAGTGCGTAAAAATATTGATCTACATAATTTGCATATTAACACAAATATATCTCTATTGTTGGTACGGAAATTTAGTTGAAACGAAGGTTTGATTATAAGTTAAACATTTTTCAACGCATAAATACAATGAATATTTTCAAATTAGATGAAATTCTTATTTGTCGAAAATGAAATAATATCTTTTTTCAGAGCGAAGAAATTGCAACGATAATTTTCGATATAGATTGGATAACACTTAGCGATGACATCAGGAAAAATCTTTTGTTTATGATGAAACGTACGATGAAACCAATCGTCTTCGTCGTCATAAGAATTCTTCCTGTCAATTTCGATTCTTTCGTCAAAGTTAGTATTCACATACCCCTATAATACCGGATCCTATACTTCGCCACTATGTCTCTTATTTTAGGTACTTAAAACATCGTACTCGGCATATAATATTTTGCAGCAGACAAAAGAAAAATAAGAAGAAACGTAATATCGAAAAGGGAAAAGAATAAGTGTGTAAAAGAATCGGTTCGCAATGTAAATGTTGGTAGGATAGAAAATATACATATAGGGAGAGAATAATAAAAGTTTTACCTGCAAGAGAGCTGCCTGTTGTATTTCTTTCTTTTGTTACGTGACAATATCATACTGAGTAAAGTGCACTCTATCATTTGATAAATCCATCGATAATAAAAATTTCAAATGGCTGGAATTGTATGCATTAGGATAAACAGTAGTCTCTTCTTATGCGACTATTGCTTGAGGGGGAAAGAGGGACATATCTTTTCCTGAATAGTACTATAGGTAGAAGGACAGTATCACTTCGTTTATCGTACGGAAAAATTCGTGACCTTTTAGCGAAATGTGAATTACGATTTTGTAAAACGAAATAATTCGTAACAACTTTTATTAAATTTTTCTTTAAATTTCTTTCTCTTTTCATTTCGACGATATCGGATCGTTGGATGAAAAAAGAACAAAGAGATAATTTAATAAATTCATAAAGAAAAAACAAAATAAATTATATAATTGCAAGATAATTATAACATTAATAATGAGCATATTATCGTTGACTTTAAAAATTTTAATATTTTGTGGCGTATGGAAGCCAAAATCCTGGACAACGACTTGCAAAAAAATAATTTATGGTACATATACTTTTCTCGTGATATCGTTCGTACATTCCTTTCTATGGTCGCAAATGATTGACATGGTCACTGTCGACAATATGAATGACTTCATTGAAAGCTCTCATATGCTTTTGACAATGGTGATCGGTTTTTGTAAAGCAGTGAACATATTGATGGCACGAGAGAAGATTATAAAATTAATTGATGCTCTCACTGATGGAATATGTCTTTCTCTTGATTCCGAAGAGTCGAAGATTCAAGAGAAATATGATCGGACTATTCGGTGAGTTTAATACTTTTCGTAATACTACTTTAATGTAATTATCTTTTCAATCTAAATTTGTTGTATTTTGTTTGAAAATGAATAATATGATATAACATTGATAAAAATAATAAGAAAATGAAAGAGAAGAGAACGGAAAGACAGATTTTTCTATAGATATTTCATCTGTACAGGGCTAATACGCTTCATTATGCCATCATGATCGAGACGTCAGTTTTATCGAGCATTTTAAATTCCCTTTTAACTGACTTACAAGCGAAAACGTTGCCCTTTAGAGCCTGGATACCTTACGATTATTCTTCCTCAATCGTTTTTTACTTAACTTACTTTTATCAAATGATATCGATGACAGCCTGTTCTCTCTTTCACGTTGCAATAGATGCACTGTTCTGTGGATTTTTATTACAAATTTGTTGTCAAATAGATAAATTGAAGTGTCGATTGAAACGCTTAAACTGTGATGGTCTCGACGGTCTTCGAAAATGCATTCAACATCATTATCAAATTTATCAGTAAGTTTTTTTTTTTTTTCTTTTCTTTTCTTTGTTTATCGACAAGAGATTGTTTATTATTTGAAGAAAGTATAAAGCCTTTTCTACTTGCAATAATTTTCACTTACTTCACTTTATCTCTCTGTAGAATCGCTGAAAAAGTGAACGAAGCTTTTGTTATGACGATATTTTCTCAATTTTTCATCAGTTCAATAGTCCTTTGCTCGAGCATGTTCGAGCTACTTAAAAATGATCTACTGAGTACAGAATTTATGGCCCTGATAATATATTTGTCAACTTTATTGGTACAAATTTATATTTTTTGTTGGTACGGCAATGAAGTGAAATTAAAGGTTCGTTAATTGAATAAGTGATACTAAATATGATATCGACTGAAATCAATCGAGTTCGAATTTAAGATTGTAAACAATAAAGATCATTTTTCATTTGTTCTCAGAGTATTCACATTGCCGTCGCATTTGCCGAGTCAAATTGGATGTCGTTAGATAATAGTTCGCAAAAAATGATTCTAATAATGATGCAACGTGCAGCAAATCCCATCGAATTTGTTAGCGGATATTTTATTACCGTAAATCTCGATACCTTCGTGAACGTAAGTATGATTTTATGTATGATTAATACAATTTTTTATTAAACTCGAACAATTGTTTAATTACAGTTGATCAAAACCTCCTATTCGGCATATAATGTTCTTCAAAAAGCGCAATGAACAATGAGAAAGGCGAATATTCCAAAACTTAAAAACTACTTACGTGTATGTATATACACACGCACTTAGAAATTTGTTAATACACGTATAGTTGTATATAAACATATGAGATCCTCGCAGGTATCATTTAATCTTGTTTTTTAATTGTCGTTAATTATTAATAAGGTCAAATAATGTTATTATACATATACAAATAACAATGTAAAAATTATCATTTTATTAATTCAATTTCTTCTTTTTAAAATAACTACTAAAAAATTACTTTTTACTCGATTTACAATCTACTCGAACGAAGCAAAGATCAATGAAGAAGATTGAAAGAGTTAAACGATCGTAAATTTGCCAAACGGACTGTATACTCAGCACTATATTCACCTGATTATTTTAACGAAACAATATAGAGAACGTAACAAAAAAAAAAAAAAAAAGAAAAAGCGATTGAATCTTCAAATATTTATACAGTCTTTCAAGGATCTTGAAATTTGGCCAATTTTTTAATAGTAGTATCGTTATACAATGATAAAGGCGTATATATGTATGTAAATAGCAGTGTTAAAAGATAAACGTGGCCAATGGTCAGACAATAAATTCGAATTTTGAGCGTCGTTTTTAAATTTCAATAGATCAATTTACAATAACAATTATGTTTTCTTCTAATCTTCGTTATTTACTCTATTCAACGAATACGAGATATAATTTTAAATACTCGAGATATTTTCGAAATAAAATAAAAAAAGTGAATCAACGAAGAGAGAGCAGTGCAAAGAAAAGATTCGATAAGTTTGATCTTGTCGGAAAGGTGAGAGAATGAGAAATTTTCGTGTGGACGTTGTAAGAGCAGAAAATAAACGTCGGGGCCCCACCCCCGACGTAAGTTTTCGTGACGGGCCATTTTTGGGGCTCCCCCACCAATCAGATCTAACGTATTCGTATCCTTCCGTTCGTAATTTTCGAGGGCTAGCTTTCCCGGTTCTCTCAGACGCTCAACTCGTGCCGTTCAGCTCGCTCGAGTTAGGTAAGTTCCTGCTGTAAGTTCGTCAACTCGAATTGAAGAGATGTCATCGACGAAGAAAACCATCTTCTCCTCCTTCTTCTTCTTCTTCTTCTTCTTCGTCTATTTCTTCTTCTTCTTCTTCTTCTTCTTCTTCTTCTTCTTCCACGTTCTTCATCAACATTGGTCGTTCAAGTGTATCCCTTTTGTTTTCATATTCCGTTTCACTTTCACGTATCTATCTTCTTCTTTATCGATGATGAACGCGAGTGCCGAGAAAAAAAGGATATACGTGAGAAGGAGCCTTGTCTGTCTGGTCTCCTGTAAATAAAAACAAAAACTAAGATAAGAAAAAATTCGTGAATTGCAAGAAGATTCAAGTACCACACGGCGACTAACGAGGGAAAAATAATAAAGTAAAAAAAAAGAAAAAGAAAAGAAAAAAAAAGAGAGAGAGAATGACTACGCTTAAGCTTGCAGTAGCTTTTGTGTTTTTTTTTTGGGAAAAGACACTTAACAAGAACGCGTTGCTATCGAGGATGCTTGTAAGTAGAATTAACTAAACTTGCCCAGCCAATTGACTTTGATAAATCATCCGAATTGATAGAAAGAGGGATTAGAAGAGAGATTAAAAGTTTTTATCCATCTATTAAAAGAAAAAGTAAAAATAAAATGTTTTTAATTTTAACTTGTATTATGTGATAGTATTATCAAAGGATAGATATCCAGGAGTGGATAAAATTTTGTGATTCACACTTTGCGACGAAAATAAATCGGGTTGCTAGCATTCGATGGTTCCGCTTGCATGCTATTTTCAACCGCTCTCTCCGGAAACTCTGTCTCTCCCTTTCTTTCTCTCTCTTTCTTCCTCTTGATTATCAAGGAAAAGAAAAATCTTTTTAAGATCTTGAAAATCTCGACGAGCCAATATTTTTTAATAAACGCGATTATCCTCGCATGCTAAGCTTTTCGATGTATTTGAGTTCGATTGACCATCTATCTCTTTCTTCTTTTTTTTTTTTTTTATTTGCATAGCAAACGCCACGAAGCCTCCGAATTATCTCACAGGACGTCTAATATTTGCTTTAGGAGGAACTCCGATATCTTCATGAGATCCTTTAACACCGCTGCCAAATATCGTTAAAAAAAAAAAAAAAAAAAAAAGAAAAAAAAATGCTGCTACACTAACGAACGAGAATTTGCTTTTGGACGTGTAACATAACGTGCAATATGTCGTAAGTAGTATTTCTAATATCGTCTAACGATATGTTTTATCGATCTAACGCATAATGCTTAAATAACAATAAACATGTTACCATTTATTTATTTTAACAATCCTGTGCGCATGTGCATATTGCCAACATGTAGCAATAATAATAATTGTCGAGATAGCAGTAACAACGATTCGATGGAGAACGATGCTTGGAAATATTCACAAAAAAGATTTTCTAATTCCAGACTCTTAGGAGGATCTTTATAAATAAACGCGAATGGCAGAACAACTCGTCCGTGAGAACTCGCGTTCTCAAGAAAGCTAGGTTTCATCTCACGCGTTAAAAATGGTTCGAGGATTCGAAACACTCGGCATATTTCGCAAGTGTCATTTTGACATATTCGATCAGGTGCTCGTTAGATATTCCAGAGGAGTATATTAATACTTTTCACTAGCATACGGGCAACTTTGAAATGGTCTTAGAAATGGCTTCTTAATGAATCATTCAGTTTTGACTTTATTCGCTTTGCCAGAAAATTTACTAAGTCGATCGAACGTCGTTGGTCAGTCAATGATCAATTGAGAGACGAGACTAATCGTTGTTGATTTTTATATTATTCGAAGAGAAATAAAATGCATACCGCGCATGCTCCCATTTATAACTTTTGTTATACGAATAATAATAAGAAGTGATATCGATGAGAAAAGATGAGAAAAATGAGAAAGTAATAGGGAATAGGAAAAGAAATATTCAAAATATAAGATTATTAAGTATCGCGATTATTCGCAGGATTCTTGCTAAAAGCTTCGTAAAAGCTATTAATAAGCGTCAGTTAGATCGAATGTCGGTCGTCGGTGGGAAGCCAAGTAAAGCTCGTTCTTCTGGCTTACATTCTGCTAGTTTTGCCCTCTTCTCGTCGCGCCATCGACGTCGTTTCACGTGTATTTATAGAATCCGGCTGTAGATGCTATTTCCGTGGACACCCTGACGTGCTCTTTTCCGTGCACGCGAACGCACACACAATCGGACACATATTACACAGCTAAAAATTATGTCTTGCAATAAGGCGTTCTTTCGAAAGCACCTCGAAATGTGGAAACCTCGAAAGACTTGAAATTCGATAACATTGTTTTGCAATATGTCACCTTCGTCAAGCGTCACGTAAGAATTTTTCTTTCGTTATTTGTTTCATTACTTTTGATCGTTGATCGTTTTATTCACACGAAACAAATCCATCTTGTCTTTATGATGATCGTCTTTGATGTTACTTTTGTTCGAACGAAAAAAACTGCTCGCCAAATGTGATCTTAATTAGGAACGCAAATCATTTGCATACTAAAACGAAATAATTTGGAAACTAATTAACATGGATTTATCATCGTCACCCGTCCACTCAAAGATCGTTCGAGAGAGAATAAAAAATCGCCTCCTTTGTCCTTAACTAAACTTTAATGATTTTTGCAGAAGACTTGATCGTTTCGTGAAGAAAGTCGGAAGGAAAAGGTCGCCACCATGGACGCGATCAAGAAGAAAATGCAAGCGATGAAGCTTGAGAAGGACAATGCGCAGGACAAAGCCGATACCTGCGAAGCGCAGGCAAAGGAGGCGAATATGCGCGCGGATAAGGTCCTAGAGGAGGTCGCAGAACTTACGAAAAAACTCGCTCAGGTCGAAGGTGATCTCGAAGCTAACAAACAAAATCTCGAGCAGGCCAATAAGGATCTCGAGGAACGTGAAAAGTCCCTTACCAACGTAAGTGTTTTTCATTAATCAACAAATATATTTTTATTCGTCATAAAACTTTCTTGTTTTCAATCCTGCCATTAAACAGCGATATTACATGTGATCTTACAGTGATATTACAGTGATCTTACATATAGATATTTTAAAGATCAAGTTCGAACAACGTGTGTAGATCGAATCACAAAAATTCGTGTCCTTGGTCTCATTCATTTTGGATTCGGTCCAACCGATATCTCCTCTCGAACGTAAACAAAACAGATTGGTTTAGTTAAAAAAAGCTCAAGAGAAACTATTTTTTGTATGTCATTCACGTACGACGATCGTATTGTGTTCAGGCCGAATCCGAGGTCGCCGCTCTTAATAGAAAAGTCCAGCTGATTGAAGAGGATCTAGAAAGATCCGAGGAACGTCTCAACACTGCGACTGCCAAACTCGCTGAAGCGTCTCAAGCTGCTGATGAATCTAGCCGGTAAAGAGAGACTTTTATTTCTAACATTTCTTATTATACTTATTTATTTTGTTTATTTTTTATTTTCTCTTTATTTCACAAATAAGACGAGAGAAATATTGCTTTGCAGGTAAATCGATTTAATAGAACTCGCGTAACTTTCATAAAACAAATAATATTTCTTATTTTCTTTATTTTTATCATTTTTCATTGCAATTTCGCAGTATGTGCAAAGTATTGGAGAACCGTGCACAACAGGATGAGGAAAGGATGGATCAGCTGACGAATCAGCTTAAGGAGGCTCGTCTTCTAGCTGAGGACGCTGATGGAAAATCAGACGAAGTTTCACGCAAGCTGGCCTTCGTTGAAGACGAGTTAGAAGTCGCTGAGGATCGTGTCAAATCGGGCGAAGCGTAAGTCTTCATCTTCTTAGAAAATTATCCTCTAGGATAATTTTAACCAATCGATTAGATCGTTTAATATTTCATTGTTATTTAATTGACAGGTTAATTTAATTATCAGGAAAATGAGGCTTTTTTTAATAATAAAATCAATATTATTTTTTCACATATTTTAGAAAGATCATGGAATTAGAAGAAGAATTGAAAGTCGTCGGAAACAGTTTGAAATCTTTGGAAGTATCCGAGGAGAAGGTAATTTTTTCAACATCATCCCTTAAATTATGTTCTATTTTTTTTTTCTATTTTTTTTTATTATTGATCTCATTTTCGTTAGGCTAATCAACGAGTCGAAGAATTCAAACGTCAATTGAAAACGCTGACTGTTAAACTAAAGGAAGCAGAAGCTCGAGCAGAATTCGCTGAGAAGACAGTGAAGAAACTCCAGAAGGAGGTTGACAGGCTTGAGGGTAAGTTCGACGTACTCGAGCGAGTATAATTTTCTTAAGGGTAACAAATTTCTTTCTATGAAAAATGAAACGTTTGGCACGTTGATGCGTTTTCTCAGAGTCATGTTCGAAACGCAAACTCCCTTGGATTTACGTGACATAATTTGGCAAATTGTCAATGAATGCTCTAAGAGTTACCAAACAAATCAAATAAAATAAGTCTCGTAGATCTATTAGCAAATGTAAACAACATAATGTATGATGTAATTGGATAATTTTTTACTATTAACCATTTTCATTCGCTCGTTTCCAACTATACAAGACTTTTGATATTTACAATAAATTCGCAATTGTTTTATGATAAACAGTGATTCCTATAGAAAGACTCTTTTATAAGTGTAATAATTTTTTTTTAAAGCTTTTTTATTCGTCTCACTCTGCTTTAGAATCATAATTGACTATTTCAAAATCATATTTTTGTATTATGAGCTTTGTTCATAAAATAATACGATGAATCATCCCTCGAATTGATTACATTTGCTCAAGAAATATGTGGTAATATAACTTTTATCGTTCGGCAATTAAAATAAATAATAAGATTTTTCAAGCAGGAAACTAAAAAGAAGAAATATGAACAATCATTTAACGATCTATTTCACGAAACTTTGAATGCAAATTGATTTGTTTTATTGCAGACGTGTTATATCACGAGAAGGACAAACGCAAAACAGTTTGCGAAGAATTGGACAAGACGTTCGCTGAGCTTTCTGGCTACTAAAAGCAAAAAAAAATCTCACACTCGCTATATATATTTATCTCTCTCTCTCTCTCTCTCCCCCTCTCTCTCTCTCTAAATTTACTCATTACCCCTTTACTCTATTCAATTCCTTCCAGTGTCCTTCATACGTTCGTGAATAAGAATATTTGTCGCTTTTTTGCAATGTTTTTCCTTTTTTCCGAAATTGGACAGGATCGTTTTGATTTTTAACAATTGTAGATAATTTTTTTCTCTCTTTCCATATAATTTTTCTCTAATCATTTGTGTCCGATTTTGGAAAGTTTTGCTTGGTTTTCATGCAGCTTTGAAGCAGCTGAAAAGAGAGGAATTAACTCGTCCCTCTCTTTTCTCTTTTTTCTCGTTCATTTTTTAATTTACGTTCAGCATCATATTTTAATTAATACATACTGACGCGCATAAAACTACATACACAATTGACAGCTTGATAAGAATATAAAAAAAAAAAAAGCTTAACAACTTCACCCGAGGGTGGATCATCGTAGTTCAGGTACTTTTACCACCAGCTCTTGCTATATTGTGCCCTTTTTTTTTTTTTTAAGTGTTTGTATCGTTCTCGTACCTCATCAATATATAAATTTAAATAATCTCCATACAGGAAATAAATATATATTTATTATTTATAAAATATTGCTATGGTATATATATATTTCGTATGGATAGATATCGGCATCCTGACTAAAATAAAAAATTATATTTCTTTTCTTTCTAATCCTAATCGCTAACACCGACTAAATAAATTCGATAGTACACCCAAGCTTTCGCTCAAGCTCGATTTTTTGACATACTTACTTATTTTTCGACTCAAGTCTATTATCGTCTCAGCTGAGAAAAAAAAAACATATCATAACGATTTGAATGTTCTTTTTATATTTTGAAACGACGACGTGTAGTAGTAGATCGTTACTATAGTTAGTAAACTAGCAAAATTTTATTAAAACAAATGATATTCGTCGTTGATTATTTTAAAGAAATATTTTACCCAGGTATGGTAAAAAGTAGAGGTAATATCGGTACTACTTACAAAATTAGTAAAAGCTATCTTAATGGAAAAAAAAAAAAAGGATAGTCTACGGTAGTTTAATCGATGATCTTAGAATGATTTGTTTACTTCATAAAATCATAACACTAACGTGATCATTCTTAATTTCCAGACGAGCTTGGTATCAACAAGGACAGATACAAGTCACTCGCCGACGAAATGGACTCCACGTTCGCCGAATTGGCAGGATATTAGATCGATTTTCATATTTATTATGCTTCGGCTAATTTCTTTCATCGATTCTGCCCTTTTTTTTTCTCTCTCTCGTTAAAGGCAACGATTCTCTCGTCTCGAGGAACTTCGAATTTTTCGTGAAAAGAAAAAAAGGATGGGTGAAAGATCTATCGCAATTATGATCAAGATCAATTAGCGATCATCCACGCGTCCATATTCATTTCTTTACGTTAATCGTGACGGACAGCTAATTAAGTTTTATTCTGTTAAACTGTTATACGAAGAGTATCATGTAATAAGCAACTGTAATGCAACGATCATGTTAATAAACTACCGTAATAAGACATGGTAGCGATTCCGTACTGGGGGAGAAGAAAAAAAAAAGTTAACGCTCTTTTAAACTTCGTAATGTATAATTTAACATATTATTTAATAGAAGAGAAAAAGAAAGAACAAGAAAAGCAGTGTTGTCCCAAAACATCGAATTATCGAACGGTAAGTATCATTTCATGTAACACTTGTGTAATATATTATTTTACATATACTACAAAGGAATAAAATTTTTGTAAGGCAATTATATATAAGACCTTTATTATATTTTCTATTATATTTAGAGTAAACAATATACACAGAATGAGACGTGCGTTCATCGAATGGCATATTATAAACTGCAATGCTGCCTTGTACTGTGTCTTTGAAAGTGACGAATCGTCCCTTTCATTTCAAGAGACAATTCTCGTTCTCTTATAAACTACTATTTACAATATTATGCGTGTTATAGTTTTATTCTATACTTAACATATTATGCATTCGATGAGTGTTTACAAAGTAATGGTATTATGAAACAGATAATCGTGTAATTAACATTTTAGAAAGAGAATACCGTAATGATCGCTGTTGTATTCATTCGAGAAAATCATACAATCATATATATCTAATACTTATTGAAATTTTTAATTAAAAAAAAAAAAAGAAAAAAAAAGAAAAGAAAAAATAGAAGAAGATAAGAAATACATACATCACACATACTTCATCAATCAAATAAATAAACTAAATTTAGTAAACGTACGATGTAAAAGTTATTAGAAATTGGAAACTTTAAGAAAAGTTGCAGATGTCTTTGCGAGAAAAAATCGATCGATTATTAACTAATAAGGCGTAATATTATATTATACGATATCGACACGCAATATCTGACAACATACAATACTTAATACAATTATCTAGTTATATTTATCACTTTATGAAATGAATAATATCAACGATTGTTGAGAGGAAGGAAAAAAAAAGAAGAGAGAAACAAAAAGGACACCATTAATTAACATTCACATGGAAAATCATGCGTTTCTAAATGCTTTATCTGGTGACATTTGAAAAGACTTTTTCAAATATATAGATTGAATAATCTTAACTACGTCGCTTTTATGCGAATACCACATTTGTTTGCAGCACTGAAAAAGGAATCGATATATAATCTATTTCTTATGAAATGACACACTGTAAAACTATACATGGTATCTTAATTTATGTATTATCATCATTTATATACACTCTTTTATTTATTATTTATCAATATCAAAACGTTAAACTTTTTCTATTTGGTGTATCAATTGCACACAACATCATGACTGTTTCAATGATATTTGAAAAGTGCGTTTATGTAATTACAATATTTTTGAGACTATATATATATATATACGATCTCATTTCGTTCGTTATCCTAAATATTTATCGAAAATCGCAAAATTCCTTGCAAATTCCGTATGTAATAATAAATTTACTAAGGACAGATATTACTAATACTGAAGTAGTAATATCGAGATCTTGAACACAACAGTTCATAATGGATCAACATATTTACAAGAAATATTCTAATTGTAAAATGTAAGTATAAGTGTATTGCAAAAATAGAATTTAACTCCATGTCTATTTATATATGAAAATTATGAATGTGTAAATATAACAAATCAAAATTTCAACAGATTAAATTCAGTTAATTATTTAGCACCTTTATATATATAGAAAAAAAAAAAAAAAAAAAAAAAAATAAGTATTGTTATTTCTTCCCCTACTATTTATAAGACGAAGTGCACTATCGGGCGATAATAATAAAGAGAAATTATTAAATTTTCATTTTGCAATATCAATCTTATACAACATTATTAATTTTCTATATGAATAAATACAAGATTCTATCTTACAAACTACTTATTCTAGACAGCTTTTCAGGGGAGATTACATAGCAAAGAAAAAACCTACAAATTCTTTCAGATAAATCATAAAATTAATCAAAAATTGATTATTTTTACTATTTAAAATCCAAGTGTTCGTTCAAAAATTATTTGAATAAATGCACATTTTAGAGATTATCATGTAAGACTCCCCAGAAAAACGTTTCACGTAAATTCATCGAATGATAAATGAGATATGAGATAAAATTAATTTCATTCCAGCTCGAATAAAATAATGATGATAAAAAAGTGTCTTAAAAAAGAAAAAAGAAATTATGCTCTATAGTTAACGCCATGCTGCTTTTCTTATAAATAACAACTATATTAAAAAAAAAAAATAACAAAAAAAAATCAAAAAAGAAAAAAAAAAAAAGAAAATAGTAAAATTAAAAAATATAAAACCAATAAACACCTTCTCCTATCAGTATTTTGATATATTGTGTATTATCTATATATATTTACAGTCTCTATTAAGTTATCATAAATAAAACCTTCAAGAAATGTTTATTAATCAGTACATAAACACGTATATTATATAAAATAATAATTCGTTCATTTCACCATTGTTAGTTAACAACAAGGTGGAGAAGGTGGAATAATAGTTCACTTACGTGTTTCAGCAAACAAATATATCATTTTCATTTAGATAACAAAGTAAAAATATTAACTACATGTTGCGTTTTGGAGTTTTCATTATCTTCTTGATATTCTATTATGTAACTGATGGAATAGCTTTCGTGCATCCTTAATCAATTTCTATCAATTAAAAGATCGTAATGTACTTAAAAATTTCATGAAAGATAATGACATTATCATTTTCATTAGCACTTTTCATTAAAACTGGTTGATGTAAAATGTCCAATACATATTATATCTTAAAGCTAAATGTGTGTATATACAGTCCAATATACATACATACATACATACATACATACATACATACATACATACATACATACATACATACATACATACATACATACATACATACATACATACATACATACATACATACATACATACATACATACATACATGCATACATACATGCATACATACATGCATACATACATGCATACATACATACATACATACATACATACATGCATGCATACATACATGCATACATACATGCATACATACATACATGCATACATACATGCATGCATACATACATACATACATACATACATATATATGTATGTGCATATGTATAACTTTTATGCTATCTAAATACATATAATTTATATGCATTCATTTGGCTGAATTAAACTGTATTATTATAATGTTTAGTACATTGCAACTGAAACAATGTAATTTATATGAATCTAATATAAAAATCAATTTTTCTAAGAATTAAAAGTAAATAGCGGAATTCTCCAGGGTTATTATCGTATGATAAACGTTTCATCACACAGTGAAAGGATTGATAGATCGAAGATGACTTGATATGACTTACGCATAGAGCAATGTACAACAAAAAAAAAAAGAAAAAAAAAGAAAAAAAAACAAAGAAAAAAAAAAGTGTCATGTTTTACATTACAGATAGTCATGATGCAGAAAAAAACTGTTGAAGTCGTTGTACTGTTCTACGATCGAGAGCACACAAATCAAAATCAAATGTTTTCTTAGTAATTTCATATTGTCCCGTCTCTTCTATTACCTGAACAACTCTCTGTAATTCTGTATTATCCTGTAATGTCATTATTTTGTGCTGTAAATCCTTCAACTGTGACACATAATCTTCGGAAAATACAGGAGGTTCCCCTGTGTCTGACTCTACCAAAGGACAATTTGTAGAGTCCGGAGCTACCTGTTCGCCATCGGTTTCTCCTTCCTTCTTAATTGTTTGTTCTGCGATGTGACGATCTTCCTTCTCTTTCATTATATGAATAGAATCGACGTCCACTACAACCGGTGATTGACTGGAAGATACTGGTTCCAACAATGGAGAGGTCGAATGACTTCTATCCTTTTCTCTTTTAAGATTATGTTCTTCATCACCCTTACTTTCACTTCTTCGTTTTCTTTTCCTGTTTTCTCTTTCTTCTCCCCTATTTCCTTTTGGTTTTTCCCTCTTATTACGATCATTTTTTTCTTTCTTTATTTCTGTTACAGGTAGCGGCGAGGGCGGTCTTGCTGCTTCCATTGGAAGGGTCAAAGGAGCTGTCGTATCATCCAATTCCTTTTTCACATTCAATACTGGTTTTGTTTCAACAAAGGAGTCATCGTCTACAGAAGGTGCTGAATCGCTACTATCCCTTTCCGGCATATTTGCAAAGAGCATCGAAAGAGGATTCGACGACGCTGGCAAATTATTTTGTTTATCCCCAGACTGGGATTTGGATTTCTCTCGTTTTTCTTTCTTCTCCCTTTCCCTACTACTATCTCTCTTTTCCTTCTTATCTTTCTTCTTATGTTTATGTTTCGTTCTATCCTTATCACTTTTATTTTCCTTAACTTTCTCCGATTTATCTTTATCCAATTTGTCCACCTTTGGTAATTTTTCATCTTTGATCTTGTCACCTTCCTTAACTGGTTTAGGAGACTTTCTACCATCTTTTACCGATTTATAATCCTGAGATTTCTCCTTCTCTTTTTCTCCTTTTTCCAATTTCTTATCATTGACTTTTTGAGCTTCCTTAACACCAGAACGCTCACCTTCCTTGTATTTCTCCTTTTTCTCTTTGTAGGCTTCGTCCTTGTACTTCTTTTTATCCTTCTTTTTTTCAGTCTTGTTTATATCCAACGAACCTTTAGAACCGTCTCTCGCCTTATCCTTGTCTCTTTCCTTTTCTTTTTCCTTCTCCTTTTCTTTTTCCTTTTCCTTCTCCCTTTCCTTATCTTGAACAGATCTCTTTATATCTTTCTCCTTAGACTTTGGAGATGGAGCCCGTTTTATGGAAGAAGGGGGTGAAGGACTACGGGGCCTTTTAACAGGGGGAGGAGAAGGTCGTTTACAGGTGGGACTCGAATAACCCTTGCCTCCAGGACTAGGAGGTCTTTTAGATTTTTCTTTACTCCTGCTTTTCTCTTTAGAAGGATCTTTCACTTTTTTATCCTTCTTTTCCTCTACTTTCTCTTTCTTCGTATCCTTATGCGGACTGTCCTTACTTTTCGTTATTTTATCTACTTTCTCAATTTTTTCAGATACTCCTATAGGCTTTACGGTAGTACTTTTATCAGATTGCGTAACCTTCTTACTCTCCGGTGATATTTTCGCTGTTTTTATAGGAGGACCAAATAATTCAGCGAATGAATTAGATGTCTTCGATTCTACCAGGCGATGCTTCTTTGGCTCGCTCACTGATAACTTTGGTTTACCGACCATAACGGGAGCTTTTATCTCGCCTCTGTCCGACGTACTCTCCGTGCTGGATATTACAGCCTGAATATAAAGAATCTTTTTAACAACATATCATTATTAAAAACATTATACTAATATAGGACTTTCAAAAAAGAGACGTATACTTACGCCACCTCCTCTTAGAAGCTTTCTACGAAATTCTTCTGATGGATTATTGATTATTTCATTATGGCGTATAACTTTGTTAATAATTCTTCCTCTAGGTTGTAAGCTAAGCTTATAAAGAATTTGAAATCTTTTGGGTTCATCCTTATTTCTTAAATAGATATGAATTGGAATCAAGAAACCAGCATACCCTGATTCTTTTACCACGTAAGGTGGCTCCTTTATTACTCTTTTAGGTTTTGCAAATGTTTCGTGTAATTGAAAGACAACTGAAAATTAAGAGACAACAATAAATGTAAGAGAAAAGTAGGGAATATTCGCAGAGATATTTATCCGTATAAAGGGATAGGTTTACCTTTCTCAACGTAGTGATGTATGTCTGCGTTGTCAACTCCTCGTACAAAAACTTCCCAGTCATGAGTAAAACCTTCAGGAGTAGTACGCTCACGTAATACTGATGAATGTCCACATTCCAGTGTAAGTCGAATTGCCATTCTCTCTTAGAGGAAATTTGAAATATTTATTTTCAAAGAAAAATAAGAAAAGCGAGAGGGGAAAAGTTAATGTTGCACAAAATCACAAAATCCCATTACATTTTCATGTATCTTCAAAAATGTGACTGAAAGTGCTTTTAAGCATTCGTTATCGAATATATTCAATGAACATGTGTGATGATACGAAGCATTGCGCGCCAACTTATATCAGACGCATACGCAATGACAGTACTTCTTTGCTAATTTTCATGAGCACAAAATGTTGAAGCATTGTGCGGTTAAGAATTATTCTCTATGAAAAAATATTGATCGTCAGATAAGACGATCATAATTCACTTTCTAACTATTTTGAATCATTTGTTTCACTTATCGGCATTCACACAAATCTCATAACTCTTTCTTTTACATTAGTTTCAGCTTGACTATCAACAGGTCAACCAAACGCCATCGAAAACTGGACGCCATCATCGTTATTCCGTAAAATAAAAGTAAAAGAAATTGAAATCAGCGCCATCTGAAGACGGAAGAAACTTTCAACTAGTCGATTGTTACCGAGGGGCAAGAGGGAATGTGACTAATTTCACTGTAGGTGAAACTTTCAACTATTTTCACATTTTAAATTAATGAGACTCGAATAAGGAAAATAACTTTTAAGATTTGGTAATTAATAACAAACCTGATTCTCCTTACCTCTTACCAAATAATCCTTGCTTTTCTATTCAGAATACCGCAGATATATATATATATATATTTAACTTAACCACTTTGTATATTTTTTGGTTAGCGTTGTTTACAAACAACTCCATCAACTGACAGTACTTAACAGTAACTTTCCAATAGTCCAACTAGAAATAAATAAGCCTATACATAGTGATCTCTATTTTTGGTGCTTCATCTTCTATTAGTGCTTTTGTTTTTGTATCAAAAAAAAAAGAAAAAAAAACACCAGATTAATTCTTCTGTTATCGACACTATCTAACGATTTAAAACGTATTATTAAGACGTATTATTTTGCATATGACTGATAATATCCGATGATACAAATTAAAAGTATCCGAATAACAAAATAGTCGTTCATATGATAATACGATTAGAAATAAAATCGTCAAAATTATATACTTAATTCAATTTAATATTTAAATAAATTTATATATGTATGTATGTATGTGTGAATATTCATTTGTATAGATAGGCATAGAACAACCAAGAGAAAGAAAAATCAAACATGTTATCATCAATTGTCAAGGAACATCAAAGTAAACAAGCAGCAAGAAAGGAAAGACAAGGTATCATCCTTCTTCCGATACGTTATTTTGATTTACTTGCATGTTACAATGTAAACAAAAATATTTAAAAATATTATTTTTTTAACAGAACAGAAACGTAAAGAAGCTGTTCAAGCTGCTAGCAATTTAACTCAAGCGCTTGTAGATCATTTGAATGTTGGGTAAGTATTACATCAATATATCAATGTATATAACCTATTATATTATAAATATTGTATAATTTATATGTAGGGTAGCACAGGCATATTTAAATCAAAAGAAGCTTGATGCCGAGGCCAAACAATTACAACATAGTGCAACCAATTTTGCCAAACAGACACAATCCTGGTTGAATTTGATAGAATCATTTTCAAGTGCCTTGAAAGAAATTGGCGATGTAGAAAATTGGGCTCGAAGTATAGAAGGAGACATGAGAACTATTGCCACTGCCTTGGAATATTCTTATAAAGGTATAATTGTCATAGAACTACCTATATATTCTAATTAATTGAATTTGATTATTTCTAATATAGCTACGCAAGAAACTCAATCTGCGGGATCATCTTAAAAGTATGAATCTATAAGAGGAGCCATAGTTCTACAGATTTACAAGCGATAGAATGTTTGATTTTATGCTCCCCTTATATAAAAAAAAAAAGAACATAATAAATTATTTATATATTATTATTTATGTAAATAAAATGATTAATTCTTGTTCCTAAATAGAGTCAGATTACAGTGATTTCAAAAAATAGCAAGAAGAATAAATCATTCGATGTAATAAATAATGTAATGTAAATTTAATTTTAGTCTCTGAAACGTATACGATATTATTAATGGCAAATTATCAATCCATAATTAATTTCCATTATATTTTATAATACAGGACAATAAGATTGCTTCGATTTTGACCAATCAGCTTAAATCGCTAATGAGCATGCGCCCCAATTTTGTCCAGAGATTTGATCATGTAAGAAATGCTACAATAAAGTTTTTCACACCGACCGAGTGTGAGCTAGGATTATTAAAGGTTGACATTCATGTCGGAATAAAAATTGGAAGTTAGATATTGTAAATGCAGTTTAAGTTCACTTTATATCATTCGATTGTTTCCGTTACGCGCCAGAATATTAGAGTCTTTTGCGCACGTTAAAGGATTATAAAAAATTAAAGAAATAATATACATTAAATGATGATGGGATCAACGAAGTTGCATGTAATAAAACGAGGTAAGTAGAAATAATGAGAGGAAAAAGAAAACTTTAAGTTAACATTGTCGCAAGAAAATTAATATCTAATTATAATTTAAAATATATTTTTCTTTTATAAAGGCGGCCGTGTAGAAGACGTACATTTCGATAAAATAACATCTAGAATAAGAAAATTGTGTTATGGATTAGATATGGAATATGTTGATCCTGTAAGTAAAAGTTCCTAATAAAATCATAATTATTTCTTTATAGAGAAATTTGTTACTTATAACAAATAATTTATTTGTTATTATCTATAGTACGCGGTTACTATTCAAGTTATAAATGGTTTATATGCGGGTATATCAACTGTCGAATTAGACAATCTTGTAGCTGAAACTGCAGCAACTATGAGTATTAAGCATCCAAATTATGCTCTATTAGCTGCTAGAGTTGCAGTGTCTAATCTTCACAAAGAAACTAAAAGAAACTTTAGTGGTATATATAAAATATTTGACAAAATTATATTGTAATTATTATTCCAATCATTTTATCATATGCAAGTATTTGATTTTACAGAGGTAATATCTGATTTGTATCATGCAAAAAACAAGCGCACAGGTAAAAGTCTTTCACTGATTTCTGAGAAATACTTTAACATTATACAAAGAAATGCCGCTAAACTAAACCAATCTATAATACATGATAGAGATTATTTGTACAATTATATTGCTTTTAAAACTCTTGAAAAGAATTACTTATTTAAAATTGATGGGAAAATTATTGAAAGGCCACAATATATGCTGATGAGAGTAGCCGTTGGAATTCATGGTGAAGACATTGATAGAGTTATCGAAACATATAATTTCTTATCAGAACATTATTTTGTGCATGCATCTCCAACTCTTTTTACTGCGTGTACTGTGAAACAACAAATGTCAAGGTATGATTAGAGATTATTATGTTTTATCAAGTAATTAGACTATGACAAAAGATTTCTTTTAGTTGTTTTACATTAACAATGGCTTCAGACAGTATAGAAGGAATTTGTGATACTTTAACAAGATGTGCATTAATCAGTAAATCTGGTGGTGGAATTGGATTAAATGTTCACTGTATCAGAGCAAGTGGTACACGTATAATTGGTACACTTGGAATATCGAATGGTTTAGTTCCCATGTTAAAAGTTTATAATAATACAGCTGAATATGTTTATCAGGGTGGAAACAAAAGACCAGGAGCATTTACTATTTATGTAGAACCATGGCATTCTGATATATTTGAATTTTTAAATCTCAAGAAAAATACTGGTAATTAAACTCTATTGCCGGCCTTAGGATTATATTTATATTACCACGTTAAAGTAGAGAATTAGAAGAATTACGTGTTAAAGTAGATTAAATCAATTTTAATTATCTTTAGGAAAGGAAGAAAATCGAGCCAAAGATATTTCCTATGCTTTATGGATACCAGACCTTTTTATGAAACGTGTTTTAAATGATGACATTTGGTCTTTAATGTGTCCTCGTCTATCTTCCGGATTAGCTGATGTTTGGGGAGAAGAATTTGAAAATTTATATACCAAGTAAGCTGTGTTGTAAATTTTACTAATCTCGTAGTAGTTATTTATATTTTGATAAGAAATTTAATTGCAATTTGTTTTTAAAATCGTTAATAACTTTTAAGGTATGAAAAGGAGGGAAATTACAAACGACAGATCAAAGCAAGAGAATTATGGTCTGCCATTCTTCTATCACAGGAAGAAACTGGTGGTCCGTATATGCTTTATAAGGATCATTGCAATCGCAAATCAAATCAACAAAATGTAGGGACCATTCAATGTAGTAATTTATGCACCGAAATTGTCCAATATTCAAGCTCTGATGAAGCTGCTGTCTGCAGTTTGGCCTCTATTGCTGTTAACATGTTCGTGAATACTAGTGTAAAAACATTCGATTTTAAAAAACTTAAAGAAATTACGAAAGTTGTCGCCCGTAATTTAGATACAATTATAGATATTAATCAATATCCAATTCCACAAGCAAAAATATCGAATCTTAGACATCGACCAATTGGTAAATTGTATGATCCAAATACGATATCAAATGATACAAAATATTTATTAACACGTTATTTTTATGATAGGTATCGGTATACAAGGATTAGCCGATGCATTTATTTTAATGCGTTATCCATTTGAAAGTGAGGAAGCTCAAAAGCTTAATATACAGATTTTTGAGACACTCTATTATGGAGCGTTGGAGGCTAGTTGCGAAATGGCCGAAGAAAAAGGAACTTATGAAACATATGAAGGCAGTCCTATTAGTAAAGGCGTAAGTTATCGATCATAGACAATTTTTAATCCTTATCATATCATTTATAAAGTACTTAATCCTAAGTTAATTTCTTTATATACAGATTCTACAGTATGACATGTGGAATGTCACACCAACAGATTTATGGGACTGGAATAAATTAAAGGCAAACATTGCTAAATTTGGTATAAGAAATTCATTGTTAATTGCATTAATGCCGACATCAACTACTGCCCAAATTCTAGGAAATAACGAGTCTATAGAACCATATAAAAGCAATATATATTTAAAACGCGTTTCATCGGAAGAATTTCAAGTTGTTAATCCGCATTTATTAAGGGAACTTACAAAATTAAAACTTTGGAATGAACAAATAAAAAGTGAAATCACAGCCAATAATGGTTCTATTCAGGCAATTTGTCCTTTTTTACATCATACATTCTATAACTTTATTATTTATCATTTATTCCTTTTTATATGATAAAGCTTACAATGGGAGTATTTTACAGAATATCGATCGCATACCGGCAGATATAAGATTACTTTATAAGACTGTATGGGAAATTCCACAAAAAATTATTCTAAAAATGGCAGCCGATCGTGGACCTTTCGTCGATCAGTCACAATCTTTAAATGTTTATATGGCCAAACCAACATTGGATAAACTCACGTCAATGCATTTTTATGGTTGGAAGATAGTAAGTGTTTAAACGTAAGATAATGCCTAAATAAATTAATATTTCATTGTTAAATTAATGAAAATGAAATCATTTTCGCTCGCATAACTGAGGCGATGTTTACTCAATGAAATATTATTGTAGTAACCCTACTCTTACTGATTAAGGGTCTCAGGTTTATCTTTCGCTTATATTTTTTACATATACAAAACGTATAAGAATACGCATGAGTATAATACGATAAGATAAGCTTGTATAGAGTTCACTTTCTAAATAATGATAAATGGGAAAGATGCATTGCAGAAGATATATTTTGGACTTCGCGACGGGAAAGGATAAAAATATTTTAGCAGATATGATAAATATTCTTAATGTAAAAAGAAAAATATTAATACATATTAATAATAATAAAAATGATATTTCTTTTTTTTTTTTTTTAGGGTTTAAAAACTGGCATGTATTGTTTACGAACAGAATCGGAAATGGATGATGGACTTGAACCGTCCACCGTTAATAAAACGAAACTACGGCAACATGTAAATGTTAAAGAACAGGATAAGGAAACACAGACTGAAAAGCATAACGATAATGACGATGAAACTGATTCCAAATTTATGTGCTCTCTTAAAAACGGAGATGCTTGCTTCTCTTGTGGAGCATAATTGATTTAATAAAGTCAATATATTTCTAACTATTGCAATCCAAATAACGGATAGAAAAATAAAATATTTTATGTTTATTTTTTTAAGATGTATAATGAAACAGTATTGATTGAACTTTAACTTTTTTACATAAACATATATATATATTCATATTTTAATAATAAAGAGTTTTTTTATATATTATTGTAATTTATAATTTATAAAACACAACGAACAAATTGGCAATATTGCATAAAAAAATATTTTTCCAAGTATCCTATAATAATATTTCTTAATCAATTATAAATACATAAAATAGTTTTGTCATCGATATAAATTCATCCAATCAAGACGAATCTTTATACAGACGTGATAATCGAAGTCTGCCATTTGTAAACTAACCTTTCTTACATTTCTTAGTTACATTTCTTGCCGGCTTCATATTGCATTTCTCGTACGGCTTCATTTCACTTAACCTTACTTTTTGAATAATGTATGTACAGTTTAACGGGGAAGCATTTTATGTATTCGCGACACCTAAATAGTGAAATATGATATTATATATTTGAAAAATAATACATATTTTTAGGTAAATATAAACAAAAAGATATCTGCCACATTGTATTTATCGTTTGCTATATTTTAATCACAAGTAATTATTGTGGATAAATAAGTACCTTCGTTAATTTAAGTATATAAGTTGCATTATGGCAGCAGGCCCGATAGCAGAGCGTAATCAAGGTAATTTATTATTACAATTGCAATTTAATATTATTACGAATGAAAAGTTATGTTATGAAATCATATAATTTCTGATCTATTACATATAGTACATATTTCCAATGCTTTTTTCCAACGTTACGTTTTTTCAAATATATTTTCTTATTTCATACCTTTTCGCTATAATTTTTCTCTTTTGAAATATATTGTCATTTATATTCTACATATTTATAGATGCTACAATCTATGTGGGAGGACTAGATGACAAAGTTACAGAATCTTTGATGTGGGAATTATTTGTCCAATCTGGTCCAGTAGGTAAGCCTAAATATAATGGTTAATTTATCTGTTGTTATTATTTAACATAATTACAAAAGATGATTTGTTTCAGTGAATGTACATATGCCAAAGGATAGAGTAACACAAATGCATCAGGGTTATGGATTTGTTGAATTTATGGGAGAAGAAGATGCGGATTATGCTATAAAAATTATGAACATGATAAAACTGTACGGTAAACCAATCAGAGTCAATAAAGCAAGTGCTCATCAGAAGAATCTTGACGTTGGAGCCAACATCTTCATTGGTAATCTAGATCCTGAGGTAGATGAGAAGTTATTGTACGATACATTCAGTGCATTTGGTGTTATCCTTCAGACTCCAAAAGTACGTATATAAAAATAACATTGTAGTGGTTTAAAAGTGGTGTAAATTAAAAAAAAAAGAAAAAGAAAAAAAACTATTCTCATGTATTCTGTTCTATTTCAGATAATGAGAGATCCAGAGACTGGAAATTCAAAAGGATTTGCATTCATTAATTTTGCTTCTTTCGATGCATCCGATGCAAGTATAGAAGCAATGAATGGGCAGTATCTTTGCAACAGACCGATATCCGTCTCGTATGCATTTAAACGTGACGCGAAAGGTGAGAGACATGGAAGTGCTGCAGAAAGACTTTTGGCAGCACAAAATCCTCTGAGTCAAGCGGACAGACCGCATCAATTGTTCGCCGATGCTCCACCTTTGGCACCACCACCGATGCCAAATTCGACCGCGGTGGCACATCAAGCGGCTCATCATCCTCAACATCACGTAATGCATCATGGGATGGTGGTACCTCCACCGCCGCCACCAGCTACACCAGGTCCACCTATGGGACATCCTCCACCGCCACCCGTGCCACCACCACCTTCCAGCGGATTTCCACCTGCAAGCATACCACCCCCGCCGTTGCCTCCAATGTCAATGGCTGCCCATCCACCTTTACCACCTGGAATGCCACCACCTCTGCCGCCTATGCCAGTACCGACTTCTCAAGCTCAGCAAGCACAAACGAGAATGATGGCACCACCGCCACCTCATTGGGCCGGTGGAGCACCACCGCAGGGTCAATTCCCACCTCCTCCACCTCCGGCATCAAGCGGCGGACCACCGCCGCAATTTGGACAGTTCCAACCTTCACCACCTCGACCTCCACCAGGCTGGAGACATCCACCGCCACCTCCAGTTTCTCAAGGTGGCCCTCCACCACCGCCCCCACCCCAATTTAGGCCACCGTTCCCTCCACGGGGTCCACCACCGCCGCCGCCACCTCACGATGCTGCCCAATATTAATGTTATATATTTCTAGTTCAAGGTACAACATGTATACTCATAGAAAAACATACTACGTACATATTACAATCGAGCCTTAACTAATTCTTATGCAATAGCCGATAGTCGAAGAGAATTATTTTATACGGTAATAATAGAATAAATTTTTTTAAAATTACGTTCATAATGCTAAAAAGCTCGTGTGTTGCTAATAGCTCTGATAATGTAGCGATAAGAGTATTTTAATCTTGACTCTAGTATAATATCGATCGCTTTTATTATGCGAGAATAAGGATATACCGTAGTCGTTCTTCTATCGATCGTTTCGAGCCTGTGTCCAAGCAAGTCGATGAAAACATTCAGCGGATCATCGGCTCACCGTACGTTGGCTATTACAAAAGTTGTGCGTAGTGAAACTTGAAGATTCCGTTTGTCGAAAGGTCAAAAGAAGCGTTTAAAATTACATTTTAACGATTTCATTGTCTTCGTGATCGATGAAACTGTGATTGTTGCATTTCATAAATGCAAACAAAATTAAAAACGAAATTTTGCAACTAATCGTTTGAACAAAAAGATTAATTCGACAGAGCGAGAGATGAGTGTCACTTGTATTATTAATTTCATTAGAAATATGAAAGAGAATAAGATAACAGGCACGTTCGTTTTAATTATATAATGGCTCGTTTCTATTATCAATGCAATTTTGATTTAAAAAACGAGACTGGATACGATAATGCTGTATTAAAACCATTCGTTTGTCCGCCGGACAAATATTGTCCTTATTGTTGTTGCAATTGGCAGTGTTGTATCGTGGTACAAAAACGTCCACCACGACAAATCTGGGAGACTTGGTACTTTTGGTTGGGCGTTGCATTATTAGCTGTTTTTATCCTAATTTCGGTGAGTGTCCAATTGAACGAAAAAGTCTCTTTTAATATTAATTATCGCAAGTAATGTTTCTATTTTTCCTAAATTCCGAGAAATAAATCAGAACAAACGATATATCCCATAAAAGATAATATTTTAACTGTTCATAAAGCAGTACAAAAAATTATTGAACGCTTTACATACTACAGGTGTCTTATATGATTCTAAGAAACATTTTTTTTTTTTTTTTTTTTTTTTTTTTTTTTTTTTTTTTTGTCGTCCATTCAAAACAGATATTAGAGAGTTATTAAATATTAAGAAAGAAAAAAAGATAAGAACTGTTATCGAGAAAATTGGGCAGCGGTTTCACATAAACCGTGTCCTTGCTTCGCAATTTTAAATTATTTACGAAGGTTCTACGTAAACATAATAGTAGTGTAATAGTCGATCGTGTTGCCATTTGAAAAATATCCTACGTTTGATTCATTTTAAAACTAGGTGTGCAGCTACGTAGTCAGTAATTATAGGCATAACGTTCAAGGTGTGCCGTTCCGACATAATGCACGTATTAATGATAACGAACGAAACCATCGAGCAAATCGTTCTAGACCAACACAAAACGAGGTGTCTATAAGTATAATTCCTACATCAGGATTACTACCGGGTCATAAAAAAATGGTCATGATTTCTACACAAAATAATGTCGCTCATTTGAGTAAGTCAATATTATTGCAAGACACGTTAAAAATATTATCAACATCTGTCAAAAATTATTCATTATTCATTGAATCAATTCAAATGCATTCGAGTTATAGACAAAGGTGACTATAGATCCTTGAATCAAGGTCATGTCTTCTCGTCTTCGCTAGTTCATTGTCAGATTTCGATTAGTTGATTGAAGTGCATACATATATTTTATTTACGTACATATACTTTTATTGTACATACATATGTATGTGTGTATATATATATATATAATTAACGGATACTATAATTAATTTATATATGTTGCAGCTCCGATCGTAGCCTAAAATTAGAGCTTTCATTTTTCTTTGGAGAAGTTCGGAAAGAAAGTATGACGGTTTAGAACATTCTGTATTATGAATGCTCGGTTACTATGACACCTCGATCAACGTTTAACGATGAGAATGAAGGCATGCATTTTATTGCATTTGATCGCGTGTACTTATCGCAAATGCATTATTTTATGCGATCTCGACATAATGGTAGACGATGGTTAATGTTCAATGATTATGAGGAAAGATCTGCAGGGAGACTGGACGAACTCAATTCAGCCTTTTAATCTTGCTGAAAAGATTTCAAGTCAAACGACTTTCAAGTTATATAAAAAGTATTCAGAGAGAGAGAGAGAGAGAGAGAGAAAAAGAGATAGAGATAAACGTTATCAATACGAGGTCGATTCTTTGATTTCGTGATCATAAAAATCGAAAGAAAAGCAAAATAAAAGGAAAGCAGAAGGGAATAATGAAAGGCATCGTTTACAGACTGCTATAAGATTTAAATATCAAATTGATACTTGAATATTAGATTTCTTGAGAGATATTAAAAAAGCTTAGCCCAATCATTTTCAATCTCATGTAATCAATATTTCAGATATTTTTATTTTCATTGAGTGAAAGAGAGAGAGAGAGAGAAAGAGAAATTTAATTTGCAAAGCTAATTTTAGAAATGATGAAGTGAGAAAAGAGAAGATTCCTTTTTTGCCGACTATGTTAAATATTTATTCATTTTTATTAATCAGAATAACATATGTAATCACTTGTGATAACAAACGTCAAATTTATTCGACGTATCAATCCTCTCTCTCTCTCTCTCTCTCTCTCTCTCTCTCTCTCTCTCTCACTCACTCACTCACTCACTCACTCTCTCTCCTCTCCTTTTCTCTTTCTATCAGAGAGTGAGAGAGAGAGAGAGAGAGAGAGAGAGAGAGAGAGAGAGAGAGAGAGAGAGAGAGAGAGAAAGAAAATAAAAAACAGTGAAAGATAAAAAAAAAATAAAATTCGAAGAGTAAAGATATCATGATATCGAAGAACAGACACTGGATTTACTAAACGGCAAAGAGGAAATTCCATCCTCGAAGGAGACTGCCTTATACCTTCGCTCTCAGTTGTTACTACTTTGAAACTCGTTTTCTTACGATGGAGGATCGAGGATGGGCGTTATTCCCATTAACAATTAAGAAGAAACGCACAGTTCGCGGTTGATGCAATTCTCTCTCTCTCTCTCTCTCTCTCTTTCTCTCTCTCTCTCTCACTCACTTTTTCTCAGTCTTTCACTCTATACTCTTTTCATCTCGAGAAGAGAAAGAGCACGGGAGCTAATTAAACAGGACAATCGAGCGGCGAGCCACATACGTTCACTCTACGTTCTACCCCTCTCATCCTCTCCTCTCCTCGAGTTTTATCCCTATTGCAGAGACCCTTCCTTTTTCGAGATCCTTACTCATGATAAAGGTAAATCGTAGTAATCTTCGAGGGAGAAAACGATCCAAGAGAAGTTGTACTACTACCTATACGTAATATCTATATAACGAAGCAAAGTTCAACGTTATTCGAATAAATTTTGATTTAATCTCTTTATCATTAGAAATTGACAAGATGTATAATTATCAAACAAGTAACAAGTTGGATATTAACGTCGAAAGGATATATTGGAAGAATTATAGAAGAATATTATATGTTCTCTTTGAAGAGAACATTTATTCGATCCTCGTATCTCTTTCTTTCAACATTAAAAAGGATTAATGTTATAGAAATTGTCACGATGATTTTCAAAGAAATTCTTACGATGCTGCAATGGAAAGAAAGAAAGAGAGAGAGAGAGAGAGAGAAAGAGAGAAAAAGAGTAGATCGCTAGCGACCTCGTTCGTCTGTAACGAAGTGTCATTCCGATAACCCAAGCCGGCTTTTACTGTCTCTTGATGCCGATAAAGAAATGTACAACAACCGGCCCCATACATTCTCTGTTTAATGTTGCATGCACGGTAAACCAAGCGAAGAATCAAGCAACTACGTGCTCTACGAAAGCCAATGACTTGGCACAACTCAAGTCGATCATCGAACGAATGTCAATTAGGGAATGATCCATCGAGTTCGCATATTTTTTTCGAATCTTTCTTTTTTTTTTCTTTTTTCTTTTTTGTTTTTTTCTACTTATAAAGCTCATGTGAAGATCTATGTTTGTGAGTATCAATGTAAATGATATAATAGTATATATTTGAATTATATTCGTATCTGTGGTCTTTAGAATACAACTGATATGTAAACGATGTGCGAACAAAGAATTTCTTAAGTATCACCTTAACACGTTCGTACTTTTATGACTGCAGAACAACAAGTAATAAGGAATATCATTATGTTAATTATGGGAACGATGTAAATGAAATAATTATGGGAAGGGAAAGAAAATATCTAAAAGTCTTTTGTTCGCCCTAAGAAAACTCGTAAATTTTATTTCGTTCATTTTTCTTTTTTTTCCTTTTTTTCTTCATTTTTGCATCTCTCGACTCTAAATACTTTCTACGTAATATTATATAAAGTATTATAATTTCTTTGAATTTTAAATGATGTATTTTTTAAAAGATATAATAAATGTATAGATATACATTTTGTACGAATCGATATTAGACGATTATTTTAATGAAAGGTCGAAACAAAAAGGGATATTAACATTCCTACGGACGTAATGTTTTGAGTTGTTCGTTCTTCAAATTTTTGGAATCATCTCAAGGAATTATACGTTCAAAGAAATACGTTTGCGTCGCAAACAGTCGAGAAAAGCGTATTACTATATCCGACGGCTGTACCAAGAGGCGCCTGTCGTCCGTGCAAAGATGTTGTTCTTCCAATAAATCGGTTGACTTTAGGAGCTTCTCGTCGTCGTCTTTCCGACGACGAAAAAAGGAGGCGCCCGACGAAAGAGCGCGCGTAGTATAATAAATTCAATAAATTAAGTCGCTCGAGATAGAGCGAACGAAAGAGAGAGAGAGAGAGAGAGAGAGAGAGAGAGAGAGAGGTAGAGAGACAGAAAGAAATCGATAAAGAGGAAAATGAAAAGAAGAAGCGCAGAAAGTCTTCTTCAAAATGGAGAAGGATCGTATCTTTTTTATTATATATATATATATATATATATATATATATATGTATATATTTATATATATTTATATATACATATATATTTGTGAAGTCTAAATTAAAATAGATTTAGAAGAGAAATTCGCCGAGAGCGATGGGATTATTATTTCAAAAATTGTCATCATATCGATATAGAAATTTTGAAAGGGAAAAGATTTCGTATTTAATTAAAAATAAATTGACGAATTATGTTATTTATTAAACAATACATTATTTATATCATTTCAAATATATACTTTTTCGACATCAATCTTAAGATCTTATTATAATATAATATTATCAATAGAAAATAGCAAATATTTGTTTTTTTTTTGTTTTTTTATTTTTTTTTTACTTTCCTTTTGTTCTTCAGGAAAAAATAACTAACAAGTCTTTATAAAAAAAAAATCAATATGCCACTTGCTATATGCTAAAGAGAGGGAGAGAAGGAAAAAGAAATAGTAGGAAGGTGATGGCACACGACACGAGTCATCGAGGTGTCATCGCCTTTCTCTAAGAAAGAGAAGGAGTTATATTCTTTTTATTCTACCTTTTTCTCTTTTTTCTTTTTCTTTTTTTTCTTCTTCTTCTTCTTCTTCTTCTTCGTTGACGTCTTCCTCATCTTTTTTCACGAGGTTTCCTCCTCTTCTAGTGGGAGGTACTAAAATTAGAGAAGACGATGCGAAAAACGGTCCAGTCTTGTAGCTTCTTTCGAACACTTCCAAATGATCCTTCGTAGCGATAACACGTTTTCGCGAGCATCTCGCCGGTGAGTAGTTTGATACATACGGTTTAAAAAAACAGAACAAGTCGTTTCGTAATATCGATCATCGTAGTACCGTCATGAGTCGCCGAAGAGAAAACCGACGTATCTTGGTTCGATTCTCAAACGGACGATAAATTACGAGCAATCGATTTTTAGAAATCGATGAAAGTTTTGGGAAATTTCTAAAGTGGATTCGTTTTGGCCACCCTTTCGAAATGTCTCAAATATCGATCCATGGAAGATTTATAGTTATTATCATTGTCGTCTGTACTATCAATCTTACGAAAGTTGAGGGTAAGTATATTCTTATTTAGTAGAAGAGAATGTAAACAATGTATATATGTGTGCATGCGCGTGTGCGTATATTTTTTGTAGGTAAGTGTTCTATGATTATACGAGATGAGGACAAATATTGTCGTACTTCGCTATATGACATACGTCTTATGGAAACGCGATACAATTGTAATTCATATGATTCTTATTTTACAAGTCTATCGTAAATGTAACGTTACCATTTATCACATCATTAGGTAGGAAGTGCGTCTGCACGAGCAAAGATTGTAAAGAAGCTGGGGAAGACACCTGCGAGACAAAGTACTACTGTTACACCGAATTGATTCTCTTTACTGATCAGGAATTTGGGGAAAATACGACCACGCGAGGATGCACACAGTGCGTAAATTTTAAATATAACATCAAATGGTTTGGTATTAAAATTTTCCAAATTGACAAAGTTTTAAATAAAACTAGAGATTGACGTCCTTTCAAAGGAAAAATCGATACAAGAGAGATGTACATAAAGTATAGATTTTATATCGACTCTATTATTATTCGACCTTCGACCTTTCTTCGTTATTGGATAATAAATCCCAGTCATTAAAACTGGTATACGGACACGATTGAAAAATGATTCGTTATGTCTGTATCCGGTTTGGTTACGTTAATCGAAGATGTATCATATAAATTCACAAACGTGTTATAGTTTATGACGAGATAATCAAGCCGAAAAATTCGAAATGATCGTTTCTCCTTTACCTTGTTTTTTATCTCTTGAACATTTTTAGCGATGACGGAAAGTCAATGCCGCGCGTAGAAAATGTGTTTCGTGTTAATAAGTGATTCTTAATATAAAAGAAGAAAAAAAAAATAATAAAAAAGAAACACGCTTTGTATTTTATCCATACATATCAAATATTAAATACATTTGCTTTCATTAAGACATTTGAAATATATTTATCAATCGAACTTAGAGATAGAAAAAGTTAAAGAAAAGGAAAAAGATACGATCAGGTCATAAAATATTGTAATTTATTTATCGTTAGGATGATATACGTTTATATACATATATATGGTATAGACGATGGATTGCCATTTTCCAGGAGCCCAACGCCATTGTTGTGCGAGACAAAGTCTTGGGTCACGAGGTCAAAGCTATCGACGTCGTCGTCGTCGTCGTCGTCGTCGTCGTCGTCGTCGTCGTCGTCGTCGTCGTCTTTTGACGACGACGAGAAAGACGAGATCGTTGAAAATCGTCATGTCTCGTCGACGAGACTTTGGATACGTATGTCCTGGCCAAGATTAAAGTGTTGTGACAGTCAAGATTATTGTAACGCTGATCATCTCGGCGACTTGTCCACGTGGATACGCGAAAGAGAAAAAGAAGAAGGGAAAAAGAGAAAGAAGATCAAGGAAAAAGGAGAAAAAGTGGGAAAGGAAGAGAAATTTTCATTCGGAAGAATGAATCAAAATAATAATTTAACATCTAACGCAGGAATAGATCAAAACGACAATTTAGAATCGAGCAATAAATTTAACCAAAATAACAATCTGATATCGCTAAACTCAAATAGGTCGTTCACAAATTCTTCGAGTAGCAGTCAAAATCAAATTATTTCGATCTCTTCGGAGTCGATATCAACGATCAACGAAAATCTTGATTCAAATCATTTTCTGCAACATCGGGTAAGGCCGCTCCACGTCGCTGTTTTTGTACTTGCTATATCTGCATTGATATCCGTCCTGGCTGCCTGCTACGTCATTATGAGGTTCATACGTTTTCTGTTTTTTTTTTTTTCTTTCTTTTGTTTTCTTTTCTTTTTATCATTATCGCCGCGATTATTATTATTATTAATATCCTATTCTTTGCGAGAGGCTATCGCAACTCTTTTATTTGATTTTCTCCTTCTTTATCTTTCTTTCTTTCTTTCTTTTTTTTTTCTTGCTTTTCCTTTGTTTCTATCTTCTCTTTCGTTGTTTACCTCGTCAAGATTCTATATCCTATGTAAATCAGTATGATTGTATTGGTATGCGAATGTGTCATACTTCTCGTAGAACGTGTTTCGAAATATACCGATTTTTTTTCGCGATCAAGTCACGTTATTGAATATACATTCTATATTAATTTCTTATTAGAACGTTGATTTATGCTCGTACTTTTATCGCAGAGCTTTATCTTCTCTACGTCGTACGAGTAGGAAGGATAAGAAAAATGCTTTGCTAAAGGAAACATGTTGGAGGAATATTTTGCGACTCGAGTTGCCGATAATCTTGGAATATAATAAATGTTAAGGTAAACGTGTTAATTATTGATGAGCTCGAAACTATTATCGATTGGTCTTTATACTCTTGAAATTTATACATGTCTTGATCTTGAATAGTGTTTATGAATATTTTATAAGGAAAATCAACAAAATAAAAAAAAAAAACAAACAAATAAAATCGATGGAATACGTAGAACTCGTCGAAATAAATGTCGAAAACAAGGTCATTCGAAAGTATCAAGCACGTAGTATAGAGCTAGAAAACCCGCATAGATATTACAATTTGGCTGTTCTTGTTTTCTTTTTATCATTTTTCTCTTTCTCTCTTTTTTCTTTTTCTTTTTTTTTCCTTCCTTTTTTTCCCCCCTCCCTCGACGACTGACTTTTAGCGAGTTTTTTTTTCCGACAGTTTGTCGCGACGTTTCTAAAAGGCGCACAAGCCAGACCGCCCTCTTATCGGTCTACCTCCCTGCCAGAGGGCCACTCGAGTACAGATAGCCTGGGTCCCTGAAAAGGCCCCATGGAGTTCTGCCCTCTAATCTTCGGTCCTCCGAACGCTTAAGTGGGTTTTCGAGTTCAGAAATATTCGGTCGGTCGAACCTTACATCTCTCTCTCTCTCTCTCTCTCGCTCTCTCTCTATCGCTCTCGCTCTCTCTCTCTCTCTCGCTCTTGCTTTTTCTCTCTTTTTCTCTCATATACATACGGACGTTATTTTCTTTCCGTCTTCTTTATCTCATCTTTACGTTTTCTTTTTTTTTCTTTATCGTATTCCTTTCCATTCGACATCGCATCGGTAAAAGCCTTCGATGGTCTTTAATGATTTCCATCGATACTTAAACTCTGACAAGACTCTACGAAGTTCTTTCTATCTGATTTATTACCGTACATATTAACCTACGACCCATCCTTAATTACAATTATAATAATTAGTTTCCTGTCTTTTTATAGGTTCTTGAAGAAAAATTCGTACATAACTGACAGCATGGAATAACAATGTGATATATCAATGGATATATTGCTTCTTATTTAATTCTTTAATATAAAACTAGGTAAATTAAAATGAATTAAATTTTTGATTTCATTCGAATAATCCTATATGCTATTAAATAATTCACACAATATATTTTAGTTATAATTTATTAGTACGTATATAAATCGAATTTAACGATTTACGTCACTGTCCAATGTAAAAATAAAAGTGATTTCTTATCTTTTATTTAGGATGACGAATCAAGAAGTTTCGTCCTATTTGAAAAATTTGTCTTCAGCGTGGGTCGTCGGGGCATAACACATGGATGGCTACGAGACAAAGAATATTTCGTGAAGCACTCGACGGAGACAGTTTCCTGGCAAACATAACGACTCGTTTGGCGCCTATCTCTAACGTTCCTATGTGCATCATGACGCAGCCATGTGGAGACCAATGTCCTTCGAAATTCCATCTACTTAGAAAACAGGGACTAAAGGTTTTACGAACATTGGTACCAGGTGTTCCAACGATTTTAATATTATTAGTCATCGTTAGGGTAGCGTTCCTAACACTCGAAAAGGTTATAAATGCTCGTCGAAAGAAAGGGAAACTCGAAACTTGAATGTAGAAATCGTTTTCGTATGATTATGAGAACTACTTTTTTTTAATTTTTCTCTATCGTTCGATTGTGCGATTGTCACACATCGAAACTATTCTAAAGCGTTATAGCTTTTTCTTCTATTTATAAATAGCGTGTAAATAACTGCAATTGTAAATGCACGTTTATACCATATATATATATATATATCTTATGATCGATGAGATTCGTAAATTAATTGATTCGTGTTAACAGAGTGTTCCTTAAGTACTCTTAATATCTTATTGCTACGTGTTATGCTTCGAGAAAAATGTTAGGAGATTTGTACAAATCTGTTGTTTATTACGAAATTTTATAGCGATTACTCAAATTTAACTACGAGTACTTGAGTAACACTCTTTAGAGATATGAGTATATAAAAGCGATTTATATTTTTTGAATAAGTATAAAATATTTAATTAAGCGCGATTAAATTCAATCTCGTTTCGATAGGCGAGTAATTATCAAGGAAGGAATACGTATATTTTGCAAGTGTGCGATACCGAAATAATCGAGCATGATTTAAATTCAAGCAGAAAAAGCGTGACAAGATGAAAAAGAGCGGCCGAACGAGCAAGCGAGAGAGAGAGAGAGAGAGAGAGAGAGAGAGAGAGAGAGAGAGAGAGAGAAGACTGGTCGTGGCGCGTTCGATTTGTTGGCCTAAATGAGTCACGTAGAATGCAACAAGACGGGAATAAGATCTTACGGAGCGAATACAGGCCGTCCGACGGTAGCTGGCATCCGGGAACTTGAGTTGGACAGCGCTCTACGATCAGATATGTCGAGTGAAAAGTAAATATATTTAGTGAGAAGGACTTCACTAGATAGATTTACCAACACATCCATTCAAATGATCTCTCGGAAGTTTTTGCTAAAGGAAACTTTCTTGCTCTTTTTCTGTGAATACTTTCGTTGAGAAGCAACATAAATCAACGATAAAGTTTCTTCCTCCATAATTTTTGAGAATGTTCACTATCAGGATTCTAACACGATTTCAGAGATATATTTTTCCAATATGCAAATAAGAGAAAGAGAGAGACTTAAAGAGATCGGTCTACCACGGTTATTAAGAATCGATAACACAAACGCAAGGACAAATCTCGAGAGTTTCAATTTATATTCCAGAATATCCAGCGTGACGTATAAAATATATATATATGTGCGTGTACAATACAAACGTACCACTAAATATAACAACTCGACACGTTTTGCGAAGGCGTACAAGCAACGCACTCGTTTATGTATTTCCTTCGCATTCGCTTATCCTTGCAAGTTGCGCTTAACGCGAAGGAACGAATATACGGGAACATTTTCCTTGGCCACTCTTGCTATCGAGGAGTAAATATATTGTACGTATCCCTATCTATATATTAATGTATATATTTTTTCTCGATATCTTTGAAGATTTGCGAGAATGCCCCATGATGAACTTTGCTCGTGATGGGAGAGAAAGAGAGAGAGAGAGAGAGAACTGAACGAGAACGTTGAGAATTTCGTGTCGGTAATAAAATTTAAAGAAGAGTCGCCGAGACTTCAGATAATACGATTAAAAAAAATACAGATAAAGAGAGGGGGAGAGGAAGGGAGAGAGAGAAAGAGAGAGAAAGAGATAAGGCAAACTCGTCGAAAGCTTGCCGTTGTTTTATTTGTGCATGCACACATACTAGTTATATATATGTATTGTGTGTCCATATGTCACAGATGTATAATTGTGTATATACGAATATATTATGTGGATATGTGTGCGAACTAAAAGGGCGCCAAGATACTTTTGCCCCTCGTACACGTTACAACACCCGCCTCGCTGGAGCGATAAAGGAATTACAAGAGTACGAATACAAGCGCGAACGCCGGCGCGATAAAAGGAATTTGAATTTCCTGAAGCGTGAGAGCAAAGATACTACGCGGCAATAATACGGGCCAATCGTAAAACATCTGTTCATCTGTTCTTATTTTTCTAACGTTCTATCGGTTCTTCTTCTTTTTCTTTCCTTTTTTCTTTTTTGTTTTGTTTTAAAAGAAATTAAAATATCCAAATTTGAAATTTATCAAATCTTTCCAAACGTTCGTAATAAAAATTATCATATGAATTAATATCCTATTGTCCGATATTCTTATTTCAAATAAAATTGAAGAGTCAATTGCGGTTAGGATGATGAGATTCTAGTAGCGGCATTAATGGCTCACGAATTACTCCTGTCCAAACAATATCGATCCACCTCACGAAATCATTTTACCTTTGTATCGATAACGAGCGAAACGAAGAAAAGGGATGGTCGGCTTGTTTTATTTATCTGTCTATAGGTCTATATACATACATACATACATACATACATACATACATACATACATACATACATACATACATATATATATATATATATATATATATGTATATATATATTCCATTAAAGTGGGCCTTGTTGTAGGACGTAAAGAGTAGGGGAGAAGAACGCCCCGAACCGGTCCTCGATCTCTCTTTTGGGCCAGGTGCCCAGCGTGGAATCAAAAGTAATGTCCCTAACTGAATGGCTTGACCACCGTACTCGTTTCGCTCGACTAAAATCAATCACTCCGCTTAAGCGCAGCGATTCGACGAGCTCTTTCCACTGTTAGATTTACCGCGAGCATCAGCCCCGTCCAGTATCTTTGGACGAGCAAACATCTTAGATAAATATCTCTACCTTGTCTAACTCGTCTTTCTACCTTCCTCCTGGAGAATGACTCCGGCAAGATGACTTTTTTTTTATACTTTTGCTACCGATTCTCTTATATGATCGCATGCTTTTGTCATCATCCTAACGAATTCCAAGTTTCAATATTTCGATATTATACAATTCGATCTTGTTTGGTCAATGTTATCGAGATATAAACGACTTAATCAAGGATTTATAAACGAATTAGAACTTTCATTAGTATTTAAAAATTTTAATAATATTCGTTACAAGTTTCTATCGACGTTGAAGTGTGTCTAGATTTTTAGAACACTCTAGAGATCTTTCTACATTGTAGAAAGATAAAGAGGGTGGAGTCAATGGACGATGCCTCGAGGTACGTTTTAACGAGAAACAACAAATATGATCTGTGATTATCTAGTTCAACGATAACTGTATATCGTGTATGCTAACAGCTATTCTTTTTTCTTGAAATAACGGAACAAAAGTTGCAACCGTAAAATCAAGAATATATAAAAAGAAGTCGAAGAGAGAAAGATAGAGAAAGATTTCAATCTCGTGCAGTACGTATCTGGGACACGCGCGAATGTTTCAAAGCATGCGTATATGCGAGAGGGGCAAAAAGAATTCACTCCCAAAAGCGATAAAAGAACACGAGACGTTTCGTGATGTTGCGTAGAAGAGGGATGATGGGAGAATGAAAGAGAAGAGGAAACATCTCGAGTGAGCCCTCCGGCAAAGACTTCGCGGAATTCGCTTTAAGCGAATGTAATTAAACGAACGAATAATATCTAACGTTAAAGCCCGTCCGACGACGTCGCGTATAAAACCGGTCTCTACCCAGGTGCCTTGAGATTTCGATCGATAGATCGATTCATCGAACAGTTGTGTCGCGCGCGAAAAGACAAAGAATCAATGAAATCGCTGGCTAAAGTTATTATTTCGTAAAGTTGATTTGACATAATAATTTAAAATTTTTATATAATTCATCTTCCTCTTATATACATACATATACATACATACATACATACATACATACATACACACACACATATATATATTATAGTATATTTGGTCATTTTTCGATAATCCAGGCTAATCAATTTGATTTAAATAATCATTATTGATAGCTCGTTATCGAGACGAAATTATTTCTTCGTATCAGTTATTTGTATGATTACAAATTATATAAAAAGAAAGGAGTCGATAATTGATTTATTTTCAAAGCTTTCTTTTTTTAAAGTAAAGTAGATATGTAATAATTATTAACTCGTTAATCAAATGCAAATAAAAAGAAAAAAATATCTTCGAAGGATTAAGTGAGGCTCGCGTGCGTGTTAGACCGAACAAAGGTAAAAAGAAAGGCACAGCTGATGACGAAGGCGACGATGATGATGATGATGATGATGATGATGATGATGATGATAATGATAATGATGATGATGATGCTGCTGGCACGAGAGTCCATGGATTTGCGAGATGACGGAGGATCCGATGCAGGAAAGACGGCAATGAGTGCGACGGGTGCACGCACACGCGTGCAATACACTGGCGTCATTGCCTCGGGGCTCAGGCGCCACTCTTTTCCCTCTCTCCCTCTTCCTCCCCTCTCACTCTCTAGTATTCCTACACTTCCCGTCGTATGAAAAGAGAAGGAGAAACTTTACTTCGCCAGAGCCCCGTCGACGATACGCGAGTGTACAGTACGAGAGGTGAACGTTGATCTAGTTGTTTATTTACTCACTTTTCTATGATATGTGTGTACACACTTATATAGAGAGTGATCGATTAACTATTATCATTTTAAATATCGTAAGTATCCTGAACTATGAAATAAGTAAATTTACATCGTTCGATATGAAAAATTTTCTAATCTCCTCTCTGTAGTTTTTCTTTTTTTCTCATGTTCAATTTTGTACTGAACTTATTGATAACAGTTATCAAATATATATATATACACACATATGTATATGTATATACATATGTGTCCTCAAATAGTTTGGAAAAGAATATTGACATCGATTTAGTATAATGTACAAGGAGAACGACGGCGACGACGAGGACGACGAGGACGACGACGACGACGAGGACGACGACGACGACGACGACGACGACGACGACGACGACGACGACGATAGACGAGATACACAGACACAAGGGAACGAAGAAGAAGCACTATATCGCAAAGCAAGAGGCGGACTCGCTCTCGCTTTAAAAACTAAGCAACGAACGTTCTTCTTTGGCAGAACGGTTGGTGCTTGTGTGCGCGAGAGAGGCAGGCAAGCAGGCAGGCCGGCTGCGTTTACTCGCTTCGAGCCGACCGACGGCGACGGCATTCGCTTTTCGAACAGCAAAGTCGAAAGGGAAGAGAGGGAGATTCGTCAGTCGGCCGTCGAAGCGCGCCGAGTTCGGACGTGAAATCTGTTCTTCCTGAACGTCTTCGTAACGCATCTCTCTCTCTTCCCCCTCTCTCTCTCTCTATCTATCTTTCTCTTTCTCTCTTCTTGATTTTATTTTACAAATCATTGTACTTTTACATTTACTGCTTTCTTTATTTCTTCGTCACCCAACTCGTCGGCATTAAATCGACGACGTCAGTGATAAAACTTGATCGTTATTACAACTCTTTATCACTTCTTTCCCTTAGTATCCAATCAAATTGAAGAAATTCCACGTGGCTCGGATAAGAATAACCAATCAAAATTATCATCATCATCATCATCATCATCATCATTTTCTTTCTTTTTCTTTTTAATCCTCTTCCCGATTCGAATCTTCTCCTTTTCATTTCTTTCGCTATCATTATCTCTTTTTGTTTCTTTCTAATCATTATTATAAAATTATTGTGATTCTTCGTATCAAAGTGCCAATCATGTTGTCCTGGGACTTTTTAACTATCGCCATGATAACGAGCATCATCTTGGCTTACACCAATGGAACCTCCATAGATTTCGATTCTACCGATTATGATGCGCTTTCCGAAAATGAAGGAAAATCGTCGGACGATAAAGGTAAGCTGTCTATTACGATATTAGTTATATATATATATATATGTATATATTTACGATTCTTACGACAGTTTTATATATAAAAGCTGTTCACGTAACTTTATAAGCAGTTAGATTATGACAGTCAACAGTGTAACACTCTCAAGAGAGATTTACAATTTCTGGAACAATAAAAAGGATGGAGGATGTATGTATTGTTTTCTCTATCATTCTCTCTTTCATCGACGTAAAGTACTTAGGATTCATTGTGAAATTATACGACGTCTTTGTATATCGGTCTTCTCTCTCCAAGAATTGAATGGATAATATTATGTTTGTTTTTAGTAAAAATTTTTAGGAAAAATGGAATATATAAATCTTTCAAAACAATTGTGTGTACATAACCTTTATATAGATAATCCTGATCTGAATACTTGTAAATTTGATTTAAATAATTTTAATATGCATTATGTATTTTGTATTGTGTGAAAACACTGTTATGGGAAAGTCAACGGCATTACTCATCCCGAGGCCCCCTTAAAGCTTTCGTTGTATCGTCCAATGAGATTTGTTTATTCTGGTATCTTTGGGCGCACGTGCGACCCTAAGCGCGTGTTCTGCATCATGGTGTATACGTGCACGTGAAAGATGAAAAATTTCCAACTAATTATGATTTCAATAACTTAATAAGTAAGATAACGATACAGATTTTAGTCTTATTAAAACTGAATTGATAAAATTCGTAATTATAAAATAAAAATAATGTTTTCTACGATGTACAAGATCATCTCTGCGAATGATCAAAATCAAGAAATCGATATTAGAAATGAATTGAATTAAATGTTCATAGAATCCTTATTTTTCGTAAATTAAGTTTTTTTTTTTTTCTGAAACATCTTACACCTATAATATACTCTAAAAAGATTGGAAAACAAGCTCGATCGAAAAGGAGGCGAGACTAGATGGGCGCGTCCTACCTCTTCTCCTCGTCGCCTTTATGGCTTGAATTTACAAGGAGAACTTTGGCTCTTTACTGATATTCGATTGCCAAGATATAAATAGGCGCTCCTCGATGTTAATGCAAAAGGGTGGAAAACTTTTGCGGATAACGTTTCCCCGTAATATCCACCGAATCGAAATATCCACGAGATCGACCATAAAATTTTTTCAAATTATTTGATTTTGTTTTGCTATACTTGCCAAAAGTATTCCCGCACTTATTTTAAAAATGGATTCAAAGAGTTTAATCTCGGGAATATTGACAAAATTGCGGTTTATTATAGGGATAATTAAAAATTGAAAGAGTTTTGATTTTTTAAGACGTCCTACGATTTATAATATACACATATATATATATATATATATATGTATTTATGTATATAGAGTATAACATGAGTTTAAAAAGCTATTGGTAAATTTGCCAAATAGTACTTTATACGTAAACAAGGAACGTGAACACACTTTACATATTCTCGTCGAAGCGAACAATAATAATTGTTGGAACGGCTGGTCTACTCGGCGCCGAGAATCAAACAATCCAGGTTATTTTTTGCTATCTGATACTATGCTGTTATTTTTTCAAAGAACAACGTATTAGTATGTGTGCGGGGATGGGAGAGAGAAAATGAGGGGAAAAAATTATACGCTTGGAATAATTAATTCTTTCCCATGACTAATTAAAGCGCACATTATTTCGAGTGATTTGAATTTTTTTCTTTTTTCTTTTTTTTTTTTTTTTCTTTTTTCTTATATGATCGAGCACCGAAAGAGATTTTTTTTCTCGAATTAAGAGAGAAAGAGAGAGAGAGGGGTGGGGGGGGGGGAATCTGACAATAAAATCGTTTACTCGAACGTTTAGCAAAACATTTGCGAGAGATCTCTCGTCGTCCATCCGTGGGATGAACGATCGATGGATGGATTTACGTTTCCACCAAAGTGGCGCCCGCGATACTCCGTATAAATACGTTTCGAGATAGAAAGAGGACAGATAGAAAGAGGACGAGAAAGAAGAAGAGAGATCGTAAAGGATATACAGCTGCTTCAAAAAGTACTCGAACGCCGTTCTTAAGCGTCCAACTTATGTTTTTAATCGCACAAAGCTCCGTTGCGTTCAAATGATAATAAAACGTAGAAAAATAATCAGTTTGTTTAATTAACAAATGCAAATTGCCATTGAATTTTGTTAATTGAAAAAAAAAAAGTAATGGAACGCAGATATACGTATTATTAACGAGTACGTTTACGCGTAAGATATCGGAATGAGAAGGAAAAAGGAGGAAAAGGATCAAAGGGAGAAAAGAAAGTAGAAAAGGAAGAAGAAGAAGAGAAGGGGAAACGGAAGTAATAGTAAATATTTAAATTTGACGAGTTCTCACGATAGTAAGTTTTAGGAAGAGACGTTGTAAACTATGCATGTCGGGCGCCAGCTAGGCGCGTGAATACCAGAGTACATAATATAATATACGTATACGTTTGTATTACGTTTGACGCGTGCACACACGAGACTTATATGTGTTATGTTAGATATGCATATTCGAGAAAGACGAAAACATTTTCTGTGCATTGTACTTGAAAAAACATGTATGTCCTCTCTCTCTCTTTCTCTGTGTGTATAAGTATGCATGTGCACGTAGCCAAACGAGTCTCCTCTTTATGTTCGACTAACATCGTATCCGTAAATGCAACGTAATGCAATTCGTGTGTTTGTGTGCGCGTGCACATCACCAGAACGATTTCACTCGAGCAACAGAGTTTCTCGGAGCCAAGACCAAGCTAGCTAGCTAGCTAGCTAGCTCGTTCTCGGATCCTGACTTTTTATTAGAAAATGTATCTCTCTCTCTCTCTCTCTCTCTCTCTCTCTCTCCCTCGAACCCCTTATCGCTGCTTATCCAAACGACTCGGTTCTACGCTCGTGATCGACGCCTTTCCGGGAATTACGAGTGGGTGCGATCGGTTCTCCTATGGCATGGCTTATGCTTCGAGGGAATGTACAAATTCAAATTAACAGTCGACGTGATATCAATGAATACATAGAGGAAGGATTGAATAAACAAATATTCATTTTAAACTTCACCTATTTAATTTTGATTGTGTAATTTCGATAAATCCGAAATGTCAAATTCCGAATGATAGAATATTTCTATATTATTCGACGTTAGAAATGATAAAATTATATTGTTACTTAAAAATGATGATAGAAACCTTGGTAGATCCTTTCAGGTGTTCCAACAGTTTCGAATAATGCGAGTTCATTCAAGTTAACGTGCGCATCCATGCACGTATATACTTTTAAGAGTCGCGCGACACATGGCGCACGCAACGCCGGCATCTCACGTATACGTCTCCTCTCTACGTATACATCACACAGGATATATTTCGCTGTTAAAAGAGCAGCTGGAAACTTACGTAGCCAGTAACGCGCGCACACACACACACACGCACACAGAGGCGCATGCGTGTACTGCCGACCGCCGGCTGCTATACTCCTGTTCGCGCGACAAGGAGAGTAGTCTAGACTCGTACGCACACGCGTACACACCTACGTGGCGACGGCGCTAGTGGAATATACACGCACACATCCATACACCGGTGGCGCCTGTCGGCCACACGAGTGTTCACGGGTGCGTGACGAGTTGCGGCTCTTTGTCCGTGTGTCCGCGTTACAGTAGCGTGCATAAGTTACAGCCCATAAGACTATTATCTTTCTTTCTTTTTTTTTTTTTTTTATCTTTTTTTCTTCATTTTTTACTTTTTCTTATTTTTTTCCTTTCTTTTCTTTTTTCATTAATTATCTTCCTTTCTTTTATTTTATCTTCCCTTTTAATAGACCATTTTACTCCTTTATGCTCTGCGAATAATTAATTGATCATTTTATAATTACTTGGAATGATATTGACTGTCATGGTAAACAAAAACAATTACATTTATTTGCTAATTACCATCAGTCTCTAGATAATATTTTATTCTAATTAATTTACGTTATATACGTACGCGTCGTATTATGATATCACCAGAGAAAGCAAGAAAGAGAAATAGATCAACGGTGATCACACGTATATACACATAGGTTTCTGATACGCACAAAGGACACCCAATAGATGATATTTTTGTACACAAAATAATGTCAGTAGAAGGACGTTCTTGTTCTTCTTCGTCTTCTCTTAAATAGACGCGTCGCAATTAAGGAACAACGAGCCGTACATGGCTCGTATCGCGTTTAATGATTCTCCACTTTGATTCGGATTAGAGATTACGATGCTCGTTAACGGCTTCGTCGTTCTAAACACTCTAGCGTACGGTAAAAGTACGCTAATTGAAATAAAAAATTATTCATCGTTTTTACTGTAAAAATAATTCAAACGAATACTAACGTGATTAGCTCATTTTATTCGAACGATAAAGTCATTTAAATTATTTTTATTTTAATTATCCTTCTTGGTAAGAAATATTTAGATAAAAAGCTCCATTTATACGATCACACAGATACGTACATATGTATGTACATCTCTATGACGTTCGAGACTGGCTTCGATTAGAGTTCTTTTAATCACAGAAAAGTTATAAAGTCACGGAGTCTATGGTTAAAAACTTCGTTCGTTATGTGCGTTTTTATCTAAAAAAAAAATAATACGTAAGATCTTTCCATATAATAATATAATGATCTGATCTGACTCTATAATCATAGATTTTCTATAATAAGCGTGAAAAAGTTCCTTTAATAAGTACACGAAATGGCATTCTATCGTATCAACTTATAAAATTATCAATGTATAATTAAGGAAGGCAATCGATATTTTTCTATAGATATATATATATATATATATATATATATATATATATGCATATAATATTTATAAGATCTCTACTCAAAATCGTCATTTATTTATTTCTATTGAGAAATAATTTCTAAACAATATGCATAGTGCATAATAGTATTAGTTATTAATGACTATCTAATATACCGTATAATATCCTGGTATACGGAAGTAACAACCAACAGAGAATTGTCGCACATCACATAACGTCATTGCACTTTCACACGCACACAAAATGTGCGTGTGTGTATGTATATGCTGAGCTGTAACAACACGAATGGTAGCTCTATTAGGTAAAAGTTCACTAGCTTTTCATCGTTCCGTTTCGAGAAGTCCGCGTTCCGTTCTTTCGAGAGTTACCCGTTATAAGTGCCGCTGTTGAACCCGATCATTAACCCTTCGACCTCAAGTACTTTTCTAGAAATTATGTCATTTTGTTTTTGCCTTCCAGTAAATAGAATAGATAATTCTAATTTTTGTTTTAATTTTTTCCCCAATGCCGCACTATTTTAATACAATTTTGTATTCCAAATGAATGGAAATATTATTCGATGTATGTAATCCGATATATTACGAAAGCAATTCATTTTATCGCAAGGGAAAGCGTATTAACATTTAATTGTATATCATTTCTAGATAGAGATACTATTTCAAGTATAGATAGTAAGTTTTCTTTTTTTATTTTATTTTGTTCTTTCTTTCTTTCTTTTTTTTTTCTTCCTTTTTTCTTTCTTTTTTTTTTTTTCTTTTTTCGTACGTACAAACAGTTTATAATCTAGCGAGCAATGATTGCGAAGGAAAACAATGGCTCGTTTCGTCGATCGAAGTTAATAATCAATGGAGCTTTCCCTTCCATTCGCAATATCATTTCCATTTAGAATTGTGCAAAAGTCCGAGCACGCTCGACGTGCCGAGCCCAAAGGCGCGCTTTTAACGACGCGATTACGCGCCACGGAAGATGTCGACTACTAAGCGAAGTTTCTTCATACCTTTACGATTGCGATCACGTAGATGTCAATCGTTTCCTTCGTTTCACGATGTCTGTGCCTCTACCATTTAACTATCCGAGAGAGCTTTGCCATGTCGTTTCTTTAAACGTTCGTAAATCATTCGGAATTACTATGATCTTACTTCTTTTTCTATTTCTATCCTTCTATCCTTTTCTTTTCTCTCTCTCTCTCTCTCTCTCTCTCTCTCTTTTTCTTTTTCTTTTTAAAGGAAAAAACGAAATCTACGTTGTACTCCTACTTTAAAGTAAATATAAAGAACTTGGATTTTTCTACCATAATAGAGATTCGAATGACGATTATGTAAGTAGGTGACTAATGTAAAATAGTTATATAGTATTTATAAAACTAATGATTGGCTAATAGTAAAAGATAAGATGCACAAACATTTACATTTATGTATAAGAATATATAATTATAACTGAAATTTATTTTATATTATCAATCAATCGTCGTATCTTCGTAAAAAAATTCTCGAGCTTAAAAGATAAGTATAATAATTTATATCATACATATACATATATATATTTATATATCGTAAATCTTAAATAGGCTACAACACTATGGACTAATAATACTTTCGATTTACAATTGCAATGGTAAAAGAAAACTAGCTTTATCATTATTTTTTCTTAGTTGCGGTCAATTCCTAGGAATAATTATCTTGAAGATAGTTAATACGATTTTATGTCTAATCATTAACATACACCGAGCAGCTGACCTTTACCATTATTATTGAAAAAGGTATTGTAAAGAATATAAATGAATATAAATGAAATAGAAATCGTATCGTATTATAATAAAATGCATATGTTAACCTCTCGATAAGAAAGTTAGACATTATTATCATTAATTCAACTGTGATATCGGCATTAATTATTAAAAATACGAGCTGATTTTGCATAAGCCGCCGTATAATTTTGACCTGACAGTATTTCTTTTCTCTCTCTCTCTCTCTCTCTCTCTCTCTCTCTCTCTTTAATCACTTTTATTAATATTCAGACAATCATAAAGTCGAACGACGATGCGTCGAAGATCGTCTTTCTAGGAGTAAAAGATAGAAATAAAAATAGAGAAAACATCGAATGGTTTTCCCGTGGCTACTTTTCAAAGGCCACCGACATATTTTCACGAGAGCGAGACAAATATAACCACGCGGCTCTCCTTAAAACGCATTGCCCGTCGTATCGAACTCGTTGTAATTCCGTGCATCGAGCAGCTTGCTCCAACAATACGGTGGCCGAATGGACACGTAGATAGACTGGCGTGCATATCTCGTCGCGTCGTTGTGGTATGACCGTTAACGCTTCATCTCCGCTCTCTAACGTGTCTCCTTTCTAATGTTTATTTATACATCGAAGATAAAAAGTCTTTCGATTGATCGATCGATCGATCTTAATTTCGATTGATCTTAATTTATAAAAACAAACAAAACAAAACAAAAAGATGAAAAGACGGAACGAAAGAAAAGATTTCGTTTCCACGTCCAAGTAACATTTTTTCTTTGATTAATAATGAATACACATTTTTGTGAATATTATCTCGACGATGTTATTAAAAATTAACATTTCTTATCTTCAACGTATGAGAACTTTATTATACAATTCCTCGATAGATAATGAGAAAATGAGAGATCTTTATCAAGGCATCGATCGATCGAGCACCATCATGTGATTAATTAGTCCCTTTCCAGTTAACACGTGTTAACGAAATTAATATGCTACGCTCGTGACTCCGCTCAGCAGCAGTAGGCAGGGGCGCTAACGCAAACTCGACGCGACGATATGTCGCGTGTATGTACAAGCTTCTTAGATCGTCGTTTCGTCGATCTAAAGTTAACTGCCCGAGTGAGAATTTCATTTTCCTGGCTCGGTGACAGCTTCTCCTTCTACCTCTCTCTCTCTCTCTCTCTCTCTCTCTCTTTCTCTCGTCATCATGATCATCTTCTTTCTTTTTTGTTCTAACCATCGGACGTACTCAAACGATGCTTCAACGACCTAGGCAGAATTAACATTTCAAGGTCGTTTAACGAGATCCGCCAAAAGAAGAGCGGTTTTAACGCGACGATTTTTTATTCCAAAGAAGAAGCCAATCGATTTGCATTAACTCGAAGATGTTCGAACACGAACGGCGAGCAAGTTGAAATGCGTGAATGTAATTTTAGATGTTTCAACGTGGAATTTGTGTCGCGAAATCTTGAAATCCTTTCCATTCCTATGTTTTCTCTCGTCAAGCTCATATGCTTACCTATATTAAGTGAAAATATAATAAATATAAGATAAATATTCACGTGGAAATTTTCTTTCGAGAAAAGATCCAACAGGAAGAGAGAGAAGGGATTTTTTGTTCTTTGTTCGATCTACAATTTCTCTTGGACTCTTACCCCCTTTTTTAACAGATAAATTCACTGACCGATATACGTACATACGTCAGATTCTTGTTTCTCGAGAGTTTACGGAAATTTCCATCACGAATGTTGAGCTAAAAAATTCAATCGATAATAACGAGTAATTCAGCATTTTATTATCGCTAAAGGCGAATCGATTTTATAAAAATATTTCAATAATTCATTCTTTTTATCTTTTGATCATATTCGTCGTCATTGTAATACTTTACATGAATTTCTCTCTCTCTCTCTCTCTCTCTCTCTCTCTCTCTCTCTCTCTCTTTAATCCAACCAACATAAGTACTTCTTCTTCTTCTTCTTCTCAATTCATATCGTTCGCACGGAATACTTTATCGTAGGAGCAAGCACACATATGGAATTAACGACGTCAATGGCGCCAAGGGGGTGGCGGTCTAAGACTTCTTTCATCGATAATGCATGACACGTACCTCATATATGATCCTCTCGGACCATGCAAAATATCGCAATACAATTCTCGGCAAGCATTACCGTCATTATTTCCAATGGCTTAAAACGAGACAATAATGGCAGATAATTTTTGCGCAACATCTTTTATTATGGAAAAAATTGCTTATATGAAAAATGAAATGTACTTTTTTAGATAATTTTTATGCGCCAACTTTGACGTCAACGTAGAAGAGACATAAAGAGTGCCATAAGAAAACATGTCCGCATAAGAATATACTTTTTTTTATTATCCCATCATCTCTCCCCCTTTCTCTCCAATTTTTATTTATCATCATCGATTATCGATCGTAGATCATCGAAAGGCCCCTGATTTTCGTCGAGAGATCGTTACTCCAACGAGAGGCGTGTTAACCGTACTATATTCCGGACTGGCACTTAACTCGCGCGTTATGTTAATGACAATGCTTCGTATGCGACATGTTGCAGCGCACAGGCACGCATGCACGCACGCGAGCGCTGCGGTATGCATGTATGCATACGCGTGAGCCAAGATGCGTCGAATTCAAATGAACTGGCTCCCGCGAACGTGGTTTCTTCTATCTATTCCTCCTCCCCTTCCCCCCACCCCACCCCCTCTCCTCTTCCTACTCCTCCTCATCCTCCTCCGCTTCGTTCGCGTTTCATCTCTTTTACACTTTCGCGAATCATCTTACCATTTATCTGTTTATCGTCATTGAGAAGATTTTTTCGATTTTACTTGATGATACGATGTCATTCTTTCTATTTTCTTTTTTTTTCCTTCTTTTATATCCTTCTCTCTATAAGGAATAAAAATTCATAGGAATTAGAATGATTTTTAATTGGACCAATCATAGATCGGTCTACCTAGTGATTTCTTAGTTTTGATTTCATTCGAAATATGATGCAATCGATGTGCCAAAGTTGTTTTAATAACTAAGTAATTAATAAGTCGATCGAATGATTTCTTTTTCGATTAATTATCACTTCTTTCAAAGTTGTCCTATATGTAGAAGAAGTTGCAAAATAATTTGTATAATGCTTAAGATGGTAGAAAAAGATTTCTCGCAATCATTAATTAAGTTTTCTCCGTTGCAAGATCCGATGCATTAGCTGGAGTCGATGAGAAAATGTTTCACGATGATAGAGCTATGCAAATGTCTGCTTAACGTTACTGCAACAATCGGACAGAGATCTCACACTTACTGTGGGATCGTGACACCAATCGGGATCACGTTTTAGCAGTGTAGTTTCCAATAATGGCTACGATCACTACTGGATCGATTGACCGGACTTTCAAGCTTCCTCGTTAGGTATTACTCATTTTTCTTGTAGGTACTACAGAGTCTCCCATTCAGATAACCGAAGTTCTCCCTCTCTCCTTCTTTCTATCACTTTTTCTCTCTTTCATCCTATTACTAAGGGAAAGGAACGCTTAAGGGAATCACCTTCACCTTCTTTCGTAGCATGATTCACTTGTCTATTAATATCGATGCTATGAAATGTCAAGCTACGAAATGAATTATGTTACGAAATGAGTTATGATTATTAACAAAGAATATTTCAAAGATCATTTCTTTTGTTTCATTTTTTTTCTGTTGTCAGAAATTAAAATCATTCAACTACACCGTTTATCTACGCGAAATACAAAAATATTCGATAATCTTGCAACACTTAATTTTCAAATTACGCCACGATTTCCAAGTACGCATTAACTTGTTTTTATATATGCATTTCACTGCTGACATCGTGATAATTATGGAGAACGAATATACGCTACTGTATAATCTATGAAAAATTTATAAGACGGCTTTCCTTTCATATCTCATATGGAAAGCCACATCAATTAGGTCGCAACCTAAACGTTAAACAGTGCATTCCTTTTGTTTTCTTTTTCTTTTTCTTTTTTTTTTTTTTCATGCTCTTCAGTAAAATTTACTTATGCTAATGATCTTTATTTCTAATGGAGCCGTCCAAGAATCACGAAAAGTGAAAGCAAAGAATATTTATTTCTCGAAACATTCGTAGAAGAGCTAATTTATGAACGTTTCTTCGGAATAAATTCTTTAAAGTCACTATGTGTGGTCGAAAAATTAATTTATATTTGTACGACGATCGATCGATTCATATAGACACATACACACACACACACATCCACCCTATATGCATACCTACGTATCCATTACTCAGAGATATCAGGATGAAATGACTTAATCATTGACAGCTTAGCGATTAAGTATTGCTAAGGTTTCGTTCAGCGAGCAATAATTAGCGATGCTTAATGTAACTTTTCCACATCCTCTATGAGTTAGTCATCGTGAGTTTTCTATTAATAAAAGACGCCACGCTCCATTCGTAGAATCGATTATATTTTCACGAAACAGTTTCTATAAATAAGTTCACTTCTAGCTCGATTAGCGACAGATCGATCTCTCGATCGAAGAATTAATCCCATAGATCGTATTAACTTTAAAAATGTTCGTTTGGAAATTTTATAAAAATTTTTTTCTTTGAAAATTCCAACATATACGTAGATTGAAGTAAAATTTTCTATATTTCTTCCTCGTTCGCATAATGTATCGATTTAACGACGGCTGATATAGTTTACGTATCTCTTTCACGGTGTAGATTAAATATACAAATTTTTCATCGTAATCCACACGATTAAGAATCGAACTTGAGTAAACGGATCGATCGACGACATTCTTCTTCTTCGTCGTTGATTGAATGTAAATCGAGCTTTGGAATTTAGCACATTCGCTGAGACATATTTTTAGAGCGAGAAGTGCTGAGATATTCAATTCACCGAGGCATAAAAGTAGGCTACGTTAAGGATCGCGTTACTATTATGCAGGTCGTATCGTTATCTCGAAGCGGGCATTGTTTTATTATGTAACGTGGTAAACATCCAGCGTGAAAAACAATCGGCGACCTTTTCATAGAGAGCACAATAATTGATCTTTGCGTTACACACATCGTATTATCTTTTTAATCTTGGCTCACTCTTATGACCCAAGTAATAATCCTTTAATACGTTTATCTTATCCATCTGTATAATATTTATATAACGATATTTACGATATAACAATCTATGTCATAAAATTATTAAAATCTCCTAGAACAAAAAACGTTTAGTTAATACGATAGAAGAGTTAATTACTATATCATAAGGATCATTGTCGTATTCGATGAATTAGAATCAATTAATGATAAAAAAGAATTCATTAGAGTAAGATGAAATATTTTAAAAATAAGGAAAACGTTGGAAAATGAAAAGAGTGGTGGGGATACTCTCTCAAATGCTATAATTATTTCTCTCTGAACGTACGATGCGTATGTGCACGCATTAATAAAGGACACACAAGGATAAATAATGAAAGGCCTCGTCGATCAATATTTTTATCGTCAATGTCGTGATTATTCGTTACGCGCAATCATTGCCAGGTTCGATCGTGCTTCTGTATAAACGTAGGCACGCGTGATTCTATACAAAGAGGAAAGAGAAAAAGAGAGGGGAAACATATTTGTCCTCTCTTCGGGAGATCATATATGTACGTATATATACGCATACGGGTGTGTTTTATTCTAAGCTCGTACGGCTAATCTTGCGCGGTTGGGTGCACACAAATTGCAATTTGCCTTTTGGTGTCGTAACGCATTCACCGTTTGTCGCAAATCTTTCTTGTGAGATCAAAAAGGAAAAAGACAGAGAATATGATCTGATTAAAACGTTATTTCTCATGAGCGCAAATATGTAATACAAGAAAGATATATAGATAGAAAAGAAGGAATACATAGAAAAATATGACAAGATAAATTTAAGCAGAGTAAAAAAAGCAAGTATATAAATAATGCATATTCGAATAGAAAAAAATATATTAATGGATCTTCACCTGATTTTTCATCTGATGCTGATCTTGTAAAATTGAAATATGCGCTTTGTCTGTTCCCCTTTCTCTATACATTTGAAAAAACACTCGCATCGAAAATAAAGTAAATAAGATGCGATCGTTCCACCAGAGAGAGAGAGAGAGAGAGAGAGAGAGAGACAAACGCACATGCTCGGAAAGTACGATCGATCCTTTGTATTTAATTAAAATTCCATACTTCACGGTGCATTTCTCAAAGTACCACAGCAACAGCCGTCGGCATCGGTGCCAATATAAAAGCACAGAGAAAGAGAGAGAGAAAGAGTACCCTTGTCTCCTCTCGTGATCTCACAGTTACGTCACTGGAGCTCAGGGCGAGTTACGTTCTTTTTCGGCATCTCCAAGTCCGTTCGAGCGAGCAGTTCGTTTACCTGACATCACGTCAGGTAGCAAAACTTCGCTGAAGAACTCTTCGACTTGATTTTCTTTTCTTTTCTTTTCTTTTTTTTTTTTTTTTTTTTTTTTTTTTATACTAGAAATGAACGACGAATCGTCGTACGATTTGGATCTTGATCGATCGATCTTGGTAGCAATGTCAACCCCATCAATTTCCATTTGGCAAGGTATTATAATAAGAATATGACGTGTCTAATTAATTTCGAATGACTGGTCATTTGCATATAAAAAAGAAAACATACAATATTTGTATTGAACTTTCATAATTAATTCTACGAATTTTAAATGAAGAACGAAGGATGAATACGTACAAGGATATGCAACGAGGAACGAAAAAGTTTAGTCACGTTACTTTGATCTACCAGCATGCTCGAGTTCATTAGCAAAGTACGTTCGAACCCTTAACCGAAATTATTTCTCATGCCGAAGAAGGTGGATGAGTCGACGATATTTTTTGATCGAATTTCGTCGATCATTTCGAATCCTCTCGTCATAAAGGGACCGCGTATGGTCCGACAAGGAAGAAGAAGAAGAAGAAGAAAAAATAAACAAAGTCACACGTGTAATTTGCAGCAATTTGGCAATTGCATATAATTGATGAGAATACCTTTTACTTGCCGATGGCGTAGTATACTCGTTCATGCTTGCCGAGTTAAGTAGGGCTAATCATGGGGTTCTGAGAGCTCGGAAACATCAGGAACCTGTCTTCTAGCATCGAAATCTTCAGGACCTCGTGTATTTAGAGAACCGGCTATACATATACCATATTCGGTCGGTGGGTCCCTGTAATATATACCTGAGTCTACGGAAGGTAAGACAGAGAAGAAGAGGGAGAGAGAGAGAGAGAGGGAGAGAGCAAAAGGGCCCAAAAAGGACCCACCTACTTCCCAGAAAGAATGGCCCAAGATACCTATTGTTCTTGCTAATTGCCACCCCGCATAGTCGACCCGCCCTCCTTTACTCTCTTCCTCTCCTCTTTCGTCTACCCTACAATCCTTAATAGCCGGGTGCTCGTAGTTGATAGTTACAGGTCCCAACGCAAATACAGCTTTCGGATTGTGCGTCCCTTTGTGAAAGGAAAATTAGCCGAAACGCAGAAGTACGATCTTTCGTCGAGATATTTTCATGTTCCCCTCAGGTATACCTGTGCTAAGTTTAACTCTCGGGTAATTTCTCTTACTCCTACAAGAATTTGTTTTCTGTAAAAAAAAATATGACATTTTTCAAAATTTCCATGAAGAATTTGAAGGTCGAAGACAACTCTTTTAAGCCATCCATTCAAGAAATTCCGTAAGGATATACGTGAAATAAATATTGTAATAATAAATATGAATTCTTTTAAACGGACAACAATGGAATCGAAGAGATTTTTCAAGAAATTGAAAGTAACAAAGCGAGTTTATCATTTTTCTTCGAATAATGAAACAATTTGACGGCCGAGTACCTAGAAATAAATCGGACTTCTCGATAGCCGATGTTTCGTATCTGTAAAGTTAGATTTATAATCGAATTACTCAACGTAATATAGGAGTGGCACAGTAAAAGCGGTTTCCTTTTATACAGCGTACGTATAGCACACTTGACAATATCGATAAATTTTCATGGTTTTTCTCGCGTCAACGCTCTCACCATTCGATGAATAGTTGGAGCAAAATGAAAAATAATCTTTGCTAGAGACAACTGGCTTAAAAAAATTCGTAAAAGAAAAATTTAAGGCCAACATCGTATTTAACGGTCAACGCGTTGCTGCTTCAACGCGGAATATAAATGTCCTTGCAGATTTGCCGCTAGATAAATCATTTTTTCCGTCAAGCGTTGAACGCTTGCTCGCTGGCGGAGATCTTGCGCTTTCGAAGAACTTTCCTAAAAATACGTACACACGTATAGATAGAAACTCGCTTTGGCATCGTGCGAAATATTTTACAATATTGTCGCCTTGCGTTTCGCAATCTTTAAGAGTTAAGGGATCGTTCCGTTGTCTTTGCCAATGCCTTCGATCATTTTCCTTTTTTCTTTCGAAGTTATATCAGACTTTTAAATACATTTCTTTTATTATTCCTAATCAAAACTCAACTCAAATGAAGAAAAAGAAGAGAAGGAACGCGGAGGAAATATCCATGTGACTTCTCTGAGATAAATCGCGTGAGAAAGGAAGATGGATTCGCCTCGAGTGGATTGATTTCTCTCGTGTCAGTGTAAATAAAAGGACCTAATCGGCCCTTTTCTTCAACTCCATCTCTCTTTCCCTGCCGTCGATGGAATCCAGTCGAGGGCACAAAATTTCAACGGAGTCCAAACAGAAAGAACAAAACCTTTATTGAAGACGAACCACTGAGCAAAGACCGGCTTTCGACCATCCAAAAAAAAAAGAAAAAAAAAAGACGAAGAATCGAAAGCAACCGAGACATTATACGTACGTGGGCGCACTTGTCGTCCAGGACCATCTCCTTTACTTTGCATTCGCGTTATATTTATCCAAAGAGGATCGAAAAATTTTTCGACTACTTTATTCATTGATATATCTTTTTTAACTTGACGTTAAATGTTAGAAAAAAAAGAAAAGAAAAAAAAAACAAAAAATCATTTAGTTAAAACGAGTTAAAGAGTATCGTGCACGTGAAATAACTATAAACATAACTATCGCCATATTTACTATTTTATCTACTTCATTACGTTAAGAAAATGAATATGTCGATTACAGTCCATGAAATTAATTTCACAATCCACTAACGAGTCTCGATCACGCAATACGAAAAACGCTATGAAGAGGTTTCACGGTCATAAAGAATGTATGTTTATAAATTCGTTGGTTTCAGTTTGTTTCAAGATAATCACGTATAAATCATCGTTTAATTAAAGGTTTATTCTTCGGCTCGCCCGAACGTCATTCTTGAAAATAATGTTATGCGTGTTATTACGGAGTATCGTTTACCAACGCGGAGACATTTTATCGTTCAAAAGACCTTATGGTTGGTTTCTACTGTTCAACTATACATACCTCTTAATAACTCTATTCTTTTTCTTTTCTTTTCTCCTTTCTTTTCCTTTTTCTTTTTCTTTAAGAAGCTTCAAAATATCCGTAGGCATGATAAAACTTTGGTAGGCCTCCTGCGGAGCTTACAAAAGGCAGGAACAGCAGCAAGACAGACCTCTCTGATTTTTAAGAGGACTCATCCATTCCTTTCTCAAATTCGTGGGCTACCCAGTTCTCCTTTTACTACCGATCATTATTTTTCGTGACTACTTTGGTTCGGCTTGTCTGCTGCTGCTGCTCATTTTATTCACGATTTGTAGCGTAGAACAGACGAGAGTACAAAATTATATCGCACTCTTTCGTGTTACCCTTCGAGTATATTAAGTGGAATTGATCGTTTCTTCTCTTTTTTCTTTTTTTCTTTTTTCTTTTTATCTCTCTCTCTCTCTCTCTCTCCCTCTCGCACTGTCTCGTCGAAGTGGATTATTAATTCCACGTTGCCGTTGTCCCTTCTTATTTGCAATCATTATTCTCGAGACTACTCGCTACAATCTTGCCGATGTGATCGGTACCTTACGAACATGTACCTTCATTTTATACGATCTCAATATTATAATATTCGTATAGTAGATTGAGAGACAGATGGACGATCGTTAACTATACGGGATAAGTCACATAATTTATTTCAAATCTCTATCTCGTCATTTTATTTACCATACGAAATGTCTCTTTATATAGATCACTTTAATAATAATGATCTATTTATTTAACCGTGTAAAGAGTACATTTTGACTTGGATTAACGCATTTTTAGAGTCTTCCAATCTCTTTGTCTTTAGTATCATGTAATAACCATCAATCCTTTCTTCGAGTAACTTTTTATCGATCAGACAATCAACGCAGCTAACTTTTTTATTCTCGACGGCGAGCTTAGCAATTCCAACGACTTTCCGGAACCTCGACACTCCTTTCTTTACCCTGACATATCCCCCCTTCCCCCGTATGATTTATTTTAGCGGCTACTCTGTTACGATAACCATCCAAAGCACATTAGAAATGCATACTCATCCTCTCTTAATCATTCTCGTCTCGATTTTGACTGTTTTCTTTTCACAGGTATATTTTCTTTTTTCTTTTTTTTGTTCTTTGTCTTTAAGAAAAAGGATTCTTTAAATAACTTTACGCAATATTATTATTAGATTATTTCTTTACAATTACTATCGTTAATATTTATTATATTTATATATATATATATATATATATATATATATATATATATATATATATGTATATGACATTAGTTTCCTGTCATTTATGTATTTTATGCACTTGCAGCCATCGTTTCCTCGAACTTTTCTTTTAAAGTTATTCACCGTCCTGCATCGTAAGGCTTTCGTTCTTGCGTGCAGGTACGTCGAACAGGTGTCTCGCGAACCAACGATCGTAATCACACGATTCGTGTCTGCACTTTTTTTACTTTCTCTCGATAACGCCTTCTGTCTATAAACGTCATACTATTAATCAAGCGAATTCAATTCTCTCTTTCTCTCTCTCTCTCTCTCTCTCTCATACATAAGTATATATATATACTTATGTCTACACGTATGAAATTAATTTTTATTTCTGTGAAATATGAACAAGTTGAGAAAATGTTCATATTAACGTAATTTCTCTTGATTCGACTTTGTTGCACTATCATCTTGAAGAATTCTCAGGGGACATGGACGAGTCTTTTATTAATCCGATTCATTATTCGTCTCGGTTGCTGCAGCTCGTTGAATTCGACTCGTATATACTTTTCCAAGAAAATGCTGGCTATGTCGTACGGTACTGGCCAAGTGCCAAGTTGTTTTAATAAACGAGAAAAATTGACAGAAAGGGAGGAAGAGAGAGAGAGAGAGAGAGAGAGAGAGAGAGAGAGAAAGAGTAAAAAAGAGGGATAAAAAGGAAGATCGCATATACGTTCGTACAATTAAAACGATCGGATCGGATCGAGCTCGGCGTCTCTTCACTCGTTTCCAAGAGATCGTATCTTTGGCGACGATCGAACAAAGACCCATTGCGCGTGACGGAAGCGAAGAGGAATGAGAACCCTGAAAAAGAACCCTTAATTCTTTCTTTCTCTCTCTCTCTCTCTCTCTCTCTCTCTTTCTCTTTCTCTCTGTTTGTATCAGTATATACGCAGAAACATTCGCGAAGTAATCTCTGTATCTCACTTTTTCTCTTTCTTTCCATCTATCGTATCTCTCGCCCCTAATGAACTAATTAAGAAAACAAGATACAAAGCTCCTGAACCACGTCCACTCTTGACTCAAACGAAAATAATTCGACTTCGATATAAAGAGAAAAAAAAATCGCTTCTTTCTTTCATTGAAATATCACGTTGTCTGTATTATAATAACGATTGCAAAGGTCGAAATAAATAATGAGTAAATAATCTCATTAAAAAGTAATATTTTACGATGCAAATGGGACAAAGAAAAGATTGCACGTCCCAATGATGATCATCTTAGATTCTAAACAAAAGTTATACAGTGTGAAATCATTTCTAACGTTATTATCTTTCTTATAAAATGTATGTATGAGAAATTACGCAATCACGTGAATTTACGAAACGTCTTATGTAGATACGCTTATTTATGGGAGTTCAAAGAGAGAGTAAGAGAAAGAGAGAGAGAGAGAGAGAGATATGTGGAGAGAAAGGAAGAGAGAGCCTTGTATCCTCAGGCATATAGTGAGGAAGAGAGAGAGAGAGAGAGAGAGAGAGAGACTCATTAGTTTTATCGTTCCCGATGCTCGTTCCTTCGTCCGGCCTCTGCCAGAGTTGCGAGTATTACATATCGCGCGTACGTACACATACATATGTAGCAAAAGATACATGCATACGTACACACGCATATCGTACGTAGGTCGTCGCTCTTCTAATTGCATGTACAACGGAGCTCGTTCAAATCGAGTTCCCGTCCTCCAGGCTCTTTCTCTCGCTCTCAAACTCTCCCGCGTAGCTCGCGTTGAGTTCTATGCTGGATCATCGTACCAGTCATAGGATCGAACGCTACAAAGATCATCGACAAAGGTGATAAACTTCTACGGCGATTAAAATATTTCACAATTTTCTTTCGTTTTAGACGATATTCTCAAAAATATTTAAAAAAGAGAATAAAAAATTGTATAATCATTCATTAAAATTAAATTCATTCTGACGGACACCATTGCCGTTTACAAGTTCTTTAGAATCAGTCGAGAAGAAATTGAAAAGTTTGATCGATCGAACGAACGAATAGATTTAATGTTTGTCGATGCATTATGAAGAGGAATAGGAAGGGTGGGAGAGGGGTGTATAAGAGAGGACAGTTTTACGAGCATAAAACATATGAAAGGAACGTCCCTCGAGCGTATCGAAAGCGTACCGAATTTTTTGCCTCACGTTGATTATTCTCCGCTTCGAATCCTCCATCCTCTCTTCGTCATCCCAAGTCCTCTCTGTTCCTCTCTTCCTAACTTTTTCCTCTCTCTTTCTCTCTCTTGGTTGCGACCATATCCACGTTTGAAACGTGCGACTCATTATCTCCAGAGGGCGTGTTACGCCGCTGATTTGAATTACGCTTCCGAAGAAGCGTCATTAGCAGAAAATACTTTTTCCAAAGAGAAAGAGAGGACGATTTTGTTGGGGCAAGTTGACGTATAAAAATAAATTTTAAATCCCAAAGAAGGAGGTTCTCATGCGACTGCTGGTTATGACTATATTCCAAATCTCGATTCGTCGTTTTTCATCTTTTAGATGTGGAGCGGCCGATTGTGCCGATCCGAAAATATCGACGCAACCTCTTTCCCTTTCGCATTGACCGCGTGCATTTCTCGCATAATGCGCGTCCGGCTGTTTCAAAGACGCAGAGGCAGGCAAGAAGCATACGAAGGAGAGGATAGAAAAGTAAAGGATAGAATGGAAGAGGATAGAGGAAGAAAGACGGAAAAAGAGAGAGAGAGAGAGAAAGAGAGAGAGAGAGAGAGAGAGAGAGAGAGAGAGAAAAGAGAAAAGGAAGGAGGACAGCTTATCGGGAAATAATTAATATGCCATGGGCGCATAACGAACGGCCCCACGAAGCAGTCTGTTTGTTTTCGGACGGGCCTTCCTCGGGCTTGGACTTGTCGGTCGTATCTCTCTTTTGCTCGGCCCTCTCGACCTCCCGCTGCTAACCCTTTTTTCTTCTTTTTATTTTAAAGACGCGCGCGAGCGCGCGCATATACACGCGCAAAATCCTTCGGGGTCCACATATACAAACACCGAGTCTCTTCAGCTCAAAGCCTCTTCTGAGAGAGACTCGTGAGAGCCTCCGAGAGTGAGCATCCGTGGAGAAACAAGCGAGAGAGAGAGAGAAAGAGAGAGAGAGAGAGAGTGGGAGTAGGAGAAGGAGGGAGGGAGAGAGAGAAAGAAAGAAAGAGAAAGAGAGAACGAAGGCACGCAACGACGAGACCGCCCCGCATGCCTTTCTCCATATATTCTCTCTACTTTGCTCTTTCTTTTGTGACTCGGCTGTTTTAGCGTTTTTTATTCCACGATGAGCTGGACCACGTCGACGAAAGGGTAGGGAAGAGCGGAGAAGGAGCAGGGATAAGAAGGGAACGCTCGAGAGAACGTCTCTTGGCTTATTAGCGATAGAAACTCGTTCGAGAGAGAAAAGTAAACAAGAAAGAAGAGGAAGAATGAGAGATTATAAAAGTCGTGAAAAAAGATGGCCTTGCGTTATTATCATAATAAATAAAAAGACACTCGTGTGGGTTTAGTCATCGGACGCGGACTGTTCCGCGTCTCCGTGTTTATTTCGCAAGCTCTCCTCCTTCTCATTAACACGCTTCAGAAAGAGAAGGAGAAAGAGAGAAAGGTAGAGGGTACGCGAACGCTTGTATATTTATTTTACGTCGAGCACGCGGTTACCGCGGATGTACCGCGTGTACCGCCTGTTTTTCCTTCGGATCCTTTCCAGAGATTCTAACTGATTTACGAATCGAGTCGAGTTAACGAATTGAAAACGTTCTCTACGTGATACGTTGATCGAGAAACACCGAGATGGAAAATTGTCTCTGTTGATCTTATTACCTCTCTTCTTTCGAACCTCTACGAAAGTTACATTTTTCATTTTGTTAACAACACGTCGTTCATTTATAATTATTTTCTTTTGCTTTCAAATATTTATACTTTTATATATGTTAGAACATACACGTTTATTCGTCGTATTATCATAAATGTATTTCTACATATAAAATAAAAATATTTTATTTACAGAATTATCTGACGCAGGCGAGGTTCGTTGTTATTGTAATCAACCAGATTGTGTGCCACAAGGATATATGTGTCGCGGTAGAGGTTGTTTCACCGAATTACCTTCGAATGTTGGTTCATCCTTATCAAGGACGGAACATAATGCTTACAGCGGTTGTCTCGACAAGAGTTTCAAAGAACAACAATGTCCTACGGGATTCATTTGTTGCGAGCAGGATCTCTGCAATCACGTAGACAGCCCTGCGATGAGAAACAGACTAAACAAGACTCTTCAAGGTTAGTTCGTTCTCTCATTCTGATTATTACATCGCGAAGCCACTTTCTCTCTTACATATAAAATTTATAGAGATATCAAAGATTCAATTATTTTCTAAAGTTCCACTGTTTGTAGGAATAGAATTGATTATCTAATAGACGATAAATACGAGCTTAAAGAGAAAAGCTGACGTAATAATTTAACAGCTAATCCATTTGGCGTCAAACGTATCGGTTTTGTGACTCATTCGTGATTATATTTAATTTGTTTGCATTTTTAACGTTTACGTTAAAGGTTCAGATGGCTTTTATCATTTATCCCGACATTACTCGCTCGTCTATTTTTTTCTATTTATTCGTTATAAGTAAATACAAATAATAAGATTATGGGATCTTTTTTTCTTGTTTCTTTTTTTTTTCTTTTTTAGTATTACTGGACGAGCAACGTGCGTACCTAGGACCAGTACAACCAACCGGACACGGAAGTCAGTCGTCGGATAGCTGGTTCAAAACCGCGACGATAGCCGTTCCAATATGTGGCTTAATCGCTCTCTTGGTCTTGGCTAGTCTTGCGATCAGATTGCTTCAGCCAATACCTCTGCAAGGCGACAAACTCGGAGGTCATAGAACGGCAGATAACGGGCCGCCATTACTGGGACCAGCAAAAGTGCCTCTTGTTTAAATAAGAAAATAATTAATGAACTTGCGATCCAAAGACACTTCTTTATAAATCGCGTCCTAGCGAGTAATTAATTAAGACTACATACGTAAGAAGCTAGCGAGCTGTCCTGGCTCTACTTGGCTGTGAATCCTTCGAGGGAAGCGTCTTTTTAATTGTAAATTATGATTGACCCGTTACTCGCGCACTTATCGTCGCATTTTTTATATGAATACGCCGACGGAGGCGATTATTTTATAAAATAGATAAGAGAAAGAGAGAGAGAGAGAGAGAGAGAGAATGTGTGAGAGAGTGAAAGATGGCAATGTGTAAGTTACATATTGTAACGCACCTTTTTAGTAGCGTTAAACGACAACTTGTAAATAGATTTATTTGTATTTTACTTCGCTATTGATTAGCTATCTTTAATATCTTAATAATCATCGTGCAAGAGATATAATGCAAGCTAATACGATCGAGATTATTCTGGAAAGCTCGATCTTTCTCTAAGCAGAAATCAATAACATCGCAATGTACGACGAAAAAGCGATGACGTGTAATGTTACGACTGTGCCTTGTTATGTAAAAGATAGAAAATATGATGTAAGGGAGAAAACAAACGAATGATTGCCGAAAAAAAAAAACTACTCCATGAACATACTGGCATTTTTGCAACGTTCGATCGTTGATCGTCCAGCGCGTATTTATCGCACACTTCTAAATGTATTCCATATAAACATTTATATTGTGATAGTATGACTTAATATTATTGTGTAAAGTTATTCGACCTTTATCGCAAGTCTACTTTGTGGTACATACGACTCGCGAGGGATAACTCGATATAAAAGAATTTTAGGAAAATATAACGGAAGGTTTTTTTCAATACTGCATCTCTATTTATTTGATCTTTTTTCTTTTTTCTTTTTTTTTTTTTTTTTTTTTCTTTTTTCTTCTTTTAGGAATTACATATACATACCACGTCAATACCCGATATATGGGAAGGGTACGTCATTACTCTATAAAACATACATTTGTTTGATCGGCTCAAAAAATCTTCTTATCCTGATTTGAAATTGCAATCATAAAACGCTAGTATAATATAAATGTTTTGGCATCACAGTTTGAAATCGTACAGAATCTCTCATATCCAAGTCCTTCTTTTGTAATAATCACTCATATTTCACGTTTAATTACTCTCCGTTTGCACTTCTAATTCGTTCTGGAGAAGAAAACATTTTAGTTTATAAAAATACTGTTCCAAGGTATATATATTTTCATTTATTCCTGCCTTTTCTCCCAAATTGGGTGATCGGCTATTTTAATGTCAATCGAATTTCAAGCATGACATATTATGTACACATATGTAACTTAGGAATATCAAATTCTCTTGATCATATCGTCAGTCGATAATCACAACCCGCATGATGCGTTTTATTAATCGCTTACAAATTGTAGTTTTTTTTTCTTTTTTTTTTTTTTTTTTTTTTTTTTTTTTTGTAGTATGTATTTAGAAGACAATTTCGCCGAACGACTTAACGTAAGCTTCGTGAAGTTTGTTGATAAAATCTGGATCACTTCTCAAGAGATAATTAAAAGCTTGAAGCAGCTGATTCCTTGTCAGCGGTTCTAATGGCCTAGCTAATGGTTCTGCAGGACTTGGGGCCGCAAACATTACAGGAGGTATCAATGCAGGTGCTGATCCCGTACCCGATAAAGCTGGAGTCGTGATAATATCTTCTGAAGCCTACATTGAATAACAGATTTGTGTAGAAAATTAAGTAGAAAAAGTAGAAATAGAGAAATAAAAAAAAAAAGAAGAAAAAAGAGATAATTGCAAATTATCCTTACTGTATTGCCTGATACATGAGCAAATAAAGATGCAAGAGGATTTGTATTGCTAGGTGTAATAATATTTGAAGTTTGATGATTGGTTATGTTAGAAGATGTTGTATTTGTTGGTGATTGTATCCTAAGAAATCCAGATGAACCGTTTGTTTCACTAGTGCTTTGGTTTACCGATGGCTGAAGATCTTGAGAAACTGATGCTGACGTAGACATCGCCGTGTCTTGGGAAACAGTTTTGTTCCGTCTTTTAGACCTGCCTAACAAAGTTATACTAGCTACGTTAATCGATGTCGTAGAAGCAGCAGGTGTTTGTGATTGCAATGTCGATGGTTGTGGAGTTATCGATCTCTGTTGTTTTTCGATATGTTCTAATGTATGTGCTGCTGGATGAGACATTAAACGTGCCAATAGTAATGGCTTATTTTCATTTGTCCCTGTATTTATAGCGGTAGGTTGATCACCGGCTTTGAAATGCCCAGTATTTACCTAACCAATAAAATCATATTAACAATTTCATGTCGAATAATAGTATGACGCTTACTGCGTCAAAATGATCAAATAAATACTAACTTTAGCTTTTGCAAAGAAATCCATTACACTTTGCGAGGTAACATCAGGACCTAATGGAGCCGCAAAAGGTCCAGAATTATTATCCGTCGCAGGGGTATTGGTAGGGGATTTGGTTTCAGATGGTTTAGTACTACCACCTCCGCTATTTGCTCTGTTCGTATTGAAATCCTCTTGAGCTTTACTAAGCATACTAAATATATCCACATTATTCGCATTAGACCCTGCATTCTTTTTATTTTGAATGGAAGGTTTATTAGCTGCCTTTCGATTTTTTTCAGACTCCATAACGAGTTTATATAACATGGCTGCTATACGTATACACTCTTCTTTGTCGTAAAACCAAATACCATAAATATTACACCGTGAATTTCTATATAATAGAAAAGGTGCTTGTAACTGTAAGTCTAGGCCTTGCGTTACTGGTTCTACTAAATTATTTGTATTCAATCTGTAAAAATAGAGATCGTGAAGGTAAAAAGAAACAACCTATGGATAAATATAAGTAAAGAGTAATCCTACATATGCATGTGCATTTACATACACATATAAATATCTATGTACATATATATATATATGATTTATAATATGTAATAAAAAAAAAAAAAATAACAAAGATTTAATACCTATTCATAATGAGAATACTATTGTACGGTTCGCCGTTCCGAGAGTAAACAAATAAAGCACCCTCGATGTCAGTTTTTTCCCATTCGTTATTATCTCCATTAAAAGTGTACAAAGCTACATGAGTCGCTGTCTCTAGAATATCCTTCACGTAGGGGTCAACGCGTTTCAACGCAGCCACGTTCATTCTCAATTCCGTCAAGTCCGTCATATTGTCGGATAACTTAACACAAAAATTAAAAAATAGAAACTTTTTTATCGAACAATACAAGATTCGACTTTTTCGAACGAACTTTTTACTACAAGTCCGGTATTTTGAAGCAACGCGAGCAGCTGCTTCTTATAAACGCCATAACAGACATTAAGGCTTACGTCGTTGATACATTCGTTAATTCGTAGATATTCTGTAAGATGACGCTGTCATTGGTCTTTCCATAAGATCATAATGCTTTGCGATTGGTCCAAATCAAATTAGAAATTTTATTACCATAAACAAATCAACGATTCTTATTCCTCTGTAAAATGCATATTAATCGATGACTTTTAAACCAATCATTTGAAATGTTGACAAAAATATATAATCTAATTTTTATTGCGACGTCAATGTACGACCTCTAGGTTGCTTCTTCAAAAATATCTAAATGTAACGGCGGGATTGAAAAACAATATAGGATATATATGGTGATATATTTCTGTTATTGCTCAGTTTATTTTTACCAGTTCCAAGGGAATATGTAACAAGTTATCGAGCATCCTATACTGTTTTGCCTCTATATACATTGATATCCGTAATAGTATTCGTAATACATTCGAGTATTACATTCGAGGAGCAACATATGAATTAAAATTACTCTTTTTCTTGTATCAAAACTCATTATACGATAGAATTATGTTATCGAGAAACTTTGAAAAGGAGAAAACAGATAACTAATTGATAATATTCATTTGAAAATAAAAGAAATAGCGCTGACGAAAAGAGCGGCTTTAAAAAGTGCGGCAAAAATTAAAAATGATTGAAAAAGATTTAACGCCCAGATTCTTTATTTAATATATATTTACGAAATGTTTTCTCTTTGTTATTCATGGATTACAACATCTTTCTATTTAAGAGGAAAGAAAGTGCGTTAACAAAAGTACGACGTTTAATATTTGGCAGCATTATGCGCGGTGGCGTAGCGCATGGAAAAATTGGGTCGATCTGCGAAAGATGGCGGCTGCAATGTGATGTGCGTAAGAGAATTATGCTGATAGATTTTTATGAAAACATACAAAAAATATGGAAAAATCTGTTTCCACGTGTAAAGTGAAACCTCCGAATGGGAGTCTGCAATATGTATCATAATACTGATATACTATATTAAAGATAGTTGGAAGATAACGTTTGTTTACGATAAAGTTTGTGACCACCGCAACGTGAAGCCGAGTGTGAAAGGGTAAAGAGAGAGAGACTCGAAAAGAAAACGAGACTGGAGATAAAGCGTTGCCGGACTTCGGCCCGGTGATAATATCAGTAGAGATGCTGAAACAATTGCAGATGGGAATGAGAGCTTTTCTCTTGATGGCTTCCCGCGTGTGGACATGCGTCTGTTTTCTACTCAAGAAGCAGGTTAGAGCCGTAAGTAGGTGCTTCGCGCCTCTTAGTTGTTTTACTCTTTTCTTTTTCTTTTTTTTTTTTTTCTTTTTCTTTTTTCTCTCTTCTAGCACGAAGAAGATATACTACTGCGATATCAATTCGCGTCTATAGATTTTTCCAAAAAGCTTACAGCATACAGTAAGAAAATATATCTTTTTCTCGTTGCATAATCTTCTATCGTCCCAATGATATGTTATTATTATTGCGATAGTATAAAAAAATAAATCAAACGTTTATTTCTATCTTCAAATACATACGCGCGCACACAATTGAAATTTTATATTAATCGTTAATGGCGATAGAAATTGTATACAAATCTTTTCATTGACAACGCTTAAAATATTAGTTGTCTTTATAGTAAAAATGAATTAATTTTTATATAGATTTCACAAATGCAGCCAGTTAAGTATGAAATCTTCCCATTATCTCCTTTATCAAGGCATAGACTTAGTAAGTAAAATTTTACTCTACTTGCATTTTCAAATAATTATCTATTATGATTTATAGTTCTTAAATGAGTAATATATATATTACAGATATAGTTAAAAGAAAAGTGTTAGTACTTGATTTGGATGAGACCTTAATTCATTCTCATCACGATGGAGTAGCGAGGCCAACTGTTAGGCCTGGTACACCTCCAGATTTTGTTCTCAAAGTAACAATAGATCGACATCCAGTTAGATTTTTTGTTCATAAAAGGCCACATGTAGATTTTTTCTTGGACATTGTTAGTCAATGGTAAGCTCTTTGATTAAAATAATATTTTACTTTATGCATTATAGGATGTAAAAATATTCTATGTTAATTGATATTATCATAATAAAATTTAGGTATGAATTAGTAATTTTCACTGCATCCATGGAAATTTATGGTGCAGCTGTGGCAGATAAACTAGATAACAATCGAGGTATTTTAAGGCGCAGATATTACAGACAGCATTGTACTCCAGAAATGGGTTCCTATACTAAAAATCTTTCTGCCATTTGTTCAGATCTAGCTTCTGTCTTTATTCTTGATAATAGTCCTGGAGCCTATAGAGCTTATCCACGTAAGTGATACTATTTACTTTACGATTTGCTAGTATACCTCGCATAGCAATAGCGAATTTCAATAGTGCTGTAAAAACATAGATAATTTGGATAAAATTTGAAGCTTATTTCTACTAAGTAGAACTGTCTGTACAAAGCAGACAATTTTTATTCTATCTTAGACTATATATTCCCAATGAATTTGATAATATAAGCTATAATATTCATATATATATATATATATTATATATTATATATATATACCTATATATACATATATATATATATATACCTATATATACATATATATATATATATATATAATTAATTTTATTGTAACAGACAATGCAATACCTATCAAATCATGGTTTAGCGATGCAGGAGATACTGCTTTATTGAATTTGCTACCTGTTCTGGATGCTCTACGCTTTACACAGGACGTGCGGTCAGTTCTTTCAAGAAATTTGCAGTTACATAATACTTGGTAGCATAATCTTAATTGATTGATGTACTAGACATTCTAGCAATCAATCGTGTAATAATTTAGTGTGTCTAGATTAGGATTATTATTGTTATTGGTAATAGGCATATTAGGATGCTGTCCAGATAATGAGATGACGAACCCCTTACCCTGTCCTCATTTTGTATACTTGTTATGCAAAATATAGCGAGTGTGTGTCAAAGGGAATGGGATCTTCAGCCAATTATTATATCAGCACAAAATCTTATAGAATAATTTTTGTATACAATCTGATTCGTATTTAAATGAAAGACCTGTTTTCTAATTGTGCATTTGCCAAAGATTAAAAAATTGAAAACACGTTAATTATATCTGACAAAATCTCTCATAAGGGGAGAATTTTATTTTTATTTAAATTTTGGCACACATGGCAATGAAATGATGAAACTGAAATACTTCTATTATTGTACATTATCAATCTAGAATGTAGAAAGAAACATACTAAGTCATACTTCAAATAGACTCTGCTGTAACTCACTGTATCAGTGAGGCAGCTGTCTGAGTTATGTCTAATATAAAGAAGTATTAATAAAGATATAAAAAAAAAGTACTGAAAAAATAAACATTTCCTTTTTGCAAAAAATTGAGGACTACAACCAGTAAATCCAACCTGTGACATTAATAAATAAATAAATAAAGAAAAAAAAAAAGAAAAAAAAAGAAAAAGAAAAAAAAGAAATAAATCAGCAAAATAATGAATTTATGCATATACCTGTATACTCTGTCCGCTTGTCTAACGATCTAGAGTTAATGATGAATATTATGTACATATTAGCAGTAATTAGAAAACGAATGTGTTTATTATGGAGTGGCTAGTGTGTATGTATGAAGAATGTAATTAAGTCATTAAGAATATAAACTTTATATAATATTTATTATAAATGGATATATACATATATGTATATCTTAAGATCGATCAGTAAATAAAAAATATTACAATTGCAGCACACTGCTTTATATTTCATTTGTACTTTAAAGAAAAGAAACATGAGGACAGGGAAATAAAGTTAAAAAAGAAGGAAAAAAACAAAAAAAAAAAAAAAACAAAAAAAGAAGAAGAAAAGAAAAAGCAATAATTGGTACTTTTGTGCTTTGTTAGATTTTTATACATTATATTTTCATTTATTAATCAATAACTAATGCTTCATTAAGCACTATGCTGCAAAATATTCGTATTATATTGAACGATTCGTATATACATAATTGTATATATTTGTATAAATATCAAACTTACATAATGTTAAAAACTTATTTAAATTAAGATATGCTCATGTGCGTTAGATTGAAGTACCAATAACATGTTCTCAAATAAACAACTTTCAATGGAGAACAATTCTTACTTTTTGATATACAGGATGATCATTGTAAAGGTTGACACTTTTTTTTGAAAAAAATTCTTTATTTATATATAGGATAAAAAAAAACGTTTAGTATAGGAATAATTGAATTTTTATATGCCTTAAAAAGGGTTGGGGTATAACAGATTCTGCTGAAAAAAATTATCAAATAATAAATATTGTAAAATAATATACAGATACATAACTAAATGAATAGCAATTACCATATAATTCTACTAAAACTTATAAGAGGAACTATGTTTTTGACTGGTATTTTTACACTTTTTGCTGTTCAAAACATGAAATTAATCATATATAATCGTAATTCATTTTTTCTTAATTAAAGTTTTCTCTTGAAATATTATTAAACAGCTCTTTTGATAATCTTTACAATGACTACCTTATATATTGAAGGATTTGTTTACATTGATTTATAATATATTCACATGATTTTACATGTTTCAAAACAACATTAGCCATTGCTAAGAAACATAGACACAATATTTAACGAAACGAAATTGTATTAGTATACACAAAAAAGATTATTTCCATGTACATAACAACATATGTGTGTGCACATAAATATTACATATTCAATGTATGTACTCTACATATTCGTACACCATAGAAAATAATTTTTTTCACGCAAAACTACAAACTTTCAAATTTTATTTCATTCTATGTATTATTATTATCATTATTATTATTATTATTATTATTATTATTATTATTATTATTATTATTATTATTATTATTATTATTATTATTATTGTTATTATTATTATTATTATTATTATTATTATATTATTATTATTATTATTATTATTATTATTATTATTACTATTATTATTTTTCAATGTAAACTGAACAAGACGTATTTTTTTTATAACAATATTAAGCACTTATGATTTTGATACTCATGTTAATATTTTGATAAAAAAAAACCGTAAGTAAAACGGACCTAGGATAAAGTTTAATGTACAAAAAATATTTGATTGATAAGTAAAGTTCATTTTCAATATTTCTTTTGATAGTAAACTTTGTATAATAAAATATAGTATGAGTTTTATATACAGGCTACACTTTTACAAACATTAAATGATAATAAAAAACAAGATTTTTGTCCTTTTTATAATGTGTTACAGAATATATTTTATGCACTTTAAAGACTGTTAAGATGGAAGAAAGTGAATTGATGGAAGCTGTAAATAATTTATTTGTTTGTTTTATATTTAATCTTTAGGTGGATCGTCTCGTACAATTTCCAAAGAACTATCTGAATTATTAGTGCTACTTCCACTTCCAGCATCATCTTCTCTTTCTGTTGCTTTTTCTTGAACTGTACTTGTGCCTAATTGCCATGATGGAATAGATGCTGGAGCACTGGGAAACTGTTTTCTATTTAAAAATAAATATAATAAAATAATAAATGTATGATAACGCTCTGTACAATGATCACGATTTCCATATGTAAAATATAAAGAATACTAAAGTACAAGATTACTATTTGTTATAATCATTTATATTATAGAACATTTTATGTCTCCAAAATAATATATAATATATGTTAATGACAAACAGATACCTTGACAGAAGGAGTGCTTTTAGACTAGATAGTTCTTGTTTCAGTTCTTGTACAAGCTGTGGAATTGCTATATCGATCGATTGATTTTGTGATAATCTTTTTACATCGATCTCCACCTTCGAAATTGAATCTTTCATCTCTTTTATAGAACTTTGGATTGCCTTATCCAGTTCAGTAACAGAATCTGTTATACTATCTTTTTTCTTACGACCATATAAAAATGGTTTAATAAATTCCTATAAAAATTGCAAAAAAACATTTGATGCCTTACTTTACAGATGATAAATTTTATCAAAAATGTTTAAATAATATACCTTATAAAACCAATAAACACAATACAATGTAGCTCCGATCACAGCGGTGACATTAAAAAATTCTTTAATTTTTTGTAATAATGTGGACTGAGAGGATAGCATTTGGAAGTATGGATAAGGAGGTCTATTATCTGGTATTGATATCGTTGTGTATTCATTTTGATTTTCGAATTTCCTTTCCTCATTAATATCAATACCGACTAACTCGCAAGCTCTTTTAATTTCTTCTTCTGTTAAACCTTTTCTTTTAAGAAATTCTTGCTTTTTATTGAATGGAGTTCTTGAAACTTTAGGATGTTGAAAAAATTGTACTGCCGCTTTTACCTTTAACAGGAAATTACTGTTAGAGATAGAAATAATAAATTTAAATAAAAGATTAATTACATAATGGTACAAAGTACAATTAATAAATTTTTAAATCGAAAATGACATTACGATAAAATCTACATCAAATAAAATATTTATTTACGTTTATATTACAAGTGTATAAAAACTATTATAATTATATAAAATTTACTTACTAAATCTTCACGCAGGCAAGAATTATTAATATCAGATATATCTTGACCAGTCATTCTATCAGACAATAGTTCATATTCTTAATATAACTTTGTATTATTTATTATACGGAGAATATTGAAATCGTGTTTTATGGTAATAAGTAAGTGGTACCAAATTACCAGAAATGATATTTATAAATATTCATGAATACCTTGGAAACGCCTCAAAAAAGTATAATACGCATTTGATGATAATTTATAATCGGTAATAGTTTTACATTCTGTACGAAGTGTTATTAAAATTTTAAGTAGAACTTACAAGTTTTTCCTTTTTTTCATAAAAATATCGTATGTTGAATGTTATGAATTTAACCACTAAGGAGCACGGATAACAGCATGTTAGGGCCAATCAGTTCACTTTATGTACAATGGAAGCTTGACTATACTTTTAATTTTGTATGCGAGTTATTGCCTCCCTGAAATAAGGTAAAATGTCGCCTCTTATCATCTTTTATTTAAACCTTGTAGGCCGTGTTGTGTCGCATTTTAATCTACGATCATTTAATCTGTGATAAAATTAATTAACCTTCACATAAAAAAACCCATATAAAATACAAATATGTTTCACAATGTAATTACGATATTTTTTTTATATTTTTATCTTTATTTGTTTCGATAAATTTGATTTGTCGTTGATAATTATTAAAATTCGATCTAATGAAAAATTATCATGGTTCTCTTTAGCATTATACATCATTGTCTTTGCAGTATAATTACGGGCGATAACCAAGGGCAAATAAAAACTAGATATATAATAGAAGAAAGAAGAGCTAGTGCATTTCATTTGAAGGAACTATCTATAAACAAAAAGAATATAAAAAATTTGTAAAAGAGATATGAAGAAGATTATAATCTCCGAGAGCAGTATTGTGATAGTAAAGCCGTTTAATATTGTAAACCAAAAATCTTGAATTTATTAGCTAAAGTTACATATAATTAACAATACACGATTTATTAATGTCAGCAAAAATGCAGTGCAGAATTGATGATTTACCGGATGAATTGTTAGAATATATTTTAAGTCTTATTCCTCCTTATAAAGATTTGCAAGAATGTAAGCTTGTCTCAAAACGATGGTTTCGTGCAACTAAAAGTATGTATATTATAACTGAAATCTTGTTAATAATGTTCTTCATCTGTAATAATTGTCAAACGTATATTTTATTATATAGATGTTATAGAGCACAATGAGGCACACTTTCGCAAAGCTGTATCATTTGGTGCTTTGTTTTGGAGTCTTTGGCCAAAAAAAACTCGAATGCCTACGATAAGCAAAAGACATTCTCATTCAGCCTGCATTTATGAAAACTCCATGTATGTATTTGGTGGATGTACTGCAACTTCTACTACATTTAATGATTTATGGAGATTAGATTTAGATACAAGAACTTGGGTCAGACCAATCACAATGGGCAGCTATCCATCACCAAAGGCTTGTGCTACTATGTTGTATTACAAAAAGAGTTTCGTTCTGTTTGGTGGATGGTCTTATCCTTCTCGTTATCCTTTACATCAGGTACAAATAATCGTTTTTATTTATTTCGTATGACACATTCTTCATAATATTTCCTTTTTAGCAATGGAAGCTGTTTAATGAATTGCACGTCTACTCGATAGAAACAAATAAATGGAATGCTATCAACACATTAGAAGCACCACCACCTATGTCAGCTCATTCCGCAACAATTCATGGAAACAATATGGTTGTCTTTGGTGGTATTCATTGTGGACTTCGGTAAAAGCTTTTATTATGTCGCATCTTAAATTCTTTCAATCGAATTGAGAATTCCTGAAATGCTTTGAATTTTTTTGAGGTAGTTCCAATGACTTGTGGTGTTTAAACTTGGATACATATTCTTGGCATAAACAAACCACAGCAGTTATAAAGCCACGACCACGTTATGGCCAATCGCAAATTCATTTAGGAGACAGGCATATCCTTGTACTAGGAGGTTGTACCGGTCCTAATGCAGCCATGAATGATGCTTGGTTATTAAATATGACAGAGCCAACATGGAAATGGAAAAAAGTAATATTATATCACCCAGAATGGGCACCGGCGCGTATTTGGTGTCATCAGGCTTGCAAGGTGGCATATAATAAATTCATTTAAAACATAATCGATCAATTTATCATCATATAAATATATATATATATATATATATATACTTTCGCTTGTTAGGTTGGAAATTATATTGTTGTGTTAAGTAACAACAAGCGACATGCTAAAGTAAATGACATGAGCATAGCAATGAAAAATGTTACCTGTCAAAGACCATCCAGATTACCTGACGTATCTCCTTTGCAAGAAAGGTTTGTGATATTTTACGATCTTTCAAATCTTACATTTATATACAATGTTCTTAAATAAATCTTTTTCTCAGTAAACAAAGACATAGAGCAGACGTAGATACGGATGAAAATGTGAATGGCCGGCATGGGTCTTTCTCAAGATCACCCTCACAAAGTAGAATGAATAATCCACCATCGCGAAAATCAAATTTTTCTAAGATCGTGCCATTTTGTTGTGACAGTACACTGAGTATGGCAGCATTTCGTGATAAACCAACTAATAATAATTTGAGTATCAATCGGCAGCGCCAATTAGAATATCTTAAAAAGATGGAAGAAAAGATCAGAAGTAGAAAGATACAAACGAAAGTTGCAAAAAGAACAGAGAATACGTTATCTATATTTATTTTAGATATAAGCAAAGTACTTTGTGATGAATGTAGTGCATCTTGGGTTCCCTTGAAAGAAATTGATCAATCAGGACCAGACGAAAGAATTTTGTATTCGCTTGTGATGGGAAGAGGAGAATTAATTGTCTTTGGAGGTATTCGCAAAGAGCAAACTAATATGCAAACTCAGCCAGATGTGGATGATTTAGAAGTGTATAATGATCTGCATTTTATAAATCCACCAAAATATATTATATAATATTATATAAACGTGAAAGCTTGGTTTTCAAGATTCCTATGTGTGAGAACGAAATTAAAATTATCATCTTTATTAATTTAATAGCAATATGGATATATGATAGCACCAATGTCACTTCATGCAATTTTATGTTACTAATAGAAAATGTCAATATTTATTTGCGAATTATGTCGAAATTTGATTGGAATCGATATTTAATCTCTGATAGTAATTGAATTGAAAGAAGACAAATTTTAATGTTTCTTATCTCTTATTAAAAGACGGAAATACTATGGAAGTTATTCACTTCTAAAACTATAGATGTAAGGTAATGGAATTGATGTGATAATAATTTTAAAATACAAGAGAATCAAATACTTCGGACATAAGTTATTTGATTGCAAAATTTTTATTCAAACATTTTGTTCTATTTTCATAAATAGAGTATATTTCAAATATCAAACTTGCAAATTTTATAATTTAATTTATTGATGATCCTATATTATTTTTAATAACAAATGCGCGCGTGAAAAATCATCGATCTATTAAATATTAAAATTATGTACATTATTTAAAATAATTGCATAAAAAATCAATACAGACTCATATGTATTTCTAATTATATACACAATCTCTCTCTCTCTCTCTCTCTCTCTCTCTGTATTAGTAATAATAGTATATAAAAATGATATTTATACGAATATTTGCTTAAAAGAGAGCTTTCTAAATGTTCCTTTAAATGATGGAATATAATTTAAAGTGTATTATACATGTATGTATGTACATACATTCAAAATTATCTGCAAATATTAATATAAAATTTTCTCGCTATTCAAATAAATCTTATTGTCAATTAACAGTGCAATATTAAATAACAAAACAATTTTTTTCTGGTTTTAGATCATTCAGTCTAATCGTGGTAATAGATTAATTAATTACTTCTTTTAATAACTTGAACTGCACATTATATTTAAATACATTGATTGTAATGAATAGTACATTCACTCATCTTCATTTGTGTCATTGTCTGCTGTTTTTAAGCTACCAAATACTTGCGATGGAATGACTTGTTTTTCAATAGACATTTCTATAATAAAAAAAAAAAAAAAAAAAAAATAAAAAAAAAAAAAATAAATAAATAAAAAAACAAAAAAGAAAACATTTAATTATATCATAAGAAATAATAACATATATAAGTAAAATGATAAGTAGAATACAAGATTTTTTACCTTCTTCAATCTCTTCTTCTCCTTCATTTTCATTATCATCATCCATATCCATATCAATATCAATTTCATCTGGATTATTTACACGTGATGATTCTTTTCCATCTGTTTCTGTTATACCACGTACAAATTTAATAGTATCCTTCAATCCAGATTGAGTAGTTGTGTCTGAAAGTAAAGAATCGATTGTCATATAATTTCTACCTACAATAATAATAATAATAATAATAATAATAATAATAATAATAATAATTTTATTACAATTATTAAAATATTTACCAGAGATTTTATTATCTAGCGCACGCATACTATCAATTTGTACACCAGACACTTGATTAGATACATTATTCAACATTTGAGCAGACATCATATTCACTTGGGTGTTATACATGGCTTGCACACTACGTTTGATTCTAAGCATTTCACGCATCGTATCTTCATTTCCATGCTGTACTTCAAATTCCTTCCACACTTTCCAAAAGTTCGATGATACCTTTTTAATATAAATATAATATTATTAATATAATTATTACGATTTTTCATCGCAAATTGATCAATCTAATTGATTCAACATACCCTAGGATCACATATTTGACTACAATGTGCATAAATAGCTCTTGCCCTATCTACTTCTCCTAATTTTGTTTCCATTTCAGCAAATCTTAAACACATTTCTCTTGTATTTTCATCATTTAAAACTTCAATAGCCTTTTCGTATATTTGTCTAGTTTTTGGCACACCATAAATATCTGCTGCTTTCTTTATATATATGTTAAACATCTAAAAACAAAAAACAAAAGAATGTATAGAAAGTTACGTTTGCACATAAAATTTATTAAAAATATATAATAAAAAAAATTACTTCGAATCTTTCTTCGGGTAAAACTGCACTAGTCGCTCGTTCATATACGGACATTGCGTGCCTAGCTAAACCATGCTCTTCTTCCAATTTTGCATACAATAAATATAACGCTGAAAAAATAAATTTATATATCTTACTTATCATTTTGAAAGGATAAAAATTTCTTAAAACATACATTATTAATATTTTATACGATACCTTTAGCGTATTTATTTGGACAGTGTTCTAAACATTGCTCGAATAAATCACGTGTACGTTCCAACTTTGTTCCACCATAACGTTTTAAAAATTTGGTGAGATATGTATTCCATACATCATATACATTAGGCCATTTAAAGAGCGCGATTCCTTTTTCATATGCCTATATTTAACATATATAGAAAATATATAATATATATAAATAATGTATACAAGTAAAGAAAAAGAAAATCTTAGTGAGAATGATTATGTTTACCCTAAAAGCTTCCTCGAAATAATTATTCTCTTCCAAGAACAATCCATAGTTAATAATGATTTGAGGTGTTGCTATTTTTAAATCTATTATTTTATCATATACTGCCTTGCATGTCTATGTTTAAAAAAAAATATAATTTTGTTAAAATATATTTTTTATAAAATATTCAAGTTACATACCTTGAATGTACCAAAACTTTCTTCTAAATCTGCATACATGGACCACACTTTTAAAGATTTATACAATCTCATTTGAACAGTTTCATTTTCATCGTGATATGAAACTTTACGGAACGGCATGGCCGTAGCACGATGCATAAGTTTTAAAGCCTCTTTACAATTCCTACAATAAAGTGATGCCTTACTACTTAGTCCATTTTCTTTGTGTAGGACTTTCAGATGTGGAAAAAAAAAAAAAAAAAAAAAAAAAAAAAAATTCTTACCCATGTCTGATCTCCATTTCTGCCCATTCACACCATACTGATGCTAGATCATCTACCTTAGTATAGGGGACATGAGTAGCTCTTTCAAATATAACTCTGGCATCTGCTATTTGACTATTTTCTTCATAAAACTTGCCAAATGCAACCCACAAAGTATGTAACTTGCCTACTGCTAATTGTGGTTGCACAGTTTGTACTGCTTCCGTATATGTATTAATTATCTATAAATGCATTAATTATTCGAAAATTTTTTTTACATTATGCACATATTTTTATTATTCTCTTACCTCGTGCGGCTGTCCTTCATAAAGTTTTACTCTCTTATGCCACTCCTGTACGTTATGAGGATTTTGTCTTAATAATACCGAATTAAGTAATAACAATCTCCTTTCCATAAGATGTTCAAATCTTGCTAGACGTAACTCTAATTCTAAATTACCTATAGATTTGAGAATAAAAAATTATCACGTGACATTTGTTAGTTCTTACATTAAATTTATATAATGTTTCTGTTTTGTACGCACCCTCCTCTGTTGAAATAACGGTTTCATCTTCTATACATTTACTAAGACTTAATTCTTCAAATTGTGCATATGCATCAAAGACTTGCGTAAAGTCTCTGACAGTAGTTACTGTTTGTATAGCTTCTTCATAAATATCTCTTGCCTAAAAGACAAAATATCAATATCATGAAATGAACACATTTTTATTTTAATTTATTATATATATATATATATATATATATATATATATATATATATATACTAATGAATGATTACCCTCTCAAAGAGACCACTGCGAACATAATAATCAGCTAATGAGTTCCATAATGGACCTAACTGATCGGTGTATCTCCTTAAACCACCTCTGATAATAGCATCTACGTTAAGAGATTTTATTTTAGAAGGATTTTTTGATATCAAATTGCACAATTCATTCCACAATTGATGATTAGATTTTCCATGTTTTGATACAAAATCATCCTGATTAACAATTTGTGCAAGTTTTATAGCTGCTTCATCAAGCCTTCCAATAGATATTAAATATTCAATATATTCCTCTGTGTCCTCAGGTGCCAACTACAATACAATATTAAAAATCTTAATTCCTTACGAGTTATATCCTTTTAAATGTAACAATTTTATTATGTTTTACCTTCAAATATCGCCTGAATACTCTGACAGATGTTTCGTAAACATTATGTTTCTTCAAAAAGTCTATGTAAAGTGGCCATATACGATGATGCTGTGTAATTGGAAGTGCTCTAAGAGAACGATCAAATACTTGACGAGTACGCGTTATGTAGCATTGTTTTGTCATTAGTATACAATAATCCATCCAAATACGTGGCATTTTATGCATAAATACCAAAGCTCTTTCAAATGCATTATTTACATCTTCATAAAGAGGATCTGTTATACATCTTTTTTTTAATTGGCTTAATCGGTGTCGAAGATAATTATACCATAATTTGTAACTATGAATGAAGGATTAAAAAGAAAAAAAAAATGTAGTCTTTAAATAAAGTAACAACATATTGAGCGAATGAAAGATTATACTACCTTCCAGGGAGTTCTGTCAAGGCACGTTCATAAACCATATTTAAATTATTACTTTTTGTATTTTTCAAATGATCGATATAACGCTGCCAATGTTTTACGGAATATGGATTTCGTAAGATTTCCTCTTCATAAGGTAAATCTTCATCGTACTGTAATATGCATAAAAAAATATAAATAATTTTAAGTTAACCTCAATTTCATTCTAACGGGTTTTAACAGTATATCAAATATATTAAAATACTTACAAAAGTATATAAATTTCCTTCAGTATCTTTTCGTTCTATCATTTTAAATAATAATAATCACGACTAATACAATCAAGATGTCAAAGCTGCACAATTTGGAAAAATATTGAAAAAATAATTATACAATAAATGATTCCGCTATCCCGGTACCGGCCATGATAAAAAACGCCATCTGACGATTTATTTCACCTTCGTCGGAAAAGTAGAAATTTTTTTTCTTTTTTTTAAGATTAATTATTATCAAGGCAAAAGAGAAAAATCTCTTACTTTCCTTGTTTGTTTTTGTATACACGTTAGGAGTCATGTGTGCTTTGTATCCGTGAAATAGACGACGACGATTATATTTACTTGACTTTGACCTTTCTCGATTCAGTCTTCATTCGCACTCCGACGAGGAAACATCGAAGCTCTCTCTCTCTCTCTCTCTCTCTCTCTCCTTCCGAAGGTATAAGATTAAAAATTAATACTTTTCGTAATTTTATAATTATTTAATGTATATCGTACACGGAGTATAATAAACACCACAGTAATACGCGTTAAATATATAATAATTTCAATTGAACTTGGAGAAATACATCGAAAAATTTTAATTAATTTATCATTTGTATTTATTCTTATGTATTTTTATTTATAATTTAAATATCACACTTTTTATTGGACTTACGCTCATCATATATTTCAAAATTCAAGATATTCTATATGTCATAGTAAAATTATACAAAATATATTTTCGAAATAATGAATTACGCAAATTCTAATTTATATAAATGCAGAATACGAATTATTTGAAAAATAATAATATCTCCCGAGTGTTATATGATAGCGTATATAAAAATAATAGAAACATAATTTAAATTATGTACATGATGAAACATTTGTATTATTAAATGAAATTAGAAAAATGTAATTTTAGTATTATCTCGTCAAGTTGTTTCCTACGTTTCTACGTTCGGGTCCTGCAAAAATTATTTAATAAGTATTACTTTTAATATTAAATGCGTCTGCATTTTTCTTACCAATAAAACTTAATAAAACAGGTAAAAAGATTAGCCCGTGCGTAGCACCAAAAATTACAATTCCCAAATACATTCTAAAGTAGAAAATTTGAAATATTTTGCTTTTCGCAAATGCCAATACTACGATACCCACAAACTTTGTTAAAGTAATACCAGAGAAGACCTAAAATCAATAACTTTCTATTAAGCGATATTTTCATTTACTCGAACATATTATTTTCATTTTAATATCATTGATTTTACTTACGGAACTTCCTGTTAACAAAAGTGCTTGTGAGGTACGTGCGATTCTTTCATTCTCCGTTGATATTAAATAAGTGTGTACGATATGACTACAAAATTCGACAGAAATTCCAGCAGCCTGTGTAAATAATTATATGTTGTATAAATTTTTAACATTTAAAAATAGAGGAATTTGAGGGACATTCAATTAATACTAACCATAACTAAATTAACAAGAGATACTGCGTTCAATTGTATATTCCACCAATACATAAGACCACCTAGATTTATAATGATCATCAATACTGTAATGACAACGATAATTGCAGAAAATAATGATATTCCAGTCAATAATAACGTTACAATAAAAATCACGACCAATGACAAACTTATAGACAGGTACGTTTCTTTCCAGATTGTTAAATATTGTTCGTAAAAAACGTAAAAAATACTGAAATTAATAAAATCAGCAATGTAAAAGATGATAATGATTGAGATAGTTTCAACGTTCTCATATTTTATAATTATAATTTACCTGTATGGAAATACTGTAATCGTCTTATTACTCAGGTCAGCGTTATTAATCATTTTTGTAATATTAGCAGCTATTATTCGGGCGGCTTTTAATGATTCATACCAATCTCTAGACTTTTTTAAGGGCGTATGATAACCCATAAAGTACGTATCACCGATATCAGTCAAACCATAACGATCGGAGTAATAATTGATTGCCTAGAAAATAATTATTTAAGATAAAACATTATAATGAAATCTTTATTCTAAACATATGTTATTATATTAATGGAAAATTTTACGTCGCGATAGGAAGGTCGACCAGCTTTAGCACAATCTTCATCCGGAATATCAGATACGAAGTAAGAGATATATTTTCGAAAGTATGTTTCATTTAGTCGAGAAGTTTCATTGTCAGTTGGTATTTTACAGAGCTCGCATGTTTCTAAATTGTTACATATTATAAAAATAATTTATATTTTTGTTAGACATTATTCGATTTTATTATATTTTAGATAATAAAATGATCACCTATATTGTGAGGACAGAAGGAACTGTTGCTGGGAAAATATTTGCAGCATTTCTCGATAGTCGACCAATCGAAATAATCGTCTATCCACGAAGAGGCAGCTTTCGATAAATACGATCTGGAATGAAATAAAATTATAAGTTTCTATTGATTTATCATGAAATTAAATGAAATAAAAAAAAATGCGATCGCTAACATAGATGACTGATTTGCTGCAGAATATATTTGGGTGTATAGAGAATCCACGTTACATTTTTGACCACCGCAAATTATATTTTGAACACTGGTGTTGCTGTAATTTAAGCCTTCCGTTACTACGAAATATACAGGTGGTCCCATAGATAAAAGATCCTCCATATACTTGAAAATAATAGAATGAAAAAACACAGAAAGTAATACGATTTTCAAAGTAAAAAATAATATTACTTTTGTAATTGGTTATTATCTTGATGTATTACCTGGAAGTATTTTAAAACATATGAATCTTCAGGCATTGATAATTTTTGATCTAAGCCAACTTCGACGTTAGAGAATACAGCGACGTGAACAATGAACATTGCCATGAAAATGAACAAAACGGCGATTCTAATTGGTTTTTTCATAAGAAACGACGTATAGAACTCGAATAGAGCATGAACTAATCCAACTTTATCATATTCTACGTGTGATCTTTTATTTGTTGGTATGCAGCAGAGCAGGTCTAATCGAGTTTGCTGAAAGAAAATTAATTTTATATTTTAAATATTACTAATATCAATCGCGTTAAAGATAGTTCCTTTTGTCTTTTTGTTCTTTTTCGCTTTGTATGAGACATCTACGTTACCTCTGATCTCCGGGAATCCAAAGATAATAAACTAATAAAAGCGGTGATTTGAAGGATGAAATTGATTAGAATGGACAAAGATGCATACATCGCGAATGTATTAACTGCTGGCATAGATGACAATGTACCTAAAATCATTTATTGCAATTGTCGTATTATTTTCATCGTACATTTAGATTAATCATCTTTTTCATCTTACCAATTAAAAAACAGAATAATTCCGACATGCTTGTTAATAACATCGAAGGTCCAACCTTGGCTGTGATTTTACCTAAATGTTCTGGTATTGATTCCTCTGGATTTTTGCGATTTCTTTGATATGTTTGTACCAAAATAAAAATATTATCGACTCCAACGGCCAGTATCAGAAAAGGAATTACCTATGTACAATTATCGATATGAAAAACTTCATATTCTTCAAGAATTTTGTTTATGTAAAAATTTCATTATTTTGTTTGTGTAAAAATATGATAAAAATATGATATAATTACCTCGATCGTAAGCAAAGTAGTGGGTATACCAATGTATCCGAAAATTCCCAATGAAGAAGCTACCGATGCGATTACTATAATAATACCACCAATACTCACAACAATTTTACTCGTACCCTAAAAAACAATTTGGTTGAAAAAACAATTCGCTGTTTTATCGTTATCGAATTTATGAGTGTGTATATATATATATATATATATTTAAGATTGATGCATTACAAAATATTTTCTAATGGAGCCTCTCATTCTTCCTAGAGCAAATGAGATATAGAGGAACATAATTAGATAACTAATTATCATTGTCTTCACTTCTGCCTTCGACGTTCTATCTAATTCGTCTTGAATAGATTTTTCTGTTACGTAGGCCACATCCATAAAATCAGGTTTATCATGTATTATCCATTCCTTCATAAAATTGATAAACCTTTGTTCCACAAAAGAAAATTTTATAAACGAAATTTTTATTATTAATCGATTTCTTTGGTGATTATTTCGATATTATTATTATACAGTTATAATCATTTATCAATTTTCAACAATCGTACGAATATCGAAGGATACGCCTAAAACTTAGCTACACTCCATACTCTATCGACAATTTTTTTCTAACCCTTATATTAGGCAACATCTTCACACAAATCAGTAATCAAATTTGTTGCCTATTGTAAGGAGCTTATTGTAAACCCCTTATAATAGGCAATGCCTTCGTACGTGAATGTAATGAGGTGTTGCCTAGTAGGAGGATTAAAAAATCTTATTAATAGATGACTTTTTACGACTATTGACAAAGTATAGGGTGTTATAATTTTCTTTTCTGTTTCTTTTTTTTTAAGCTTATACTGTAAAGTAACACGAAAAAAATACCTTTCTTCCCATTTGATAACGGGCTTAAGTTTTTCCTCGTCCAAATGATTATTCATTAAAAATGACAGAATCAATCCGTTTGCTTTTATATAATCCGAAGAATCGTAATGGAATTCATTTTTCTTTAAAAATCCGCCAACTGCTAGAGCAGGAAATATTGGCCCTTTGTATGGGGCTATGCACTCCGGATTAAATGCATTTCTGAAATATATTTTATATGATCAACATTCATTCGTAGTAAAACATTTATTTTCTAACACTTACTGCATGCACTTGTAAAGATGATCCAAATAATTGATTTCGTATCCTTTAATTTGCGAGGTTTGATTAAAAATTGATATATTGTTTTGAAAATATCCCCATAAACTTTGCACTGTACAATATGATACGGACATTGGACCAAGAAAATCACTGTAAACGGGTGCATAACAATAATGTTCTATGCCCTCGTCAGTTTCACGACCAAGCTACGAATGAATGTGTACGAATAAATGTTAAAATTACAATTGGCAACTTAATAAATTATCTACCTGTAAAACTTTCTTTTGAAGATCATGAACAGCCAATAAAAATGTCTCGTTAAAGACTGACCCGTATTCTTGAATGCCATTCGACGTATTGTGTAAAACCTATAAGAAATTTCGATTAATCTTCGGAAAGATATCTCGGATAAATTGTTGTAAAAACTAGGGAAAGACATCGTACGTACCTTATCGATGCCAACAGGCTTTATATAAATTTGTTCGGTTCTATAAAATGGGCGGAAATGTGTGTCAAAATAATCCTTCTCTATTCTCGATCTACTGTTGGGCGATGCCCATATTTCTATCGGATTCACCGTTATGACGAGATACTTGAAGCCATAACTCATTCCCAAAACCGCGTAAGACGAGATGAACAACGAGAGAATTGGATATGTCGCAAATACTGTTGATTCGTACGGCATTACGTTAATTTACATATATGATATTTTAAAAAATTGCTTTACATTGATAATAATGCGTGATCGTTTATCGGAGTTACCTTTTCCCCATGAATAAAAATATCCTTCGAAGATATTTCGAAAGATTTTATTACAATCTTTTTTTGTTCCCGAATAATTTTCATTATTATGGAAATCTGTATGAAAAAACGCTTTCATCAATATTTGACGATGAAACAATTAATTTATGAATAAATACAATACATACTTAACATCTTCCTTTTTAGTAGATACGAATAAATGGAAGTAGCTATGATCGTAATCAGTGCGATGAGAATCGCAGCAATAATTCCATAACCATTTTTACCCAAGATGATAAAACTGTTAGAATCGATCGTTAGTTTCGTTACGGGACAAGCTGCAGGGCAATCGACGCAACTGCAGCTAAGCGAGGAATTCTGTTGAAGAAAGAAAAGTTGGGTGTATTTAATCGAAATGTTATGTTTAAGTATACGATTTTAATTAGGGTAAAATCTTGATTAGTATTTTTTGAAAACTCACGTCGTAAGGCTCGTTACACGGTTTGACAACTGCGTTCCAAGGATCATTGTGCCAAATATCCGGACGATCGTAAATGTTATTAATTTGAAAGGGTACGAAATTATTATCGGTTACGCTGTTCATAAAGTTGTACCATCTTAAAGAAAAATAGACTATGCGTCACGTATTTTTGTATAGAAATATGTAAAAGAGGATCTACAACTTACTTTCTTGGCGTGCATCTGCTCGCACCGTGAGAGCCACAGGCTAAATCCATCGCCAAACCACCACTGGACGGATTAATTACGTTTTTACACGATTCAAACGTTTTATTTATAAATTCTTCGGCCACGTGTATCTAAAATGAAAGCATGAATTTTTCTGATTTTATGCTAATCGAAATTAAAAGTCAATCGTTTGTTTCTTTTTTCTTCGTCTATCTTCTTTAGTTTCGGCAGAAGATCAGATCGTGCGAAAAAAAAATAATTCCATTTTATGTCATTCATATTTATTAATCACCTCGAGTTCGACGACGTAATAAAAACCATTTTCATTCATTTTGGACTTAGTGACGTTCATAAATTGGCTCTGATTCATACTGCAAGAAAAATCACATATGTGTCGAAAGAGATTTTTTAAACAGGTGGTACATCTTCCAAAGACACCTTCGGCCATATTCATATTCGCGTTGATGGTAAAAATTTGCTCGGCATTGCAGCAGGTTAATGGATTGTCTAGCAAAGAAACGAACATGTCGCAGGTGATCATACGTAAAATGGAAAATTTGCCAAGAGAAATTATACTGACCGGTGTTCTCGAACAAATGTGGACATCTTTTTCGTAGGATATTCGTAGCCGTTTCATTGCCGATTGATCGAGCAGGATCATTTGACACGCACGTTTGTATCTTCGGACCGTTTTTTCCACATTGACCGTACCAAACGCAAGTATTTCGCCCGTCAGTTAGCACACACACATTGTATAACGCGATTAAGAAAAAAAATAGATTTAGAGTCTTCATAATTAATACGGATAGAAAAGAAAGATCAATCTCTCGGTAGAACAAAAAATCTCTTGCGACAATAAAATAGTATCATCAATAAAATAGAAAACTTAGAAACTAATGAAAATTATGTTGAGCGAAAAAGAAAGAAACTAAAAGAAGACAGATTACGTCGTTAGATTTGTCTTCATTCTTGATGTATTTCTTAGGAACGATCGAAAGTTATGCCCGCGTTTTGACTCGCGTTCTAATCGAACGTTTAAACGAGCCGTTTCATGTTCTCGATATCAGGTCAAAGTTTTATACTTGAGCGAGACTCCTTATCTCGCAGGTGAGCACTTTGATGGACCGTTTATCAGCGTCAGCATACTTTTCTTACAAAGTCTTTACTTTTCTCTCAACATATACACGTTCCCTACTACTGTTCTATGATTTTAAACATTAAAACGTATAAAAAAATATTATTAATTGCTTAGAACGATAACTTTACGATAAGCAATTCTCATTTATTTTTTATCAGAACATCTAAAACACCTGCACGATTTCGTTATCACTTTGTCGTCGAATCAGCGATAACATTTATTTCTTTCTTAATCTACGTATCAGTAAAATTTCACCTTCCAGAGAATTATAATATATATATATATATATATATATATGATGTTATATAACAAGATCGATAGAGGACAAATTTTTGATTAATGAGAAAAGCATTATTTTACAAGTTGTTGTCATTTGTTGTAAGTTATTTGTGCTTGCGGACATTTGTATTAATTTTTTTCTTTTAATATAGGATAATACAAAAAAAAAATATATATATATATATATATATAAAAAGAGAAAGACAGAAAAGCAATAAGTCTCCATCTTACATTTGTAACAAAAGTCAAGTAGGAGTAACATTGAATAAAAATACGCCCATAATTTCCATAATGAATAATCATATTTTAATGACTCAATGATTGTACAAATGGGTCACTCTTAAACGTCTCCGCTTAACCGAGGAACAATAACAATAAATACAGCAATCATCGTAATCATAATATTCATTACTGATATATCGTTACGTAATTAGATGAAAACGGAAACGAGATTCTTGTGCTGTATTTTCCATTCATACGTACAGTTAAGATTCTTTTCACTTTGGTTCATCATTCAACGTTTTACATCAACGAAAGGAAGAGATTTTTCTTTCGAAAGACTCGTTACATCGTCTCTTTACATAGCCTTAATCTTCGTTTCGTTATCATTCGAACCCCCCCGTCCCCCAATATTTTTCCCCTATCCCCTTGTCTACCCAACCCTTATGCCCTATTTATATAATCTACTACCCCCAAATCCACTGAGTTTTACAAGACGCGAATCGCGTTTTCCCTCAGTTTTTTTCTCTCCTTTCTCTTTCTCTCTCCCTCTTCCTCTCTTTCCCCTCTCCCTCTCCCTCCCACCCCTCTCTCTCTCTCTCTCTCTCTCTATCTCCCGATATATTCGGTGTCCATAATTATAATACCGAAGGTATCGCCATATCATAATCAAATATATTATGTTCAACGGTAGCGATAAAGTTTATATCAATAAAATTTCTGGAAGAATGTCAATAATGTAATAGACGATAATCGTTCGACGATCCGTTGCGACCGGGGCGAAAAATATGAAACTCGGTACTAGGCCAACTATTGGGATACGTCTCCGAGCTAGAGATTTTATTATCAGCGAGCATTCCTTTAACCGCTCGTCCTCATCTTCGAGATTCCTCATTTAATGTTTTAATCGAAAGAAAAAGATTCACGTAACGTTATCATATAATCTCTCCTATACGTTATACTCGTCGTTTTCTCTATAAATCCGAAAATGTAATTGAGAAAAATTACGAGAATATCGCTATGAAGAAGAATGTTTCTTTCTCTCTCTCTCTCTCTCTCTCTTTCTCCTAGATTTTCTTACTTCTTACTCGAATTGAATTGTCATCGAGTAGAGCAACTAATTTTCAAGCCTCCTGCTTGATTTCTTTTTCTTCACGAGTAGAAGGTGTCGGAATACTTTTTCAATGCGTGCACCTATACGTCGAGTATAGATAGGAAAAAAGTATCCGCACCGTGAAACGTATCGATAATAAGGCCTAAGCAAAGAAAAAAATAATTGACAAATGAGATCATCCCTCTTTCTTCGATCTACGAAAGACGCGTTAGAGATCGCTTCGTCTTCTTTTTTTCTTTATTTCTTTTTTTTTTTTTTTTTTTTTTTTGAACTATCCAACAAAGAAAAAGAAAGCTCCTTTTGTTCTATCTATTATTTTTCGTATCTTTTTTCATTTGAATTATTCATTGATTGTCGTCTCTCGTGGAATAATTAAGTGCGAAATCAACAACGAAATTAAATTCGCTAATCTCGATCGCGCAATTTAATCGCCCGTATTTCCTTCACCACAACGTTCAAGATAGCGAAAGTTTAGCGTAATCAAAGGATAACGTTATTCTCGTAGAGAGGTATCGATATCGGCTATTGAAATTAATAGTACGATGAATCGAAACTTTTTACTTGACGTTGAATCACAAGCGATTTTATCGACGTATTCTACCGTGTTTATCAATAAACGTCGAAGATTCAAGCTAGGGACTTATCGAAGCGTTTACAATCTTCGTACGTACGCCTCTCTCTCTCTCTCCCTCTCTCTCTCTCTCTCTCTCTCTCTCTCTCTCTCTCTCTCTCTCTATGTTTCTTTATTATTTTATCGATCGAATGGAAATTAACCGAGTAATTTTTTCTCGGATGACGATGCTAATTTTTTGTCCATCCATTTTGGGACGAGAAGAAAAAGGAATGTCGACTCCCGCTCGGAGACGCGCCTCGACAGAATTTATACAATAAAATTTATATATAGTAGATAATGCAATAATTCGAGCAACAGAAGGTCCTTCGTAAATTCTTAAATCTGCACGTGTGTGTCGCCTATATTAATTAGTAAGTAGGTTTCTTATTATTTTTTTTTTTCGCTGTCAGATCTTAACCGATGCCTTAATTAGTTATACTTTGTGTATGCGCGCTTGTGTGTGTTTCCGTGTACGTGTCCGTGATCGCGTGTTCATTTGCATGTACGGTTTGAACGTGTGTTTAAGTGTATCTTTATATTACATATCGAATCATCGTCTGCTTCAAACTTTTCATACTCGTCGCATATTTCGCGAACATCTCTCTCTCTCTCTCTCTCTCTCTCTTTCTCTTTCTCTTTCTCTCATTTTTTTTGTTTCCTTTTACGAACGTTTATCTCTACGTTAAGGTTTCTTAGACCTTGAAATTACGTACTAAGGACCTCCAGTACTCCACGATGTTTTCAGCCTCTAGTGTCTTTTCTTCGTCAAGTTCCGTCAATGTTTGACTCATCGACGTGTTTCACATGCTCTCTCTCTCTCTCTCTCTCTCTCATTCATTTTTTCTCCCATCTTTCTTATTTCCTTCCTTCCTTCCTTTCACTTTTTCTAGGATCGACAATACGGATCATTATCGCGCAATATTCAACAAAACTCTCATTTGGATAGTTTTCTTTATCCTTTTGTTTTCCGTCATGCGATTCGAACTGACTTTGAGAAGCATCGAGATGGAAAATACATGACCATGAATAGCAAACGTTTAGAATCTAATCATCCGAGAAAAAATAACAATTCTTCCTGTCGATATCCTAATATCGATTGACAACTATTTCTTTTAGTTGTAGAACTTTATACGTAATTATTATACAAATTACAACTGAAAAAAAAAAAAAAAAGAAAAAAATAATAGAAAGAACCATTCAATAATATATAAAAACAATCGACGCTACTCGTTGTCAGAGATTTGCATTCCAAGCATCTCATCACGATCCTCGTACACCCTGTTTCTAATATCGCGATTTGACAGGCCTTTGTGAAACCGGGCGTCCGATTTTAAGGAAGAAGAAAAGAAAGAGCTTGCACTTGATGGAGCGCTTTTTATCGATACCAGACTCGGCCGATCGTCAATAATGGATCTATAAAGAGAACTGTATTTCTTTTTAAATCGATCTCTCTTACTTTCGTGTGAACGCGACTTTTCACGTGAACTTGAAGAAAATAATAGCACCCGACGTTAAAAAAAGAAGAAGGAGAAAAAAATGATATTTAGTCGTTAAAAAACGTAATGGAATTTCGATAGAGATTGTCGTTTGTGCCATTTTAATTAGAGAAAGCTCAACGCGTTATTCAAGGGGACCTGCCTGTTACGCATCGAGATTTACGATTTTACAATATTTATTATTTCGCACGTGTGCGATCATGTCTTCTCAAATTCTCTGATAAGGATCGAACAAGGACCGAATGTGTACACATCCATTGGAGTAAGGCAATAATCGATTACTCTTCTAATTAATTTCGTAATGGATCAATATTTTTCTTCGAGATTAATCATTCATTTGTAATCGATAATCAGTAATCGGTAACCAATAATCGTGAGAAGAAAAAAATTTACTACGATCTTCATAAAATTTTGGAAGATATCAATGGATGCTAATGGCGTAGAAAATAATTATGTGTATTTTCAATATTTAATGCATTGCTAAATCTTTCAGTCGATCATAATTAATATCGTAATGCTTTTACGATTAATTATTATCGTTCGTTTTCATTATTCATTAATGCGTTACCGATTATTCAATATGCTATGATTATCGATGATTATTAATTGATTATATTTTGCCCAACTCCGATACGCACGCGTAAAAATGAAATTTTCGTTGAGATCCGAGATAAGCACCGACGACTTTGTACTGAAATGTGCCTGCACATGTATGTACCGTCTCATAAAAATATACGCTTCGTATTTGAGATAGAATAATCTAAAGTAAAATGAAGTGTACAATCTCAAATGGGCGTTCTATAAGCTCGCCTGTACAGAGAGTAATGGCCTTTAAATATCGCGAATATACATATAAGTTATGTCTGTCTGTCTGTATATATATGTATATGTATAGATCTATTAATAAATACATCATAATAATTACATCACCGACGGATACGCTAATAATTGACGGGATTCTACGAGTATCGATTAAATATCGAATGAGCCAATTTATTCGTTATGAAGTCTAATCGGTACGGAAATCATAACGACGATGCTCTCTTCTGTATTTTTATTCTTTCTTTCTTAGTTTTTTTTGTCTTTTTTCTTTTTTTTTTTTTCATTTTTTGCTTTTTTTTCTTTTTTTTTTTTTCATTATTAAGAGATCCTTATTTGCGAGTATCGTTAAATTTGCGTTACACATTCGAGTTCGAGATAACATCGAGTTTGATATTTGTTCCCCGTAGATCTCGAAGAGCAAAAATAAAATGTTCGTATTCCCTTAGAATGGAGTACGTTAAATACGGAATTTTCATTTGGCATTATAGGATAATAAAGAAAAAGAAATCCTTTTTGGTCTGGATTTGTCTATGCAGATAATATCCAAGACGCTTTGACGAGATCGGCCGACTTCGAATCACACTAACATAATCGCGTGCTCTCTTTCTTTCTCCTCTCGTCGCGCGCGGCATTGTTGACCGACTTATATAATATATATGTATGTATGTATATATGTATGTATTATATTATGCTTACGAGTGACGTATCCAAACATCAATGTCGCGCAATCATTTAATTCCTAATGTAATAACGATCCGAATCGACAATGTCGAACAACGCTTTTCTCCCCATTTTTTAATTTCTCTCTCTCTCTCTCTCTCTCTCTCTCTCTTCTAACTTTTTATTTCTAACTCTTCCTCTTTCTTTTCTTTTTTTTTTCTTTTTTGTATTTTTTCCTTTATTTTCGACGAACGTAACAAAAGTGATAATAATTAATTTACGAGAGAAATAAGAATGAAAATCGTCTCTACGACGTCAGTCTACTCGCCACGCTCGAACGGAAGATCGACCTTGCGAATTGTGCGACGACAGTATATATCAAAGTCTGAGTATTAAGTGTACTATCAAATTCCATTAAATTACTAATTAATTCCAGTCCATCGTTAAATACTGGCTGACGATCTTCGGCACGATTGTCATGGCAAGGTTAAAAAGAACCAAACTGGCAACGACGAACTCGAACGTAGTACATACCTACATATAGAAATCTATCGCGACGTATGTACGGCCGGAGTCTCGACGATCTCGAAGAAAAAATCGCAGAGGATAACGCGGATCACGTGGATTAATGGGACTCGAATTATTATAATACATATATATATGGGGGGAATTCCTCCTGTCGATCGTAGGAACGAACTGAATTCTAATCTTGCAGCGTATCCCAACGAATTAATTTATAGATCATTGGATCATTCATTTTGCGAAACATATGTCGGTAAATTATGAAAGTGTACTTGATTGGAAGTCGAAATTGATATTTATTATATGGACAAATCATGTTTATCGTTCATCTTCTTTTATGTCTTAATCCTAATTATTTCGTCGGATCAATTTCATAATCAACGACACATATATGTTTACTCGAATATCGACGTTAAAGATTTTTCGTAAAAACAAATATTGCAAGGGATACGAACAGAGATTTATCAGACAGAAACATTTCCTTGTCTCGCAGAGGAATCCTTGCGGTGTGCTCGTTGTTTCTTCTTTCTTACTTTCTTTCTCTTTCTCTCTTTCTCTGTCTGTCTGTCTATCTCTCTTTCTCTCTCTTTCTTTCTCTTTCTTTCTTTTTCTCAATTTTTTTATTTATTACCGACAAAGAAGATCACGCGATTTCGTTCGTTCGATAGAATCGATTCGGCGGTTCGGCCGTGCCACGCGCGATTTCCCTAATTAATGTCATCTATTAATCCAAGTTATGTGTTAAACGTGTATGCGTGTCTATAAGTAAGAATGTTTGCGCGAAACGAGTCCGTGTAGATTTGTGTGTGTGTGTGTGTGTGTGTGTGTGTGTGTGGCTGGTTCCATCTCGTTTCACGCGCATGTTAATGTGTATATGAGTGTACGTATATGTATCCGTATGTGTGTATCTGTATTTTTATATTTATATATATTTTTGGTTGTAGGTATTCATCTATGTGGATACTTTCTGTCGTCTAATTTACACGAATTAATCCTTCGATATCGGCTTAAATTTATTGTAATACCCATTAACAACGTGTTTATATATCAGATGTCGTTTAGTTCTGTGCCGATGCTTTTGGTGTTCCTCGTGCTCATTCGTTTCGCAGTTTAATTTATCAGTTTTCTTTTACTTTTTTTCCTTTTTTTTTTTTTCTTTCTTTAATAATAAATTCTATGAGCTCCTTTAAGATTGTTTCCTCTCTTTCGTTTACTTTTGCTTCTTTTTTTTATCTTTTTCTATTTATTAATTTTTTCCTTTATCACGTATTACGACGAGCTCAGTAAGAAATTCGCATTCGACCTCGTCCATCCAAACCATTTCATTTTTTTTTCTTTTTATATATTATAAGTAACGTTAAAAATAAAGTCTGCTATATCGGTGAGGAAGTCCGAGTTCGAAAGCGAGTCAATGCTTATTCTCTCTCTCTCTCTCTCTCTCTCTCTCTCTCTCCCCCTTCTCTCTTTCTTTTTCTGTCTTTATTTTTTTGGTTTTTTTTTGCGAAACTAACCCGGGGAAACCGTGGTCGACGAACAATAAAATTCATAAACTTCCCCTATCCCAACTCCCTTAGTTGCCATATGTATAATACATATATATATATATATATATATATATATATATCTATATATACGTATATATTATACAAATACGTAATCATATATATATATATTTGTATATATAATATATATGACTTCTTTTAATTGATTTTTTATATCGCTATAATTACTCGGTACATCGTCGTTTTTCTCAGATCTTTAAGACTTGTCCTTCGTTATAGTGTGTAATAATAATGATAATAATAATGATCATCGGCGTGACGACGATCACGATAATGCCAATGGCGAATACTAATAATTATAATAATAATAATAACACTAATGATAATAATGATAATAATAATAAGTAATTATAAATAATAACGATAGCGACGATGATGATAAAAGTAGTAAGAATAATGACAAAATACATAATGACGATAATAATAATTAAGTTGTAATTGTAAGGACATCATCATCATCATCATTACAATATATACACAGGGTCGATCGGCTGACGCTCTGCACTTTGCCGTCCACGCGGAGAAACACTTGTGAAAGTGGAAGGAAGTGTTATCTCGTCTTTTTTTTATCTTCTTTCTTCTTTTTTCCCTTTAACGGCGATTGAAAAAGGAAGTTACCCTATCAGAGTAATATATTACGTAGGAACGTAGGTGCGGAAACGAAAAAGGGACGACAAAGAGTCTCGCATGCGATGCGAGAGCGTTTACGCGCTCTAATAATTTATCGCGCTGGCGCTTGATATTCCGCTTCCTTCTTACATTCCCCGTGAATACTTTTCGGTTCACGGTGATTAACGTTAATGATGTTTTTCGAGCGGCAACGATACCGTATCACGGATGGACGCGCCGTCGGACAATAAACGGAGAGAAACCGGATCGCGAGTGACACGATCTATGAACGCGATCGAGCAAAGAAATTGTCGACGTAAAGTAAAAAGTGACCGATTTATTTTCTCGTGATTTCTCTTATTGCAAACACGAGAATTCTAATTGAATTTTATTCAAATACGTGTGTAATAATGGTAAATAATGTCGGACATTTTATGTTGCGTAAACTGTGATACGTAAAAATACGTACGTATTTTGGGGGAATGGCGAAGATCGTGCGGAACTGACGATGAGAGATGGCCGACGACACCGTCGATGGCCGATAACGTTGTTGTTACTTGGAAGAGCAAAATGAGAAAAAGGAAGAAGTATGTGTACCACATTTTGCAGTAGGAGGAACGGATTTTCTCTTCGTTTTGTTTCGTTTATGAGTATCGCGTGGGCGGCGAGCGAGATTTCATAATTAAATCACAGGCTAATTAACCTTGGTGATAACTTGATGTGTTTCTTAGCCTTTTTTACTATCAGCCTCTCACTCTCATTTTCTCTTTCTTCTACCCTCTTTCTCTTTTCTTCTACCCTTTTACTTGTCATCGTCTGGCCTTATGCATTAGCAGAGTAATCGTTCGTTCGATAATTCGAACTTAACAGATACTTTATTTAACGAGTTAGTCCCTGACTAGTTTGAAACTTAAACGTGATTATTAAAATTAGATTGTTGAGCACAATTGCTGATCTCTATGAGAGATTTCCGTGAGGCGCTGTGGCTCGAGGTCATGTCCGTGAACTCGCCGGCCGACTTACCCTTTCTTGGTAACGTCGTCGCCTCCCCGAGCGACGGTAATTCTCGGGGCTTCCAAATTGGCGAACCTATGCAAAGTATGTCATTACATACATATATCCGTATATATATATAGAAGTAATTTATTACCAAGCGTCTTACCAAGCTCTTTTACTGCAATGGGTTGATAATTCTCTGGCTGATGAGAAGACTGAATGAGCCTGGCTTGGCTGCCAGTACTACCTGCGGAAATGGTCGAAGTAGTGCTCAGTGTTAAATGATTTGGTGTACGGCCCAGATTAGTCTTCTTCTCGCCTAAAAAAGCTTGAGAGTCTTCTTCTCCTTCTGACTTCGTCCCCGAGTCCATTTCAACTTTTACTTCGCCTAAATTCGAGATAAAAATGACGATATCAATTCAAAATAAAAATAAGTTTAAAGAATTCGTACTTTACCTGAAGTATCGCTTATGGTCTTGCTTCTCGTACGAAAGATTATCTGCTGTTGACTTATAGCTGTTTCCTCCATATCTTTGTCTTCCGAACTCTCATGCTCGACCGATTGCTTAGAATGACTGTACTTTCGCTTGGCATTGTGCGAATTGCTTAACAATTGCTGTTTTATAGCTTTTTTCGACAACGTTCCCGTAGCTACTATCGTGTTACCATTGCCATTTTGACCTTGCACCTGAGCCGCTTGCTTTTCAAATTTTTCTACATGGCCAGTCGACATACGAGGTGCGATCGTAATCGGTGGTTGATTTAGATTTTGTTTCGTCGAAGGAATGCTCATATTTCGGACCGATTCTCGTATGATTTGTCGAATTGTCTTTAGGAACGCATTTCTAAATTCCGTCGTACTGAAAAGGTACGATATTATGTCCAAAAATAACGTTAACAAGATCGTTATATCGGATAAAAATTATTAGATAACTATAAACGATGAAACATACCTATTGGAAAGTACATATACTTTTTCCGATCTTCTCTGTAATTGACTTCTGAGATGTATCAACTCCCATAGGAAATGCGATTCCATATCTTTAGCTGAACTGGCTCTTACTTGAACTTCGGTAACGGGAATCAAAACTTGATAACGAATTATTTCCACCTCGCTGGAATTCGCTTTCGTGGAAACTCCCTGGAGATTATTGGGTAAATTTTTTACTAGATCGTTCGCATAAACATATATATATATATATATATATAAGTCTACTCTTCAAATATTACCATGAGCTTTTTCTTTTGTCTTAATCTCTCCTTACACAGGAACACGACAGCGGATTTGAAAACGAAACACATGGCGTGCAATTCCAAGCCTTTCTTTATCTTTCCAAGAAAGTCCGAAATGTTTAACCACTCGACACCGCCATAATACAAAAGATCTCCAGGACTCAAATCAATTGGCTGGAGAAAGCAAATTTACTGGTGATGCATAGGCACGCGTATGATATTATAATTATTATTATGTTTTATTAACCTGTTTGCAAGATTTTTGATGTTGCCTGAAGAGATGATCGAAAATAGCTCCGTATTCCTCGTGAATCCTTTGCATTTCGTTAATGTGCTCCGCCACTTTCTCCATACCTTTAAGGGCCTCTGAAATCGATCGCTTTAAGTAAGTACTATAATCCAATTATATAATTCCCTATTGCGTCTATTACCTATCAAATGTTGATGCTCTTCGCTTCGCTCGTCTGTGAGATTTCTAAGTTGTTGCAAAAGCAACGGATATTTGAGTATTCTTTGAATGGGTTTTATCAAGTACGATTCCAATGTCGAGGAGTGCTGCTGACGCGGATTTCTCGCTTGCAAAAACTCTTGTAAAGCTTGATTTCCTTCGTCTATAGATAATAATTGAATTGGTTCAGTGAGTTTGTAATTATTAATATCATAGATCCTTACTCGTAGATTTTACGATTACACTCACTTGGATGTAAAACTTTTTGGGCCTTCGAATGGCTGGCGCAAAACGAGCTGTACAGCTTGAAGTGATTTACGTAATATAAGAAGGCACTTCCAATGGAAAACAGAACACCCTATAATAAGGGAAACGATTGAAGATCATTTTGATTCGATCAGTAATCGTACAATCTCTTTGTTTACCTTAAATTGACTAGGATGGTCAAAGCTGTTAAAGTCCGTCTCCATCTCAATTGCGTGATCAAGATTTTGCAGGAACTGCCGTTGAAACGTGACTATCTCCTGGATATTTCCAAAAAGTGCATTTATCTCGGCGTTCGATAGGAAGGTCTCGCGTTTAAGGGGCTCTAAATAGTTTTCCAGCAAATTGTTTAAATTCTATAACACGAGATATCATTGATTAAAAATATAAAAAGAAAAAAAAAACGATCAACACTCTGACTCATCTATTTTAATCGTACCTTTACGTAAGTTCGTTCAGTCTCGATCAGTTCTAATATCACTTTCTTTAGTTTTTCAGCGTCGCTCAGCTGCCTACTTGGTGTTAATGCTTGCGAATGCGTACTCACGACGCTTCCGGTGGGACTCGACTTTCTGGTCTCACCGGGCGATCGGCAAATACCCGTTACTTGTTCCGCCGTTTTTAATAAATTCTCAATCTCGAATGAATTCGTTCTTGACGTTTGCTTGCCATTTTCTATGTGCGAGGTCGTCGTACACTCTTGCATGAGACTTTCTTTGCCTGGAAAATCAATACGGACAGGATGTACCTATAGAGCGAATCGCATGGGGAATAACTCGAATTGATCCTTGAAGGAGGGAAAGGAAATATTTCTCGATATAATATGTTGACAAAGAAAAAAAAATTTTGATAATTAATGTAAATTGATCGAGCGTATTATCAAATTGAAAACCGTAATAACGAAAGATCCTGTGGATCAAGATAGAATTTCTCATGTTTCGTTGCGCATTATAATGTTTTTGCACGTAAGTTCTATTTTAAAGATTCATCCGCAATATGGAAATGCGACGAAAAAAGTCCGAAGGGAAGATATAATTTTATCGATCTCGAATCAAGGCCCAGCCGTTCCCGCGTTCTATTTTTTCTCTGTTGACGGTCAAAGGATTATCGTCGCTTCATTAGACTCTGAACTAATGAGATCGTTACAGAGTGAAGAACGAAAGGCCTCGAGAAATATGGATAGAGTGTCCTGCAATGCATGAGGACATGCAATGTATAAGAGACGATATAAAATTAAAAAGACTCACTCCATCCGGGAGCTGGTACTATCAGGCCGGATATCATTTCCTCGCTTATGACTGGTGGATCGGAAGGTGGAGGAGGACAAACCAGACTTTCGATGATATCGTCGGTGACTCTCATGATGCCGGTAAGATCCGGTGGTTCGGTTCTCGAAGATCTCATCATCATACAGAGACCGACTTCTTCTTGGAGAACGCTTTCCAAATACATCATATCCAAGTCACTTACTATTGCACCGTTAATCACCATTATCTCATCGCCCTTAATAATGCCTGAAAGTATTACGTTACCGAATGATGCGAAGGATAAAGCAAGGGGATTAAGATAGACGCAGGAAGAAACATACTTAGGGAATGTGTCATTCCATTTTACTATGGGCCGTTAAAAGAAGACCATGAAGAATAAATAAGCACTATAAGAGCTTGTATGTCAAAGCGTATTCCGATAACTTTGTTCAAATGTGCAGTAAAGTGTAATTAATCGGTCTTTCTCAATGACATCGATATACGCGCTGCCACTTGGCACGATTAAAATAATATCGTTAAGGTCGTTTCTTCTCACACTCCCGCATTCCCGAACATGACCTTTAAAACTCATGTTCGTTGTGATATTAAATCAAGACTCACCGTTCTGCATAGCCACACTTTTATCTTCGACTCTGCTAACGTAACAGCAAAGCTCGTCCTGTCGATCAGAATTTTCGATGAGTTCGGCCTCCACGGAGAAACCCCACATTTGTTCCAAGGTGTTCCTTTGTAATTCCACCTGATACAAGATCTTTGCGCAGACCTCGACGATCTCGTGCGTATGTAACTGAAAGCAACGATGACGAGAAACATTTCATGTCTAAGATAATTTTCTGTCCTCGAAAAAGTTTCTCCCATAATTATCGATAACTTACATAAGTTTCGATCAAGTCGGTTCTATGTGGTACAAAATAATTGTGGTCCTCCATGTCACGTCGTTTCTTCACCCGTACAAAGTGTTCCATCGGATTGAGATTCTTTCTGTTACAGGCACTCGCTAAAAATTCTTCTACCGTCATAGCATCGCGTAGAAAAACCGAAACAAGCTAGAAACCGAGGAGGCAACGATCAGGATGTGACATACTCACCATTTCCACAACCATTACCACAGGCTATACTAAAAATAATTACCTGATTATCCGGCACGGATACTTTAACAGTTTTCTCTTCATCTCTAGAGGATATTTGGAGTGACCTTCGACTAGATCCGCTGTTCGACCTAGATAAAAGTGGTGGTCTTCTCTTGGTAGCGCCACGGCCGGCTAACAAATTGTTCAATAATGAGGGACTTCGTGCGCAAATGAATGCATGGAAGGACGACACGGTGAAGACACCCAATTTGTTCAACGTCTGCTTCGTCGCGCGAGATACGTGTGTCAGTAGACTCTGTTATGAAAGAAAAAGATAGAGAGAAAGAGAGAGAGAGAGAGAGAGAGAGAGAGAGAGAGAGAGAGAGACGGAGAGATTGAAGTAATTGTTTTTGAGACGAGCTGGAATTTACGCTCAGCGTGCCTCGTCCTCTTAACTTCGACGATGTTAATTTATTGGAAATTACACAGCTACAGTTCCTGTATGTTCTATTTACGTTCGGTCGATATGACTACGCGCATCACGTTTACTGAACCAGGATAAATCAAAATCTTCTTCTGCAAAAGTTTCTTGTTCCCTTGTGCAACAATAAATCGTGTGAAAAAATACGAACAAAATTGAAGCAATTTTCTCGCTATTTCGAGGATATAATTACTGACCTTTGGATTAGGTAATTCCCCGCTCTGCAAACTGGCCATATAACATCTCAAACGGAATTGCTCGCAATGAAGACGTTCCAGATTTTCTTCCCACTGTACTATTTGATTGTTGATTTGTTGCTTCGTCTCGACGTCGGACACGACGGATTGCTGAAGATCGGCCATGTGTTTCATCTTATGATCCTATATAAAAGAGATTAAGCTGAATTTCGTGAAAAGCTCGAATTAAGCCTGACGCAGAAAGGAAATTAGCCCTACCGATTCTATCGCCTTTTCCAAACGAAAGATCTCCTCCTGCAGAAGATGTAAAGTACCGGTCTTACCACGATGACGAGCGAATGCGGCTGCACAGGCAGAATGTATGCTATTCACCCAGTTTTCGAGTTCTACTTGACACGGCGCCTGTAAATTAAATAAGACGCATTTATTTCCTCCCTCTCAAGGAGCCATTTCAGAAAGAAGAAATTATGCGCCGCAAACGAACGAACGCTTTTCTTCTTTTTTCTTTTTTTTTTTTTTCTTTTTTATTCTCGTCACCTGAAAAAGATAAGCATCGCCGAAAGCGGTGCTCAGGCAAAATATGTAGTCTCTCTTTGGGTGCTCCGGAATTGGCTGCATAATAGCACCATCGACGATAATTAAATGCTTAGGTGCCGCTTCCATGGCTCTACTTTCTTGCGAATCGCAAGGGTAGAAAAGAAGCGTGGTCCCTTTCAGACAGACCCAGTAACCCTTCCAGCCTCTTTTCCTTGCAAGCTCAATTTGATGCTTCTTACGTAACAACCATTTCTTCACGCTGAGGAAACTGCGAATCGACAAGATTTAAATGCTTTTTCGAAATCTTTCTACGATTACGACCGGTATAGAATCCCCATGGACTCGGAACGATATATGTAGACTCGATTGGATTTTATTTTTAAATTGTAATATTTCGAAATTCAACAATTAATATTAATTTATTTTTACGTATGTGAAATAGTAGGAAACATACGTTCTCTCAGTTCCATGTGGATAATAAACTGTAACATTAAAACATTATTTTTTTGTTTCTTTTCTTCTTTTTTTTTACCCTGCTTTCCTAACTGCACCGGTGCAATTGAATGAAGCCGCAGCAGTTCCAGTTTGTTTTCCTCGATAGGGCGAATTTATGACACTTTCACCATCGTCGTCGTCGCTGACCGCGGTCGTAAGAGACATTCTGTCGTCGTCCGACATCTAAAAGAAGAAAAAAAAGTCTTATCCATTCGAAAAAACGCTAAAAGCTTTGGCATGTAGGATTTACTAATCGTACAAAAATTTCGGTGTATAAGTGTAATCGTGTAACGTGTGAGAACATTCTTTAGATAGGTAGACGGTCACTTTAATTTGTTTAACATATAGAAAGTTGTAAAGAAGAAAATTTAAATAAAAGACTCGAGTGGGAAATAAAGTTTAGAATTTCAGAACACAGAAATAAAGAGTAAAATAAAATCTAGGCGGATATCGTGGCACTGCTCCAGGGATGTGTCCTGTGCATCGATAACGTGAATGGTTGATCGTTCGAGCGTGCAAAACTTGTACAACAGGGAATTCCTAATTTCGATAATGTTGCGCGAGATATCTGATAGGAATGAACTTCCGAACATGCTTCCAAGATAGCTCGTCGTGTTCCACATCGGATACAATTTTCGGGGGTAGAGAAAGATGCTGAAAAATGGGAAGGAAAAACGGGAGAAAGAGTAAAAATAAGTCAGAAGGAAGAGCTAGAGAGAACGTAAGATAAAGATATATCCGAAAGAATAAAAGATCATTTCGCGGGGACTCACGTCTCTACCTTTTTAATGGTGTAAGTTGTAGTTAGTCTTTCGCGTAGTTTATCGCGTATTCTTCCAGGGCTCACGGTGGCCCAGAAACTTACGACTTTTTTGAGAAAGTCGGCGTTGCACGCATCCGCCGTAATGTGCGGATGGTAGTGACAGTAGCATCCCTCCTTCAAGAGCTTCATGTTTTTCTTCGCGGTGCCGTTTATCTTGAACATGATATCCCTACGGGCTACGCTCAGACCGTCGATATAATATTGCGCCCAAGTGTTCAACGCACCGTTAATTATTCTGAGAAGTTTGTGATAATAGCCTTCGCCAAGACCGTAATTGACCTTCTCCCTGACGCTCTTGCAATTAAACCAATACAATTTCTTCCACTCATTTATCGATATCACGCTGATCGTGTGACGACGACAAAGGCAGTAATATTTCTTCGATTGCTGCTTATACAACGTCTTCAAATCCGTATAGCTACTGCTCAAACTCAACAGATCCAGGGTACTATTCATGCATTTGATCGCCCATCTCGGCTCTACCATTATTCGTCGTTCTATCGATGCTTTGATTGGACGAAGAAAGAGAGCTTTTTTGGGCTGGATGGATCTTAAGAAGGCCGCTCAAACGTGCGGTTTTTCACGAATAATTCCTGGGTCGTCTGATGAATGGACTCTAAGGTTCTCGTTCTTCCATCCAAAATGAAGCTTTCCTCTTCCATTTTATTGTCTTTTGGACGGTAGAGGAAACGGCGGTGTTTCGCTCGCAAAATATGCCCGGTACACCGGACTAACTTTCCTTTTAAGCTCGATGTTCGCGAGTATTACTCGTACCAAGTAAGAAGGACTTTTGTACTCTCTATCTCTTAGAATCACTTTTTTTTTTGCTTTATTTTCTCGGCAAAGGATAGACAAATTCGCGATGTAATGTCTACGAAGCATAAAATTCTCGATCCTTGTCGCATAACTCGACGATTTGTTGTACGAAAGCCTCTGCCACGGGTTCTAATTTTTTCGTAAGCGTTCTCAATACGCCGATCACTATGGTAGATGTGAAATAAAAGACGAATAGTCTGTACGCGCGGAACATGTTACAACTTCCGTCGAACTAATTATCTAACGTTCCGTATCTCTTTGCTATTTGATCATCCTCGTTATCATCACCGACGACGTCTCGAAAAATTCGACGATACATCGTCGTCTATGTATTTTACGTCTTTTTCAATTAAACGATCATTCGTTTTCGGATAAGGCAAATCTTCTTTGCACTCTTTTTTTCTAAACTCGCTACGCTATTGATCTATCCTCTAATGTAATCGTGCAACGTATATGTATCTACGTACTTGTGTCTGTGTGTGTGTGTGTGTATGTGTGTGAATATATAGATATATAGATATATATATATATATATTCTAAATTTTCTCTAAGATACTCGTACGAAGAACCTTTTATAGACAAAACGGTCCTCGTCGGTACTTATCACTGTCGATTCGCCCAAAAGGCTTCCTCATCGAATCTAACTTTAACTAACTTTATCAAACCGATCTCTTTCTCTTTCGTTTGTCCTCAAAGATCATCGGTATCGCTTAGCCGCTGCAACCTTTTCTGTCAACGAGTCAAACTTCTCCTTATCAGCTTTTATGGCTGCTCGCGATGACGCAAAATGTTCTTTTAACGCTCTTAAAAGTAAGTATACAGAATATTTTGTGCAATACACACATAGAAACGAATTTCTCCGTATAAAAATAGGTATGTTGCGTCTTTCGCGATATCACGTTTCTTTCTTTGTTTTGTATTTTTTCTCTTTTTTCTTTGATCTCTTTTAAATATACATACATATACGTATACTTAGATTGTAAATTCTCGTTACCACGAGAAATAATTCCTGCTGATCGATCACGCGAGTATACCCTTCGCCTGACGAACTTTCCTTTCCTTTCCTTTCCTTTCCTTTCCTTTCCTTTCCTTTCCTTTCCTTTCCTTTCCTTTCCTTTCCTTTCCTTTCCTTTCTTTTCTTCCTTCCTTCCTTCCTTCCTTCCTTCCTTCCTTCCTTCCTTTCTTTCTTCCTTTCTTCTCCCTCTTCTCTCGACAAAATATAGTAACGATCTTACACCGCGTTCTCTTCTACCAGCAGTTCTATCACAAAAACAACGATTCCTCGAGAATAAATTAACTCTCCCCCGTTAACACGGACTGTTCGTCTATTCTCTTCTGAGAAAAAAGTTTCATTGTCGACGATAAAAACATCACCGATCTCTAAGGCAAGTGGATAGAAGTATAAGGGAGACAAATGTAATGCAAGATGAAGATTATATATCCAGGTACGTTAGACACACACCGTGCGCGCAAACAAACTCCTCGATAGCACGGAGCAAAAGTTTCTACGTTGTATGTTCAGTTTTAAACATTCCACGCAAGCTTTAAATTTCAACAATTAACGTATAGAAAGCAAAAGCAACGAATCATCGATAAAGTTACACGACGAGACGAAGCAACAGCTGCACATCCTTCGCCTATTGAGAGTTTACACCGGAACGATGGATTAAACCTTCGACGAAATCGAGATCGTGGATCACCGCGTGTGATTTAGAACAAACGAAATCTATACGTATTTATTTCGTCATCTATCGTAAGATCAATCGTCGATAGAAGATACTTCGTTCGCGGATAAACTCGGTGCATAAACTCGTATCCCCTTTCTTCCATTTTGATGATAAAAAGGACGGCAATTTCCGCCGGATATGCTCCTCCGGTGGACTTGGTGGTCCTCCGTGGAGAACCCGGCGGTGAACACCGGATGACACTTTCTAGCAATTGACGACACCGGTGAACGGATGTTTCGGGCTTGCTCGTGAAAACGACTATACTTGCTTAAGTACTCTTCTCTTATGGGAACGACGAAGGAGGAATCCTGACTGAAGGAAGCTTCGGACAAATGAGGCCGCGTTCCTGTGTTTTCTTGCGTGAGTCTCTATACGTGTGTGTGTGTGTGTGTGTGTGTGTATGTGCGCTTCGGGGAAAAAAAGAGAGAGAGAGAGGGAGATGGATAGATAGAGAGGATGCTGAGCGCGCGAGTCGCTTCCTCGAGCGAGTCTGCAGCGGCCGCGAACGTGCTCAGCTTCGGACTACCGCCGGAGAACAGGGTAGAGAAGCTGCTACCGCGAGGGGAATCAATACCTCGCTCCTTCTGGAGGGTAAACGAGGTGTCGAGGGGAAGGAAGAGGCGGAACAGGAGCCACGGTAGTAGGGATTGTGGTGGGAGTAGAAAAAACCAACCCCTTCTCTTCTCTCTCTCTCTCTCTCTCTCTCTCTCTCTCTTTAACGCGCAATCGTACCATCTCTCTTTCTCTCTCTCTCTCTCTCTCTCTCTCTCTCTCTCTCTCACCTCACCCTCTTCCTGTTCCTTCGGTAGGAAGGAGAAAGAGGGGAGAGAGAAAGCGTGTTTGGAAAGTGCTCGACTAGGAACGAGGGATGCGCTTCCACTGCGGGGACTTGGAAAATGCGGCACGATTCTTTCACGACTGTATGGATATAACAAAAGGATAAGCATAGTGCATCCTTCTAGCCTGAAATTCGATGTAGGATCGTAAATCCAGAGGTTGAAATACCAATGGAATATATCGTGTGTCCTTCCTCGATTCGATATAGCGCGCGCATCGCCCCATTTAGAGTATGCTATATACGTATACGTACATCCATATGTACGTGCATATCTATCTATGTATAGATATGGACGGATGTTTGTGCTTTGCGACAAAATTTTAATCGATGCCACTGTAGAATACCGAGTGGTCCGGGAAAGAGCGGGAGAATCGCGTTTGAATCGCGGACGAAAGCACTTGTCATTCGGTTTGCTTTATTGATCGGCCAAGAGAATAAGCATTTTGTCGATTAATTGCGAAATACGAAAGGGTAACGATTGCTTTCGTAACCTTTCGCAAAGATCGCGGAATATTTTTCTATGCGTTGCACGAGCACGCGCGTCCATTTGTGTGTATGGGAGTATGCGCACTAAGTCTCGAATAGACGTTCCGTCTTATGCTTCGATCAAGGGGGTTAACTCAATCGATTACACGCTTTGTAAATTATGTAATCTTTTAGCTAACGTTAGAAAATATATGCCATGACATTTCGCTGCTTTTGAAAACGATAGAAACGTTAGCCGTACCCTTTTCTAAAAATGCAGCGAGTTAATTGAAGGAAACCTTTTCAAACGCTTTGAACATTTTCCCCATTTATTTGTCGTCGCTTAAATTATATATAGATATAAACCGCGACCTGACTTTTATCACATTCATCAGTATTATCACTGAGCAGGAGAAAAACTATAGGAAAAAATGATGAAGAAACGGACGATACATTTGCGCATGCACCTGTTGTCAAAGACCGCCTTTTGGTCTCTTGTGAAATGGCGTTAAAATAACACGCAAAAATATATACAAGTGTACACATATATATATATATATATATATATATATATATCTGCAAATATTTGATGCCTACGGATATTTTACATAAAAAGATACACGTTATATGCATATAACCACGTAGGAAGCGACGGAAAACAGAGCAATGCTTGCAGTCAAAGGGATTGCGGTTGTCGACGGATTCAAACGAGTCGCAGACGAGAAACAAAGTCAGCGGGTTATCGATGTTTCTCAGATATATATATGCGAGCATCATCATCAAACATATGTCAACAAAAAGGAAAAAGAGAGAGAAAAGAGGAAAGCGCGTTGCACCGCGTGTGCAATGCACTCTTTCCACGCTCTCATGCACTCGCCTGTTCTCATCAATGTGCCCACAAGAAAGATGTCTACAGGTGTATGCGTTTACCCTTCCACGCGATGCGGATCAGAGAATGAGAGAGAGAGAGAGAGAGAGAGAGGGAGAGAGAGAGAGAAAGAAAGTAAAAGATAAAACAAACGTACGCGATGCTGACACACATATCTCTTTTTCTATTCGGGCCAATGCTGTAAGTACGAATAATGGCATTATCGATCTATTCAATTTCTATTATTCTCTTTCGACGATGATCTTAACGGGAGAGGAACGTTTCACACGAATTCTCGTGATACCGTGAACGATAAATTAGCAAGAATTTTAGTTCCTTGATTATCGATCCTGAATTATCGAGCTCACTCATAATCTAATGAAAACCTATATGAGATGTTGATTGCTGGATGCAATATCAATAAATAACTGCACTGATCTATTAATTATCGTATAATGTTTACCCAATAATTACTAAATAAATCGATGTACACGACACGAAATCTATGTATGTAAATGTTTCTGTAAATTTGCTGGCAAGCGACAAGTCATAAACTGACTCATGTGTAATTAATTTAAATACGATAGATTTGTTTAAAGTTCGAAGAAATGATGTATATGCATTCAACGACGATCATAATCGGAAAAATTTACGAAATGATATATCCTTATGATGATAAAACGTATCAAATAATTCTCGTATATCTAGGGATCTCAGAAATAAAAATGACGCTTGCTTTTTCAAGCGTAAACGTTCGTCGTCGTAGTCGCTGTCGCGGCTCATTGATGCAAACCGCCCGAGAAAATGTCGTCCGACTACAAGGCTTTAAATCGCAAATGGATGTTTAAAACAAGCAGCAGGGAGAGATCACTTCAAAGAGTCTTTATAACTAATGCCTCCACGTCGCGCCACGGTTGCTTCGAGTCGCTCTTTTTCTCGCGTTTGCCGGTTTATATGAAGTCGAAGAAGAAGAAGAGGCGAAAGAGAGTAGATGTGTCGGTAAAATTGTGCGTTTTAAGTCTTCTTTTCCTCGCGATATGAATGGTTATCCGCGTTTAAATATTTCCTGCCTACATTAAAATTATAAGGAAAAAGAAAAAAAAAAAAGAAATCACCACAAAATCCAACATCTCTCGTTTCTTTCATAATTTCACCGTTTTTTTTTTCACGAACTATACTACCGTACTACATTATGTTTCACGCTACGTTATATTTAGGGAAAGAAACATCTGAGTTATAAAAGAAAAAAAAAAAGAGGAGATAGTTCGTTGGCAAAATTGGCCGATGTCCTTTTTAATTCTCTTTTCGCCCTCTCTAACGCCTCCTATAGAGACACGGTACTCATGTCAAACATTCGATGAGGTACTTCAGAGGAATCTTGATATATCGACACGATAAGGTCAATAGCTACTTGGATAACTCACCTCCGAAGACGTCAAGTAACAAAGCCTCGAGTCCGTGCTCTCCAAGGATGCTTGTTGAACGATTCCATATCTACCATCTCTATCGGACATATAATCGGAACGAACGCTGTCCTGTCTGTCAAAAGTACCTCTGTAACAGAACAAAAGGGTAATTGTGAAAATATCGAGCGAGATTCTTTTAATTTCTCATAGAAACAAAAGTGATAACGATTAGTAAAATATAATTTTCTTTAAAAAAGAAACAAATAAATGTCTATGTCCAAGATTGAAGATTTTTTATAAAAAACAGACCAAGCGCTGTACAAGTAATAGACATAGAAAGTGTTTCCACTTTCTTGCAATCTCCATGTTAAAGAAGACATCATAAACCAAGGAAGAAGTAAGACGTAAAATCGTGCGCTGATGGTTTTTTTCTTTTTTCTTTTTTTTTTCTTTTTTTCTTTCTTTTTTTGTTTTCTTTTGTCGAAGATAAAGGTACGACGGTGTGTGGGCAATGTTGGTGCGTCGGAGCATTTTAATATCGAAACCGTGCGATTTTTCCATCTAGACGCACTGCAATTACAGGTGGTGACGTTTTAGAAATCGTGCCTGAAACGAGGCAGCGCTCAGAAAACGGCCAAGAAATGTGGTAAACGTGAAAGGAGAGCGTAGCACAATGAAGGTAGGAAAGACAATGAAAACAATGCAGCAAGTCGGAGGTTGGCCGGGGGTGAGAGGACTCAAGCTTTACTCCTGATGGGAGAAAGAAAAAGAAAAAGAAAAAAAAGAGAAAAGAATGCTAGGGGCTTAAGTGTAAGTATGCATTGTAGAAAAGAAGGGGTCACAATTTTATACACTACGCGTATATAATTTAAGTAATGCGCACATTCAGCCAGCATGTCTTGCTGTTGCTATTTCACGAAGTGGCAAGAGCAAATCGATCGATTATATCCTCGATCGAAAGGTGAAACTTTCGAATTGCGAACTGAAAGTTACCGTAGAACGTTCTTTTAGGTGTCGCGCAGGAAAGACAGCAGGTTTCAATCCGGCATCCACTCGTAGTATCCGTATTCACAAGTAGAAGGTGTAATAAATAAGATAGGATAAAAAAGAAAAACTCATGCGAAGCAACTCACCTTTGTTCCAAGGAATCCGTTCGATTGGACTTGTAGCCGCTATCGTTGAGACTCCCTTCGTGTCTCAAGGAGGGCAATGAGTCCCATGGAGATTCTCTTTTATGACTCGAATAACCTGGATTTATTGAACTGGATGCACCTGAACCGAGCGTCGAACTTCCGGATTGCCAACCATCCGAATGCCTAAACCACTGAGCACGTGCCGATTCCCCGATACAGCTGGCGCATCTTAAATATTCAAACGGAATGTTTCCACTTTAACGACGACGCGAACAACAAAATGATGGTTCATTTTTCATTCAAAATATTTTACAATAAAACGTAACGATCATTTCGTTCTTTCGTTAAACGACGCCGTCCTTCTTAATTGACTTTATTAATAATTTTACGTTACGTAGTACCAGCAATGCGCAAGCTTGAATTGGGTTCACTCTAGCAACCTCAAATTACATCTACAAGTAATTAACTACGAACTTCGGATATTATCTGACCTACTTAGAAGCTAAAAAAGTACCATACCGAGAATTGTAATCGCTGAGGTAGCCGCGATCACGATCCACCTCTCGTTCTCTCTTTTCCCTTATTATCTCGTTTCGATCGCTGTAATAGCCGTCCCGATCTTTGCTGTTTTGTCTCTCGTTACAATAACGATACGACAGCGGTAACGTCGATGATTTGTTCGAACTCAATCCTGCAATCGCATTTCATTACGATCTTACGTTAAATATTCCTTTACTCTCACATTACAAGCATTCGTCTCGTAGTTCCTAATTCAACAAGGTTAAATAAGAAAAATTTGGACAAGATTCGGTCTTGACATCACTTACGTCTTCGCGAAACGTGCGGTGTGCGTTGAACGTTCAAAGGGATGTTCTCAGCCAATTCTGAAACGATGAAATGGGATGAATTAGGATTCACGAGCGAATCTTCTTGTTTAAACGAAATAAAACAAAAAAAAAAAAAAAAGAAAAGATGACATAGAAAACTCACCCAGGTTCTCCATACTCTGAGTCAGCAAAGCCTCGAATGTACGCAAGCTATAACTTTCAGCATCCATGCCCTTGGCCAGAGTATTTCTCAGATGTCTTTCGTATTCTAAAAGAAGCCTGCTGGTAGGGCTTCCAGGTGTCGAAACCGATTGCATATTTTGCTGTTGATATGTCTGGCCGATGTTGCAACGACGAGAATTGCAATGATTCGGTTGTTCCATATCCGAGTTACCATTGGAAGAACTCGGTGTTGTCGCGTAACATTGATTATCGAAAATGACGTTATCCGAAGGCGGAGACATATCACCTGTGCACCGATTATGTTCCGAATCTAAGTACGTCCTGCCTCTGCCGCCTACGACAGAGAGGTGCTTCATGCAGGGATTGGAAATGGTGCGCATTACAATGGTTGAATGATCGACGAAGGCGTGTCTTCCTAAGAATTACTTTTAACCTTAAATGTTATTACAGTGTTGACCTTAAATGTTGATAAAAAAAAAAAAAAAAAAGAAAAAAAAAGGAAAAAGAAGATAGAGAGAAAACAACAGCGGGAAGAAACGTGACGGACATATTGCGAATACGTGTTATATAAAAGGAAAGACAAAGTGATTTGGTGCAATGTCAGAATATTTAGATTATTGCAAATAATTCAAATTTGATTGTATAAAAGATCGTATCGCATTCGAATAATAAAATAGACTTTCACGATGCACACATGAGTGAGAGCTTATCGACGACAGTAAATCATTCTTTTTGTGTTTTGCAAGCAGTGAAAAAAGTGAATTGATTTAGTGCTCCGACGTTTAAAGAAACGTGCTCTTGTCTTATTTCGTTTGAAATCCGAATAGGTAGGTGTTAAGAAACACATTGACAATAATAATTTGATTTGCGTGAGAAAGAAAAACGCCGAAACGTGTAGATTAGATATATAAAAATGTCGAACGTATACCAGGATATTGTTGACCCATGTCGTGAACACTTCTAGAAGCTTGAAACTTGTTGTTATATGGCGCACGATAAGGATGCGAATAATTCTCGTTTTCTGCCTCCTGCATAACATACTTCTGATTATTATTACTCGGGTGATAATGATAGCTATGATGACTATGCCTCTTTCTCGTCATTTCGGGTGACGTCACGGGACTATCGATGCTCGACATTGGTTTCAACATTCTCTTCAGCGTATTAGAATCTAAACTGATTCCGCCATTCTGTGCGTTCTCGATTCTCATGTCGTCAGTGCTCTTGCTCTTTAATTTTCGTCCGGTGTTGTTGTTATTCACGATATTGAAGATGTTACCGTTCTGCATCTCCATTTCTGTGTAATCGGCCGACTTCGTGTGATGAAGCTGCTCCTTTCGTAAGGTTTTATTTTGAAGCGTACCACCTGCTTGCGTCCCTTCGGATTTCAAAGTTTCACTACCGTTCTGTTGAGTGGATGTGTCTTGACTTTTTTGTGACTTCTTTGGTGAAATCGTCGAACCTTTTTCTTCCGGACTGTCGATCTGCAAATACGGCATTCCAATTATTGGCAATTTCAATTCACGATAAAGCATGAATATAAAGAAATTGACCTGCGATCCAACAGTAACCGTTCCAATGCCAACGTTCGCGGTCTTTGGTGTTGTCTGACACGTCTCATTCTGTTTCTCCTTCGGCTTACTCGTCTCGCTACCCTTGGGCGTTTTTCCTGGCGTTGCATTCGCGTTGTTAACATTATCGTACAACGACGCGCTCGATGTGGCCGCCGTTATTTTCTCACGGCCTGGTTCTATTTCCGTTGATCGTACCATGGTTCTTGGAAGCGTCGAAGCACCTACGAAACGAGAAGAGAAAAGTTCACGCTGATTCGCCCTATGAAATAAGGAATCGATCGAAAATATATATGAATATAAAACGTACTACAGGAACCTCGATATCTGGCGTCTTGATTTCGTAATCTGGCAAATTGTTCCGGGGGCATACACGTGCACTGAGGTTCTCTGGATCTGCTAGGCGATGCAGGAGTAGAGACTGGCTTTCGACGCGTCTTGATTTTCTGCTTGTTCGGTGGTTCGAGCTTCAACGAGTAAGAAGAGGACGCTTTCCTTGAAATCTTGAACGATGGTGACTGCGTGAAAAATTAAGTAGTGATTGCAAATGATTTGAGCTCTTTTTTTTTCAAGCTTCGCCGTTCGTCCAATTGCAACGGTATACGTTGTGCGCAATCACACTTAAGATAGTTTTCTATCGAAAGTTTCGAATATATGAAAATGAATAAGCTTTACGTAGTCGTTATAAACTTACGCAACATTCTCTAAATTGTTTAGCGTCTATGGGGGAAGTAAAATTCAAGCCCCATGTATCGTTTGTCATAGTATCCTTCCAATAAACAAAACAGTCTGACGCTTGACCGATCCTCGTACCTGCAATACCAAAGAGAAAATAAGAAAATCGAGAGATTTATTCGTATAATCATAATAAATGTATCATTTGAAAAACTGTCTCTACGTGTCTGCTATATTAACGAGTTTACCTGGTTGTACCAACCGCACGTCTAAAATCTTATCGACCTGACTGTTGTATGCCGTTATGTGGAAAACACATTCCGGCGAATCTTGGATACAAGTGATGTTAACAGGAACTAGATCCTCCGAGACCTGCTGCCATTTAACAGTCCCGGCTCCGCTGGCACTCACATGGAAAACTTCGGCCCATAGCCTAAAAACTCTTTTTATTACACACCTTACATCTTGTTAATAATATTATCGACATTGATACAGTGTCGAATATAATACTAACAAGAGTCGGAACAAGAGGATAGTATCAGTAGTCGATACGAAACATTAAAAGAAACACATAATCGTTTATCGATAATAAAAAAAAAAAAAAAAAAGACAAAATGAGGATAAAAATCAACATTATTTATCGTCGTTTATTGTCATATTTCTTATTTATGGATGTAAAAAGAGTAAGGCATTATTGATTAAACTTCATTAATAATTCATTAAACTTCAACATATTTTTGTTACTTTATACCTATATATTTTATAATTAGAGATTTAGGTATGTACTATTTATTTGTTATGCATTAGAAATATAAATAATGGTTTTTATCGTGAAGAAAAATAGTTGATGAACATTCGGGAAAGCTTATCATCGGTTTCTTATCATCGTTAATATTAGGACAGGGCATGCACATTGAATTATTAAAACGTGCATTTTGATAGATTTAATTGTAATTAATGAAAATTTGTGATCTACATAAATGCAACAGATAGACTACTTATTTTTTATATGTTGTTTTCGAGTGTGAATAAAAAAATAAAAAGATATGAAATATTCACGCTTTTTATATGCAATGAGAATATATTTAAGATGCAACTAAATAAAACTACATGATACTCTATATGTAGATCTATAGACGTATAAAGCGCAAGTGTATAGATGAAATGGAAAAGGAGTTACCATGTGCGTGTAAGAGTACGAAAATATAGAGAAGACAGTGTATGTAAAAAGTAGTAAAACTAAATATACTTCTACGATTATCGATGAAAAAGATCAAGAGTGATCCAAAAGTGTTACAATGATTTCAATCTTATCGATAGAGAAGGAAAAAGACGTAGTGGAAAAAGAAATGGGAAAAAAGAGCATATGACCACAGTACACGAAATATACTATTGCGTACGCTACCGTTCCGTATCTCAGTATAGCCTAAAAGCAAAATAAAAAATCAATAATTCATATACGTTATTCATTCTTTATTAATAAATTAATAAAAAGATTTCTTATGATGGATTTCAATAATCTTACATTGTTGGAATGCGGACACACACACACACACACACATACACGCACACACGCATATCTAATGATGTTTAACAATGGTCGAGTCAGGTCTCTTTTGGAACTTTTTATACATACATAGATATACCTATATATACATACTCACACATATTTGTGTATGTGTGTGTATGTGTGTGTGTATATATATACATATATACATATTTTTAAACGGAGAGAACGCTCGTGAGATGTAGCAAACAGTGGAACGATGCGAGAAAATGAAAGAAACGTACATAAGGGAAAAAGCTTACTCCAACGTTTACTACATGTACCGTGGTCTCTTAGTGAAAAAGACGAATCGTCGTATGTAATGAATGAACGAGAGAAACTCGATCAACGAGCGCGAAAGAAAGAAGAAGAGGCAAAGGAAAAAAAATAGAAGAGAGAAAAAAAAGAAGAATAGAAAGAACTATAGGCAAAGAATAAAGAAATAGAGACAAGCAAACGCGTTAGAGGGTAAAAGATTCGAGAGGATGGAGTATTTACGTGAATGAGAGACTCGACGAGTCACTCCTATAAATGGTGATGGAAAAAGTTTCGGCTTGAAAGACGAAAAATGAAAGAAAAAATAGGTATAGAAGCTGGAAGGGATAGAGGAAGATAGATAGATAGAGAGAGATAGAGAAAGAGATAGATAGAGAGAGAGAGAGAGAGAGAGAGAGAGAGAGAGAGAGAGAGAGAGAGAGAGAGAGAAGTCAGTATAATGCATTCAGTACAAGTGTGTACGAGTGTCTTCGAAGATAGAGAAAACGGTAACATGGTTGAATGGAATGGTTCAATGGTTGAATGGTTATGGTATGCGCACCTCTTCCTCTCTCTTAAGCTTCCGCACCTGAGCAAGTGGCCAGTATCACCCCTACGCCCTCCACCGCCGCCGATTCCACCCCTGGCTCCGGTCTGCCATGGGGAATCCTCGTAACGATATGCCTTTCTGATAAGAGGAGCGCAACTGCAGGACAGCTTGTTGCCCATTCTATCGCTCCTTTTCTAATTCCTCTTTCACGTCTCTCCACCTCCACTCAATACCACACCTTTCTCGCGATCCTATCCTTCTTTTACTCTCTAACCAAATATTTCTCTCTTTATTAAATTTACCTTTGTCTTCTTTATTAATCGTTATGTTACACCGTCGTTACTTTTTTCTTCTTTTTTTTTTCCAACGACAAACGATCTCTTATTTATGTATATGTATATGTATGTTCTCTTCTCTTCCTTTCTATCTGTTATTGTTTTTTGTAATTTATTTTACTTCGTTATACGTCTCCTTCGTTAGACGTCTCTTTTTAATTCTTTTTGACACACTATACGAACTTCACTTGGCTTGTCTGTCGACTTTTGGCACCAGTTTCGAAATACCGTTTCCGGTGGTTTTCGCGATCTTCGTGTTCTCTTTATGGTATGAGTTTGGGAAGCACTGTATAACAGGGACAATTCCCCGAAATAATCGAGATTAGAAAGAGGTATCTTTATTGTCACATCATTGCGATCGTCGAAATTCATCAGCTTCTCTCTGGCATGATCACTGTAAATAGAAAATAATTCGAGTTAGACCGATCGTAAATATTTTATCATTTCATATAGAATTTTCTTATACATAAACAATTACGTGGATATATTAAATGATAATCAATATTGATAGAAACATGAAACTATCGATGAAATAAGAACGATAAGTAGTTTTGTCCAACGTATGGTCGGACGTCGCACGTCTATCTCAAATATTTTTATTTACGGTTTTATACAGAAGAAAAGAAAAAAATGATCAAAAGGATATCGATTAAAGCAATGCTAAAATCTCATCACAGTGGTCTATCAAATTTACATCAAACGAGAGATAATCAATGAGAATCCGATAACATTCACTGTCAATCCCGGCCGACCACATATGGCTCATAATTCCTAGGAGCATTACCGCTGCTTCTGCTGCTACTGTCACTACTATTACTACTATTACTACTACGACTACGTCATAAAAACACGGCCATGATAGCTTAATCATCGCGTTTAATCGATTTCATCGAGTCATCGTGGCTCTTTGGCAGTCTATCGACGAGAGCACATCGTCCCTATACCGGAGAAATTAATTTTAATCGCGGCACAGTAATCAAGCTCGATGTGAGGTCAACAACATTGTGCGGGGTGGATGTGTCACGGATAATAAAAGGGGTGGCGTCACGAGAGAGGGTTACTGAACCGCTGCCGGCTCCTCATCTACGTAATACGTCGCGTCATCGCGATAAATCTACGATACCGAGTTGTACGCAAATCCAACGATCTCGTATGATCGATTATCATTCAGTGCAAACTTTGAAAGAAGTTGATTTTAAGGAGATCCTATACTCGGTCCTCTGCGGTTGCATTCAGGTCATGAAAGGCAAAGATCGTTTGTCAACAAAACCAAAATCCATAAGATTCTTCGTGATCTATTCGCTAAAGATAATGACTCAGAAACGAACGAACAGAGATTTGCCTTTCATCCATTATCTCCTTTCATTCAAATCGTGAAATTCGACGCACACAGGAGATCTTTCGAATGATCAAAATCTTCGATTTCAAAAAGAAATCACGATGAATATTTATGGCAAAACAGGAGCCCGGCTAACGTGTAGGCGTTGGTAAAAGGAGCTTTCTAAACACTATATCGATTTCGGCGGTGATGCGGTTACCCATCGTCCGCGCTTAAGCATGAATGGCGGGTGTAGGTCGAACTCGGTTCGGCCGAAATATCACGGATGTTTACTCCTTGCCGCTCCCTGAGACATAAGAAGGGAGCGTCGACTCTCGACTCGACGATTTTATATTCTCGACACACCTCAACCTTGTTAATTCTTATTCACTTTTCACGAAATCTCAATCACGAATTAAATTGAACATTTCGTACTCGTATTCGAAACTCGAATGTTTTTCTCTTGCGACAGAGAAAAAGAGAAAACTGAGAAACGTTGAGAACGCGGAATTACGATCAAATTCGAAGGAACTATTTACGAAAAAAAATAAAAAAGAGAGAAGATGAAGACGAAGTAGAAGGGAAAAAAAGTTCCGCGGCTCCGCCTAGTCGCTCGCGTAAACACTGCACCAGACTCGATGCACCAGCCGCTGCATCCGGTACACGATCAACGCCCCGCCGCGCCACCCACCTTCGAGAGGAAGGAAACCTCCTTTCTCTCGGTCTCGTCCTTTCCTTCCTCCTTTTCCTCTTCTACCCGCCTTTTTTCTTTTCTCTTTGCACCACTTCCTTTAACATCACTCTATATCACGGGGTGTCTCTTTCTCCCTCTCTCTCTCTCTCTCTCTCTCTCTCTCTCCCTTTCTCTCTCTTTGCCCTTTTCCTTTATTTCTGTTCCTTTTTTCTCTAATTCGTTCGAAGAAGGAAGAAGGTGACTCACCGTTGGCAGAGTCTTCGCCACGGTAGAAAACCGTCTCGAGTGTATCGAGGCGTCGCGATACCTGGCCCTCCACTACGTTCCAATAACGGTGCCGAAGAAAGGGAGATATAGAACGAACGAGAGAAAGAGAGAGAGAGAGAGAAAGACATGTATGTGTATTTGTGTGTGTGTGTGTGTGTGTGTGTGTGTGTGTGTGTGTGTATACATATATATGTACATACATATATATATACACACACACTTATACATGTATATATGGATAAAGAGAAAGAGAGGGAGGGTGAAAAAGACACAGTAGAGAGGCGTAAAACACAGAGAGGGAGAGAGAGAAAGAGATGGGAAAGCGTAGATAGAAAGGAAAGAGGGGAGGTTCAGCGCAACTATGGCGGAGGGGTGTGGGTATCCACCCTTTTCTCGAAGCAAGAAAAGTCTCGTGACACCGAAAGACCCACCGTCGATTGGCGAATGACGATCTCCGAAGTGGTCGATGCCGTCGAGGATCGCCGTCGCAGTTTTTCTCTCTGTACGCGCTCCACCGTCGTAAGCGTAGTCATGCACACGGTATTTCCGGTGTTTTGCGCCAAATCCTCGCCGACGGCGTAGCCATGGATACTGCAGGATCGGACGGAGAGCCGACTATCCCGTACCCCTCTTGGCCACCCTCACGAATGCGCGTCCCCACGGCCGAAAATGTCAATATCCTCTCTCGCTGCGTCTGCCTTGCGCCCCCTCGCGGCTGCTCTTACCCCCTCCAATCCCCACCACCCTTCTCTCTCTCTCCCTTTCTCTCTGTCTCTCACCACCTCCTCTACCACCTCGGCACCTCACTTCGCACTTCACCCTTTGCCCTTCCTCTCGCTCTTTCTCTATATCTTTACGTATCTCTCACTCCGTCCATCCTCACCCTCGAATGCGAACGGCCTGTTTTTGTTGCCGCCCCTTGGAGGCCCCTTTCACCAGCAGCGCCCCGCCCGATCGTCGGATCCTCGCGAAACGACGGATACGATGGGAGAGAGAGAGAGAGAGAGAGAGAGAGAGAGAGAGAGAGAGAGAGAAAAATAGAAGAGAGAGGAAGAGATTCACTGATAATTTTCTATTTATTTTTTATTTTATTACTAATCTTTCTTTTCTTCTTTTCCTTTCACCGAATCACAAGAATATCTTCCGTCCATCTGTTTCTCCTTCCTCTTGTTTCAGCTGGTACACTTTGCACAACCCTCTCCGACGAACTCGAGGCGTCCGATCAGCACCGATCTTTTCCGACTTACCGGAAAATACGCGCGGCTCTAGTCGTCGCCGCCACCGTCACCTCCGTCGTCGTCGTCGTCGTCGTCGTCCTCGTCGTCGTTGTCGTTGTCGTTGTCGTTGTCGTTGTCGTTGTCGTCGTCGTCGTCGTCGTCGTCGTCGTCGTCGTCCTCGTCGTTGTCGTCGTCGTCGTCGTCGTTGTTGTTATTGTTATTGTTGTTGTTGTCCTCGTCCTCGTCGTCTACGTCGTTGTCGTCGCTGTCACGGCCGTCCTCGTCGTCGGTCTCGTGCTCCCTATAGCGAGGCGTAACCATAGAGATCGGCGATCAATGACGGGCATGCGCGTTATCGCGTTTACCTATGATAAAAGGGCGGACCACCAGCGTTTCCGTCTCTTTCTCACTACCCCTGCGAGTTTATCTTCGCAAATCTTTTCTCTCTCTCTCTCTCTCTCTCTCGCTTACTTTTCCATCCCCTTATACCGCGAGCCTACTACCCCTTAAACGTTAGCCCGACCGATGCAATCGCGCACACCGTACGATCTCTCGCACGAAGGTACAGCGCGAAAGGGGCGAATGCTCGCGATACGGGACAAGGACCGTGCCTGGGATATCGCTTATCGTTACTCCCATCTCGCCGGAACTCTATGTTCCTTTAACCTGACCTCTGCCCTATATTTTTTTGCTCTTGCGCTTCCCTTTTTTTACCACTCTCGCGAAAAAAGATCAAACCTACCTACAGATCTCTACGAAATTAATTTTGTTGTGAAATTGTCTGGAACGATAAATGAGAACGGATCAAGATAAAAAGCAAAAAAAGAAAAATATTATTTGATCTCCCTTCCTCGGATATCCCTTTCCCGTATGTTAAAATAAACGAGTAATAGATCGCTTAGTTTTTCTAAATTCGCTAATTGATCTCCTTGAATAAATAGTTGTATCTATAACAAATTGTTTTAATTTGCAAGACAACCCTCTAATTTTATATACTACGAAGATCTTAGATAGCATGAACTGAATATTTTTTTGCCTACTTTTGTCATTATAAATTGATTCTATCGTTCAGACGATCAAATTTATATTCTATACGGGACGCGTGTCTTCCGATGACGGAATTCCAATATCTCTTCAAATTGGAGATTTTGTCTGATTAATGCATCGTCCTACTCTACTAACATTAAAATGATACAGATCGGCAATGATGTTAATCGGACAATATTATAATTAATATAATAATTCGTTACTAATTCGTTTCACAAATCATCGACTACACTGGAAGCTACATGATTCATGTTACATTATTGATAAATAATTCGTTTCTCATTTACATTGCATCATATTGCATTGATATTTAAAAAAAGAACGGTCGAATACTCGATGTTCGAATTAACGCTGATAATCTGATAAAATGTAGTAGATTTTTTAAATTAAATAATTTTATGTTAAAGTAGAAATCGTTTTATCATAATTTTTCCTACTATATTAATAACATTGATGATGTATTTGTAATTTCACGTACGTTGCCGCGCAGTTTCACACGTGACATAGCTAATGCGAAAAGTTAACCTCTCTTTTCCATAAATTTTGATTTGAAGTTATTCCATCGTGATATTCAACGACGTTGATAAAAAATATGTTAAAATTAAGACGCTTCATACATGATACTCGATTGAGTTCTCTTGCTCAATTGTCACCAAAGTACAAAGAAGATGTAGAGAGTAAAATGCTAGCTTGGCAGATACACTCTTATGGCAACGTGAACGAATTAAAAATGTCAAATGTTAGAATACCGATAATTACAAACCCAATGGAAGTTTTAATCAAGGTCCAAGCAGCAAGTGTTAATCCTATAGACATTGCAATGATACGTATGGCATATCACTTTCTCGTATTAAAATTACGCATGTTTATGTATTGACATATTAAAAGTGATTATGTCTTTGACAGGTGGTTATGGTGCAACGTTATTAAATCTTATGCGTAAAGCAAGGAACTTTGGTGGCTATGCGTATAGCGATTTAATTGAATTTCCATTAACTTTAGGAAGAGATTTTTCTGGAATTGTAGTCTCAAAGGGACACAATGTTGGAGATAAACTAAAACTGGGAGACCAAGTATGGGGTGTAGTTCCTGTAGATAAGCAAGGCTGCCATGCTAATTACGTGGTTGTTGATAGTAGCTTGGTAATTTATATATCTTTACCTACATATAATAAAATATATTTTGAGTTAACATTATGAGGCAAATTATACGATTACAGGTAAGGCAATATCCAAAAAACTTATCGTACACTGAAGCTGCAAGTGTTTTGTATGCTGGATTGACTGCATGGTCTGCTTTATGGATTACTGGCGGTTTGTGTTATAAAACATCTATCGGTACAAGATTAAATAGAAGGATACTAGTATTAGGTGGTTCTGGAGGTGTTGGTACTATGGCTATACAACTGTTGAAAGCTTGGAATATGCATGTAATATAATATTATTATATTACTATCGCATATAGTATTGTTCTCTTATTGATAATTATAAAAAATTTCTTCAGGTAATAACCACTTGTAGCAGTGATGCTGTAAATATGATGGAAAAATTAGGAGCCAATGTTGTAATAGATTATAAACAACGTGATGCTGATGCACAAATAATTTCTGAAGGACCGTATGTAATTTAATATCATTTAATTTGTAATATTTCATTTCTCAACATTTTATCAATAGCTATCATCAATTATATAAATAAATTTTACTTGCAGATATGATATAATTTTGGATTGCTCCAATCAAGGACCAGACTTAATAAATTCAAAGGGTTACCCATATTATACTTATATAACACTCAATTCTCCATTATTAAAAAATATTGATCAGTTGGGATTAATTGCTGGAACTTTTAAAAATCTTGGTGACATATTTAAATATAATATTCCAAAGTCTAATAACAAAGGTTCTGTAAAATGGGGCTTTTTTGTACCATCAGAAACAGGCATGAATATGCTTCATGATTTTGTTGAATGTGGACAGGTACATTACTATTAGATCATTTTCATTCTATAGTTAAACATGATATACAAATAAATATTCATGTTAAAAGTATATTTTATAGATAATACCAGTTGTGAAACAAATATATCCTTTTCAAGATTTACCAGCAGCATATGAAAGAGTAACGCAAGGTCATTTACGAGGTAAATTAATTATTGACATGAAATAATATCTATTATAACTCTTTTATAAAATTTCTTTAACATTTTGTTATTCTTATTAAAAAATTTTAATTTATTTATAATAAATATTTACCTTTAATTATACGTAATCAATGTACAATAGTATATTTTGTCTTTTCTTTTCCTTCTCCTTCATTCCTTTCAAACCCTATTTTATTCTTTACATCGGAATAACAATCAAATGCAAGTTCTATTGCTTTTTGTGAACCTATCTTTAAAACTTCATTCAAATACAATTGTTCGTTTAATAATCTAAATATCTCTTCCTGAATTGGTTTCAGCTTCTCTATTATCACATCTGCTAATACCAATTTATACCTATGACATTAAAAAGATATTAAAATGTAATTTTAATATTTTTAATGAGCAACATTATATATAAATAGAAATACCTACTTTCCAGTATCCAAACCTTGTGCATCTTTACAAATCTCTTCGGGAGACTTTCCAGTAAGTAAAGAATGAATAGCAATTAAATTGGAAACACCTGGTCGTGTTTCAGGTTCATAATTTACTTCAGATGTGAAGTCAGTTATAGCCTTTTTAACTTTTTCTAACAGCACATCTGGTTTATCCGTTAAATCCAACCTACTTTTGAGATCTTTATCCGATTTGGACATTTTCTTTAAAGGATCTCTTAGTGATTTTATTCTTTGACTTGCATCACCTAAAATGTACTTTCAATCAGCCATTATATACTTTTCTTTTTATTCAAATATTTTTAATAACATTAGTTATTATTTACACATACCACAAATAAGGCTCCGTGGTATTGGAAAAGTATCTCCATACCTTTTATTAAAAGAGTCTGCTAAATCCTGTGCTAATTGTATATGTTGTGCTTGATCTTGGCCTACTGGTACATCTGTAGCTCTAACATATAATATTGTATTTGCCTTTTTATTCTATAGAATTACAAAAAAACATTTACAAAACTTAGAAGCATATAAATTAAGATATTATTCAAAGGATATACCTATAAAGCAATATATCCGCTGCTTGTAAAACAGGATAAATATATAATCCTAAAGGAATAGTCTTTAAGGTTTGACTTTTTTCTTTGAATTGCGGCAAATGTCCAAGCCTAGCCATGGTAGTAATACAACCAAGTATCCAACATAATTCTGAATGCATAGAAACATCAGACTGTTGAAATAATATGCTTTTCTGTGGATCTATTCCACATGCCAGTAATGTGGCTGTTACTTTAAAAATATTATCTTTCAATGTGACAGGATTCTATAAAAATATATAATATATACGAATTGTTGAGATGATATATATATATATATATATATATATATATATATATAAACACTATGCATTATATACAATTATTATACATTTTAAGTTCTCTTACATAGGGTAATGTAATAGAATGCATATCTGCAATACTCCATATAACTATTTTTTCTGAATTTTGTAACTCTACCCATTTCTGTATTGCACCTAGATAATTTCCTAAATGAACATTACCAGTAGGTTGAATGCCAGAAAATATTCTCCTTGAATACTCAGTTTTTACAAACTATAATCACAAATATAAATATGAAAAAATTAAAAATCTTTAAAGAACAAAATAACCTTCAAATTAATTTATTCATACTTTTTGACTAAATGATCTTATAGACTTTGCATTATGACAAACGTTAATACTCCAACTATGAGATATGAAAACACCACATTTAACGATTCTCAACATATTTCGTAAAAAAAAGTAATCTACAAATTTTTATAAATATTAATTAATATAATCCGTTACCATAAGGGATATATTTGAGTTTTCCCGCAAATGAACAACTTAAGAAGAGACAATGAAATTTCATATACATTTCATGTTTAGAATTTCGTGAACTTAGCTGCTAATTCACACTACTTGTTATGATAAAAAAGCGCCAATTTTAAAAATAGAAATATATTGTAGTTTTTAAATTTGTGATGTGTTACTGTATAAACGTATATACAATTAAAAATAAACAACAAATTATTTCTCATGATGTTGAGAATATAAATATAAATATCTTTACGGTTCTTATATAAAATGAAATATTAAGTGAAATCGTATATACATATATATATATATATATTTTTTTTTTTTTAAATACAAGGCAAGGTCATTATACTAAGAAATTCGGATAAATAAAGTATTTTTATTCTTATCAAGTGTAATTATTCCTACTAAGCGTAATTATTATTTTTTTATTCTATATAATAACGTAGTTTAAAGAAAAACATTGTTAATATAATTTATTTATTAACAATACAATTTTGGTAGATTTATTTATATACTAATATTTTAACAATGGAACAAGATGGCAAAACATACATACCTTTAAATAAGAGTTTCCTAAAGAATAATATTAGTAGTAACGAAGGCTCTTGTTTAAATGTAGTAACACCATATGTATCTCACTCAAATTCATCTGTGTCTCGGTATGTACATAGCATGTTATTAAATAATAAATGGTAACACAAAAAATTTACATTTTTAGAATCAACGAATATTTTACAAAACTTAGCATAAATTCCAACATTACAAAACAGAAGCTTGAAATAAGTGGAAATGACAAGTATCTTGCAGGAACAATTCAAAGTATTATCACTAGCATGGGTCTTGTTCTTATCCAACCATCAATGTCTAATCTTTTATATTTGGATACTCCATTATTTGTATATAATCCAAATTCTCAAAATCAAAGTTTTACAAATTATGTTTACTTAGGCAAAATTGATGATATCTTTGGTTCTGTGAAAGAACCAATGTATAGTGTATGTTCCTTATTAGAAGAAATTAGTATATTAAATGTTGGAGATCAAGTATATTTTCTTCTCAATGATCCAAATACAAAATTTATGTCTGTTGAACATAAATTAAACAACACTTTCAATATAATAAAGCACAAATGTAATGAGTAAGAAAAAAATATTGATCAATAATAAAAAATGGTTAAATAAAATTCATCTTAAATATACTTAAATACATTAATTAGCTGTATAGGTACAATTATATTTACTAGTTTAATTGTAAAAAAAAAGAAAAACAAATTAAATAAATAAAAATTGAATAAAAAAGTAAAAAACAATAATAATACTTTGATAAAATTCAAGCATACGATTTGAAATATAACCGAATGCAATCGAACAATCGCCTACGCATGCGTGGGAAAGCAATATGAACTTATGTTGAGTAGGATTTATCTATTCAACTAATATCAAACTCATCGACTTATGTCGACGTAGTCGTCGTACTAAGTACATCGAAGTATAGTTGTCTAATTTTGTTAGTATTCGATATTACTAATTATCAATGTCAATATTATTAATAATATTACAGTAGTAAACAGTGCATTCTTTAGAAAACCGCGAGATACAATAAACTTTCGATGCGTATATCGTAGTGACACAAAAACAATAAATTAATTAAAGAGAAATTTCATACAATTCATTGCCATGCATTTATGTAGATAAATTTTTGTTTTTTATGGAGAATTATATATATTATAGAATATAGTTTATATTATATTTCGATTAAGTTAAAACCAATCACCATACAGACATACAAAAAACAAGGAATAGCCGTAGATCGAATGGCATTATGGAAAACCCACATAAAAAAATGATGACGGTATGTAACGGTACGATAAAAAAGTGCCTTCATATCATAAAATATGACAAAAATAACAATAGATAAGATGTTTATTATATGCATGATAAAATCATAAAGTGTTTATATGTAAAATTTATATCGCGACGAAATTGAATAAGAGTAAAAAATGTTTAAGTCAAATAATGTTTTTTTTTTTAATAAGATTATAAATAATTTTGCTTTTTTTTCTAGTCATGTACTAATGTGTCAGAACAGGCACATCATGTATCAAGAACAAAACGTGGTCAAGCTATAGGTCATGTAAGAGGTTTTCGTGGATGTACAGTATGGTTGACTGGTCTCTCAGGAGCAGGAAAGACTTCTATAGCTTTTCAAGTGGAAGCAATACTAGTTGATCATGGAATTGCAGCATACGGGCTTGATGGAGATAATGTCAGAAGTGGTTTAAATTGCAATCTTGGCTTTAGTAAAGAAGATAGAAAAGAAAATATAAGGAGGGTTGCAGAAGTTGCAAAGCTATTTGCAGATAGTGGACAAATTTGTTTATGTAGCTTTGTATCGCCATTTGAAGAAGATAGACAAATGGCAAGGCAAATACACAAAGCCTCGGATCTTCCATTCTTTGAAGTTTTTGTTGATACTCCGCTTAATGTTTGCGAAGCTAGAGATACAAAGGGACTTTATAAAAAAGCACGACAAGGTGCTATAAAAGGTTTTACTGGTATAGATCAGATGTATGAAAGACCTATTAATCCTGATTTGGTGGTAACCACAGAGAACTGTACTTTAGAAGAATCAGCTGCAACGGTGATCGATCTTCTGGAAAAACAGTGTATCATACCAGTATTACCAAAACCTACTGCACCTATAAGAGAACTGTTTGTTCCAGAATCCAGAATTGCTTCTGCCAAAGCAGAAGCAGACACTTTACAAAGTGTAGAAATTACAAAGATCGATATACAGTGGCTTCAAATTCTAGCAGAAGGATGGGCACTCCCACTTACTGGTTTCATGAGAGAAAGCCAATATCTACAGGTATATAATACTTCTATACATATGCTTATGCTTCTGTAAAAAGCTGATATATATATATATATATATACGTTGATCGAAAATAGAAAAATAAAAATAACTTTTTTATACTCTTAACACAATTGAAGGCTTTAGGGGAAATGTTTTTAGACTCAACATTTGAAATGTCTACTTGAAGGTGGAAAAGAAGTAAATCAGTCTATTCCTATAGTTCTTGCAATAAGTACTACAGATAAACTTCGTTTGGAGGGACATTCAGCGATAACACTTAAATATAAAAACAAGGCTTTGGCAATATTACGAAGACCAGAGTTTTATTTTCATAGAAAAGAAGAAAGATGTGGGTGGCAATTTGGGACTAACAACTTAGGTCATCCATATGTGAAGATGATTTATGAATCAGGAGATTGGTTGGTAGGTGGGGATATAGAAGTTCTAGAAAGGATTAAATGGCACGATGGTTTTGATATATATAGATTAACACCAAATGAAATTAGAGCAAAATGTAGAAAAATGAAAGCTGATGCAGTATTCGCATTTCAACTTAGAAATCCTATACATAATGGTCATGCCTTACTTATGCAGGTATATTTCTTTTTTATCTCACTTATTTAAATTTATCTTTCATAATACATTTGATCACAGTAACATGAAACATTTTATTTACAGGATACAAGAAAACGTTTACTTGAAGAAAGAGGTTTTAAAAATCCTGTACTATTATTACATCCACTAGGAGGTTGGACGAAAGAAGACGATGTACCTTTACATACAAGAATTATGCAACATAAAGCTGTTTTAGAAGAGGGTGTACTTGATGCAAATTCTACTTTGCTAGCTATTTTTCCAAGTCCTATGATGTATGCTGGTCCTGTTGAAGTCGGTGAAAATTTGTATAATTAATATGTGCTAAAAAATGTATAAATATATAGTTATAAAATTTGTTGTTAAGGTACAATGGCATGCCAAGGCCAGAATGAATGCAGGTGCAAATTTTTACATTGTGGGTAGAGACCCAGCTGGTATGCCACATCCAAATAAGAAAGCTACACCTGATGGTAATCTCTATGATCCTACTCACGGTGCGAGAGTTCTTTCAATAGCACGAGGTTTACAAAGCTTAGAAATCATTCCATTTAAAGTTGCGGCATATGATAAGAAAAATAAAAAAATGTCCTTTTTCGATCTAGAACGGAAACAAGATTTTGATTTTATATCAGGAACGAGAATGCGTGGTAAGAAATATTTCGTTTATAGATATAGAAATAAGATATAATGTATGTATGTATGTATATATATATATATATATATATATATATATATATATATATATATATATGTTCTTATTATTAAAAAAATCATATTAAAAATACATTGCTATTGTAGATTTAGCTAAAGCAGGAAAGTGTCCACCTGATGGTTTTATGTCTCCGAAAGCATGGAACATTCTTGCACAATATTATCAAAATGTAAATAAGAATTAATTAGAATTCACTTAGAATAATTTTATAATAATCTATAAATTAGACCACTTCATACAGTGCAATTAGTCTATTTACATCTTCTTATACCTCTTATACGATTGACATATGCCACACTATACAAAAGTAAGAGCGATATGGTTTTAACTACATGTTTGTACATGTATATTTAAAATTTTTCTCTTGTACAGCATAATATCGGGAATTTATCCCTTCATTAGATAGGTTGATGTCTATTTGCAATGATTCTGCAATGTGTAAGTAAATTTTATTTTTTACCTACAAAGAAACTGACGATATTTTCTATATATATATATAGATATAAATATAGATTAAATATATATATATATATATATATATATATATATATTTTACATATGTATATGTATTAACAAAGAATACGAAATGTGTGACATATATGGTATGTAATATTGAAAATATTTCGAATTGATAACATAATATACATAGCTTTAGTAGCGTAAGGTACAAATTAGTTACAAAATACTTATGAAAGAGAAAACAAACTTTATAGTGATTATGTACAAATGAGAATAATTCAATGTATTCAACTAAATAATAAACACATTACGTGCACACAATATTTGGCTTTTCAAAGGCTGCTAAAGTAACAGAACAAAGAATTTATGATAGTGAAAATATTTTTTATTACCACGATAACGTACAGACGAAGTTGGATAAAAAATGAAAACAATATGACAAAATAAAGTACGGAATTTATATCAGCATATTTTATGTTTTGCATTACATAACTGATCAATACTGCTTTTCTAACAAGTAAATCAAAATTATAGATGTCTAGGACAAAAGGTAAAAAATGTTACAAATGAATATTGTAATAAGCGAACATTATTATAATTGTGTTATTATTGTGATAGATACTTTAATATATTCGTATAATAAATTAAAAATAATTGCTTTTTGTTCTTTATGGATTGTATCCATAAATTGAAAAATTTCAAATATACTTTCCAAAGAATAATCATAATATAAAAAGATTAACACAGTTAATCGTAATTAATTATACTGATTATACAGAGGGAAGAATATTTAAAAAATCTCGATTGTAACGTAATTTCAAATAAAACTTATAAATTCATATTTTTTATCTTATTCTATTCGTATATTTAAAATATATACTATTTATATCAAAGGATTTATTATGTTTTCTTTGCAAAGCTATTATGTTTACAAATATGTTGTTTTTCAAGTGAATCTTATATTCCATAATGACATCTTGTAATGGAATAAGGAAGTTTGATAAATGGACAAGATCTCAAATATACAAACATATGCTTAATGGATACTGTCGATCTTACAAATAAATGATTATCTAACATTGCATTAATATTTAACATTCTTATTCCTTTCTTTTTTTTTCTTTTTTTTTCCTTTTTTTTTCTTTTTTTTATATAGATTTGTACATAGTATCATAATATAGCAAATAATAATTATTTCTATTTACTATAAAGTGTTTTTTTTCTTTTTTTCATTTATTTCCTTATAACTTGAAAATTTTATAGACTTGTGTTTCAATATGAATTGCAAATATGAAGCCTTTGTTTTATCGTATTTTACATTGTTAACATATATTTATATGTATAACCTTACAAAACTGCTACTTTAGCAGTGAAAAACCGTTTTTTATGTTACAGAGTACGCAAATATCACACTTTATATGTAGTCATTATTCGTATAATTACTTTAATATAGAAAATATCCTGAATTTATTTTACAGGAATGTGACTTTCCTTTAGAGAGAAAGCACAATACAATTTTACCTAGAACCACAAAATGTTTCTTTACAAATACGATTTTATCATAATCATAAATAGTCAAATCATTCCTTTTAATTGTTATACATTATAGATGCCGTTGCTAAATTGACTTCTGCGTTCGTATCAGATAAGTCAGGTAAAGATAACATTACAGGAATAACTTGAATTTTTCCAGAATCATCTTGTTGTTGTAAATGTACTACAGTTCCACTCTGTAAAATTTCATTTGTCATCATTTCATCTGCCATTATTTCTGCAGATTCTATGTTGTCTGCGGTTACTTCTTCTGTATATACAGTGGTATCCTCCATGTTCATGATAACTTCTGCAGCTTCGGAAGCTTCCCTCGATGTTTCTTCATAATCCTACGATATATCATAATTTGAAAAATATATATTAAGATGTGTGTTAACTAACAAGTCCTTAATATATATTATAAATTTATATACCTGTTCATAGACCTGCTCGTATTCTTCTGTAATTTCTGGTTCTTCAAATTTGACAATTTGTTCTTTCACAAATTTTTCTTCAAATGGTTGACTTGATTGTTCTTCATATTGACCTTCTGTAAGCTGTGCATTTACACGTGTCAGTTCTTCCTGTTCTTGTTCAGAACAAGAGGTTTCTTCTTGAACTTTCGAGTGCTTAATATTTCTGCCAGGTACTATTCTTTTAAATCCAGATCCTCCTAAACTTTCGTGACGTCTTTCATGTTTGTTCTTATCACCCAAATACTTAAAACGTTGTCTACAAACACTACACGAATATGGTCGTTCGTTTGTATGAGTTCTTTCATGACAAACAAGCGCGCTTACTTGTTTACACCTCCAAGGACAGTATCTACACTGTAAAGGTCTTTCGTCGCTATGTCTATTTTGATGATGCTTGATGAGTTGTATCTTTGTCTTTAAGTTAAAACCACATATTTCGCATGTATACGGTCTTTCCTCAGAATGAGATATCATATGAGTCTTTAATCTAAGTTGATTTACAAATCGTTTTGGACAATGAGGACACGGCAATGTGCCTTCCAGCCTATTATGAGTTACCATCATATGATGCCTCAATCTAACCTCAGAAGTAAACGTCATATCACAATCCAAACACTTCATAGGATCTTTCTCCATATGAGTATTTTTAATATGTGTTCTCAAAATCATTTCCGTTTTGAAAGTTTTATTGCAATGATAACAAGCAACTCTTCTTTTTTCTGGTAATCCATCTACAGCCTCTTTCACAATGCCAGGAAGTGATTCGTTATGTATATGAGACATATGCCATTCTAATGATCTTGTTGAAATCATAGATCTATTACATATATGGCATGTATACTGCCTTCCATCTTTGTGTACGCGATTTCTATGTATAACAAGTGTAGAATGATTTGGAAATTTCTCGCCGCACACTTGACAAGAACATTCCTTCAATCCTCTACTATCAGTTTTTTCATGAACTCTCATATGGAGCCTTAACCCATCCCTCCTATTAAATCCAACGCCGCAAGTATCGCAACGATATTGTCGTTGATCTTCATGTATTCTAACATGTTGTTTCAACGTTGAACTATTTTTAAACATTTTATCACAATGCGGACATTGTATAGTGTAAGCTTTGTGAGTATACATATGCTTTGAAAGACTATAAAATGGTACTAATTTATGACAAACCGGGCACTCCCTTTTGTTCCCTACAGGTTGATGTTTACGAATTCGGTGATGTCTAAGACTGGCGGGGTTTTTAAAGTCTGCCCCACAATCTTCACATAAATAAGCTCTCAATGTTGTGTGTACAGATTTTAAATGAAAGCTCAATTTTTGTTTGAAAGCAAACTTTTTTGGACATTTTGGACATTGATAAATTTTTTCCCAGCTCATATGTTGCGTTTTAACATGTTGATCTAATGTCCCTTGATGTTTGAATTTTTCGCCACAAATATCACATAGCTGGCCAAACATATTATCACAATGTTTTTGCTCGTGCTGCCTCTTTTTGCCTTTCGAATCTAACATTACATCACAATATTTACATAATAATTTTTTAAAACATACCACATTATGATTTCTTTTTGCTTTATTTGTAGGAAATTCTTCCATACAGTCTTCACAGTAATGCATAATTTTGAAATCATGCGTTTTCAAATGATCTTCGAGAACTTCTTTTGAAGCAAACGTTTCCGGACAATAATCACACTCTAAATAATGTTCCTCTGGTATATAATCTGCTGGTGTTGTTTCATCAATCAAGTCTGGTAAACTTTTTTGGAGAGATGTGTTATTTCTGTCTTCATAAAGCGAAATGATGTCTTCATCTTTTAATCTGGTGATAACAATTTTTCTTTGCTTTAAATAATCTTGAAACTCTAGCAAATTTTTTTCTTTCTCTCCTAAAATGCGTGATAATTTTTCCATATTTCCTTCTGTATAAGACTGATCAAGTTCTTTCTGTAAATATTCTTTCTTTTTCTTTGCTTCTTCCCATTTTAATTTAAGTTTTGCTAAACGTGATAAATACTCCTTTGTGTTCACATATGCTTTTTCTTGGACTGACTTATCTTGCAGAGAATCTGAAACATCTGAAATATTATTTTCATCTTTGAGAATAGTACTGTTCATTGTACTACTGTCTACGTCAGATTCTGCTTTTATATTTGAATTACTTTCTTCATATATAACTGGCTTTTGATCATCAGAACTTTCGACCCGTTTAATAAAACGATTTGGCGTTTCTTCATTTTTCATTGTTAAACTTGACTGACTGCCTAAAACCTTTTCACGTTTTTTCTTATATTCTTCTATTTGTTCTTCTATAATCTGTTCTCTCTTATCCAACTTTTTTGTACGTTCTGTAAATAAATTCTTTTCCTTTGTTGTTAACGTTTCGTATCTCTTTAAAATTTTGCCAACTGGTTTAAAATCAAAACCTTTTACTTTACTTGAATTTTTATCATCTTTCTTTTCAAATGGTTTATCCATCTTTTTAACTTTTACTAATAATATTTCGTTTGGTTTAGAACCTTTCACAGTAACATACATAATTCCGTCTTCTTGGGGATCATTAATGTTTAATGGGTTTTGTATATCTAATTTTTGAATTTTCGGATCTTTCGGACTTTCATTAGTATCAGATACATTAGTCGAGGTACATTTTAACTCTTCATTATTTCCTAAGCCTTCCTTTTTTGTTTGCTGTAAAAGTCTGCGCTTCAATATATTTGGTTGCTTTGGAGTGTCTTTTCCAAATTCATTATCTTTAATTTCAATCTTTGGGCCAATTTGTAATTTGGAACTTAATATATTGTCCTGCGCAGTCTCTACTTTGACATAAGCCTTTAATGCCATGTCATATTTATATACGGTTTGATTGGAATCTTGATTAACATCATCCTGATTCTGTATCAAATTATTACGCGATGAATCATGGAACACAAAAGATTGATTATTTGCCTTATCTACATTTTCCTTCTTATGTGTATTTCGTCTTCTATCTACATGACTACTTTCAATTTCATCATCGGATTCTGCGGCGTCAGAACTATCGGGTTGAAATGGCGGATCATCTGGATCAAATTCTTCTATGGATTCGTTATCATCGCTATGATGTTCACCTGTAACATCTTCAAAAATGTCAGACTCAGTTTTGAATGTTACATCAGGATTCTCTTTTTCTTTACTTTCTGAAGATATTGAGTTTAAAATATCCTTTAAAGAATAAATTGCAGATATTTTTGGAACATTTTCATCGTTATCAGTGCCCATTGGTGCAGGAACCATAGTACAATCATAAGTCTCTTCTATTTGCTTTTGATTAATTTGATTGTTAGTTAAAGACTGCAATTTTTCTGCTTCTATATTACGTGCAACTGTATCAGTTAATGTAACATGAATTGATTTTAGCTTAACTTCAGCTTTTTTAATTTGCATAAAAAATTTGTAACTCATTTTCAAATCACAAATGCAATCCATACACATTTGAGTGGATAAACTGTCATGTGGATTTATTTCTTCTAAATGTTGTATCTGTTGGCTTAGCCTCATTTGAATACCTTTTTCACTGAAAATATCAACTAATGGAAGCTTCAAACCAGCGCAAGTTCGACAATACTTTTTTAATTCCTGCTTTGTATGTTCAAACATTGATATTTTTTCTTGTTTTAATGATTTATTTTGCAATGAAATTTTTGTTAATTCCTTCAAACTATTTACATCGTGAGCCAAAAGCTTTACACGAGGTGTTATTTTTTTTAATTCATTTATATCTTTAACTTGTCCACCTAACGTATCTTTATTTATTGTTGAAGCAATTCTCATAGGCTTCAAAGCAGTTTTCGATAAATTATTTTCAAGCATACCTTTTTGACTGTTGATATTCGTCGTATATTTATGATTTTCTAATATTAATTCTCCATAATCATGATCTCTATTAAGCTTTGAATTCTGCATATTTATATAATCTGATCTTTATTTAATTTGGAAATTCCTTTTATGAATACATTTATTTTTTTAACACATTTTTTATTATTTTCATTTTAAAGTAACATATGTAATTTAAACAGTAGCATTCTTTGTAAATAAATTGTAATGCCTTAGCATATATTTGCACTGACATAATAGTCTGAAATTATTAAAAAATTATTTATAAATCTAAAGAAAATTTCAATTATTTCAAAAATATAAATAACAAAAATATAAATAGTAAATATAACTTATAATAAATTTCTGTATAATACTAGCTTTAAGAAATTTTAAAAGTAGTTACCTTAAATACTTAAATTATAGAATATTCCTTTAAATTATCTTCGAACATAAATTGTATATATTCTTAGATATAGCATTTAACATTACATTTAATACTTCTCTTTTATTCAAAATAATATTTTTCTATGCCCTCTATTAATAATTATCGAAGATTCAGATAAAACATGAATAAATAGGAACAATATTAAGCTTGTAATCAAACTGTATGTTTGATGATAACTTTTACAAGTTCTCTCATTGCAAATATTCTGCTATGTGGGCCTTAAATCAAAGTTTTTACAGTAATCAATGCTTCCTGTAAATCAGGTATCTTTATTCATAATTTGATCATTCATCTAATGTATTAAAAGAAAAATAAATTTCTTCATTTCATTTATGTGTCAAACGCAGAGATCCTAAATTCCTTATAATATATTGAGGTTAAGAAATTGTGATCAATCTGCTATTATAAATTATATTCATAAGTACTTTTATATTTACAAGTGGATGTTATACCAGTTTCAAATTATAAGTTTCTCCTCTTGATACACGATCTTACGAAAAGTAACAGCGTTATTCGAAAGTTTTTCCAATTTCTCACTACCATAACTTCTTCTTGACGATATCCAGATGGCGCGTAGCAATGGCGCCTCTACGTTTATTATTTTCAAGATATCATTGGCATTCTACATTTCCAAAATTCATGCCTAGCTTTGAATATGTCTTGTGCACTTTCAGCTTGGCGAATCGACCGCCTTTGGAGCATCAAACCACTGGTGAAAATATAAAACAAATGTGTTAAAGATAGATTAATGAATTTTTGATACATTCACTATCTGTAAAGATGGACTGCTGCCACGTTTGACTTTCGTGTTCCTAAAAATCTTTCGTCGTACGATAGTATGACGTCGTTATATTTAAGATGGCGACGATCGCAACCATATTGGGAAATCAAAATGTAAATTCTAAATCGAAAATTTATTTTCAATGTTAATCCATCAACAGTACTAAAAAAAAAGAAAGAACGATTGTTGACATATAGTAGTGAGCAAAATAACAGAAAAAATTTTTCACTCCTACTACATAATATTGAATAAAATATCACCTAAATATAATAATAAAATAACCTTAAGCATGTGACGTAATTTAATTTAAGTAAGTGAGTACACAGCTTAAAAGTATTAACCAATACATGTGAAGCATAGTAAATATTTTTAAGGAATGATTAACGATTTTGTATAGCTTTTTCGATTGATTAAGTTGATCATTTTTTATCATTTTATACGTGTATTTGCATCTGTAAATTAAGTATAGATATGTATGTATGTATGATGTGTATATATATATAAAATATATATATATATACACACAACACACACACACACACACACACATATACATATGGCAATAAATAATCAATACCATTTCAAAATTTTTAAATATTTAATATTACTTTTAAACAATGTTTATTATTAAATAATATTTTTCTCTTACCTGTCTTTAATTATATAATAATCAAAGTAACCGATCGGAATAACCGACATAGAAGAAAATTGGCGGGTAAAAGTATTGCGCGCGCAACAATTTCATCTATAAAATACTCTTAGCAATGCGACCAATCGCTAGTAGGTTAAAACTATCCCTCCGTGAGGAGTTTATTGTCGGCCAATATGACTAGGTAAATTGTGATAAGTTTGAGGTTATCTTCAACAAATTGTCTTATATTTTAAATGTATAAATATCAACTTTCAAAAGTATTTTATTGTTTTTAAACGTATTTTATACGACTGATAACGATAGATAATATTTCACTTTTTGTACGCTTATAATGATTGTAACAAGCCGATTTAAAGATGCTGGTGTCATAGGAGGTGAACACAGAATTTTCGAGTATCTCTCGATTTATTACAGGTCAAAGATAGAATTGGGAGATGTAACGCCTCATAATATAAAACAACTTAAACTCTTAAATCAAGTGGTGTTTCCAGTTTCGTATAATGAAAAATTTTATAAGGACGTTTTAGAAGCAGGAGAACTTGCTAAACTAGCATATTACAATGACATAGTGGTAATTAGACCGTATTATATTCATTTATTTTTATAAATTTATTATATGTTTTAACAATTATTTTCATATCAGTTATATTCTTCATTTGTTACTTCCAAAGAATATTATTCTATATTTGTAGGTTGGTGCAGTTTGTTGTCGTGTAGATACTTCAGAAAACTCTAGACGTTTATATATAATGACTTTAGGGTGTTTATATCCTTATAGGAGATTAGGAATTGGTACAGTGATGGTACAACACGTTTTAAAATATGTCAATAAAGATGGAAATTTTGACTCAATTTTTCTGTAAGTATACATCTAAATCATTATGAAATATTATTTCTGAAAATTTCTTAACAAATGTATCATATATTCCTAGTCACGTTCAAATAAGTAATGAAGGGGCGATTGATTTCTATAAAAAATTTGGATTTGAAATAGTGGAAACTAAACAACATTATTATAAAAGAATAGAGCCTGCGGATGCGCATGTTTTACAGAAAACATTGCGACCTCGAGCAAATCAAACGAATCAACAGACTATCAACTAATAAATTTTCTTGTACATTACTTCATTTCATCTTTTTCTTTACCATCACAAAATTATATTTGTCTTTGAATTCTATGAATAAAGCTCCTTGTTATTACATCTACTGTTGCATCAAATGTTATGGAGTCACCTGTACATAAATAACGATACAAATATAAAAATCTAAAGACATATTTTAATCTTATGTAGCAATCAATATCAAACTTGCATTATTTACGAAATACAGACTTGTGAAAAAGGATGCATAGATTAAAAAATTGGATTTAACATAGCATTAAACCAAAATTAAAACATACGAAAAATCAAGTGAATTAAGTTATATTTATATGATCAAAAATAAATAAAGAAAATATATATGCAAATTACAAATTCCAAAATTATTAATAAAAACTGTGTAACCATATACATATATTACAAAATGCATAAATTAAAAATTAATTATATTAGATATTACATAATAAATTTTGTATATATATTACCAAATCTCATAAATCGATCAAATATTCTCTAAATAATCACAAACCAGGTTGAAATAGTTTATAGATCATCACATTTTAACAAAGCTTTTTAGCATATACACCATGTGTATAATTTTTTATATATATATATATATATATGTGTGTGTGTGTGTGTGTGTATATATAAAATTACAACTGTAATAATTCCAAGATCCTTTTAATGCAAAGTTCAGAACCTTCATATGCTTCTTTTGAAATCTACAAAAGTAAAATAATAAGATATAATTATATTATGTATTAATTATACATATGTACAGATAATTAAGTAAAATTATCTCACTGGTGCTAAATTAAGAAATCCATGAGGCAAACCAGATAATATGTCAAGAGTCACTACATTTCCTAGCAATTTTAGTTTTCTTGCAAACATAACACAGTCATCAAGACAAGGATCCAGTTCCATCGTCTACAATTACAATATACAAATATTAATAATATTGATTATCTTTTTACAAATCTAATAAACTTTAGTTTAGATAAAATCTAACAGCCATAAACTCACTAAAATTTTGGTGGGTGGTAAACGAGCTAAGAGATCATCTGATGCAAGGTATGGACTCAAGAGTGGATCTTTCGGAACAGTGAACACAAATTCTTCTAAAGGACTTTTTGCTCGTGCCGTCATATCGAGTTCTCTAATTTCTCTTTTGTCTCCACCAAGTGGCCATCCAAAAAGTGACCATGTTTTGCCATTACTTGGAGGGTTGTCATCTGTACCATTATAATTATTTAGTACAGGGATTGAAGTACGTATGCTTGAATTTCTATACATTTCTAAAAATTTTTTGATATATTCTTGAGATCTAACTTCTTGCTTTGGATGATCTATTCCTAGTATATAAATAATATCATTGACTTGAAATTTATTTTTATTTTTATACTTTGATATTATATTAATAAATATTATTTAAATTCATTAATATGTATTATAGGATTAATTTGTCTAACATTGTACGTACCATCAACATCTGTTAGGCTTACAGAGTTTAATGTAGAGTCAGATGGAAGTGAGGCAAGTTTATGTGCATCATTCGTTTCGTCTCCATTAGGACTAAGAGCTAATGCTATAAGATCACTCTCGCTAACTTCTGCAAATGATTCAGTTTCTGATTCTATCACTTCATTGTTACCTTGATTTTTGTCTTTAGGGCTGCAAAGAAGCTTCATTTGTATCACCATTATATTTTTTCAATTTCTTAAAAAAAAAAATTACATGCAGATACTATAAATCATTTTCAGTATTACCCTAAGGTCTTTTTATTATCCAATGCAGCATAAGCTTTTAGGCATCGCATCATAAAACCAAAAGGTAGCAATAAGTCAGTTAGACTTAATAACCGAGATGGTGATGTTACAAATTCTACCAATACTGGTGTATATGCCATAAAAATACCATCTGGTTTTCTTATATTCATTTCTAAACATTTAAAAGTAATTCCCAAGTTCAAATTTGCCCCCGCAGAATCCCCTGTTAATGTTTTATTTTATGAATAATTGAAATAAGTTCCATTTAATTATACATTCAAATAAATTTGTATCTTTCCGAAATATTGAAGATGTTTTACCAATAAGAAGTACTTTCCGTGCTGTACTTCCAAGCAGTGTACTCGCATGATTCAATGACCATGCGTAAGCGTATAATATTTCTTCAAGAGCACGAGGAAATGGTGCTTCTGGTGCTAAACTGTAATCTATACTTAAAATAGGCACACCTAATTTTACTGCCCATGTTCGTAAATAGGCTTCATGCGAACGGGAAGTTTGTGCTACAAAGCCTCCCCCATGAGAATGGATAATCAAACTCTCGGATAAACCAAGTAATTCACCTCCAGTACCTGCAGATCCGACCTGGAAAAAAATATTTTTATCTTATCTATAAAATAAATAAATATAAAAATAAAAATATTACATAATTATTATATAATTAGTATACCATTCCAACACGACGTACAGCACTAAGTAATCGGACATGTATTGGCTTTCTCCCTATATGACTGTTCGGTATTGGAATAGAGATTTTACTTCCATCAAGCGTATCAAGTGTTAATTCTTCAGGAGGTATAGATATCACTTGATTTATACTTAATGGTACTACCATTGATACTGAACTGCACAGCATTTCTGAAATAGTTAATAATAGAACCTTAACGAATTCCACAATCTAGGATTTTTTTTTCTTCTTTTTTTTTTGGAAAGAGATTTTACCATTTTCACTCAAAAACCAGAAAGCTTGACAAAATGAAACATCTGCATGCTGAGATACGTGAACAATACGACGTGCTCTTGCTTCTGGATCCAATATATATTTTAAAGAATTAGCGCATCGTCCAAATAATGTTCCATTAGAATAATAAACTTCACTAAATGAGGCCAAACAAACTGATAAGGTTTTTAAAATATGTTTTATATTGTCACAATACTGAAATAATTATAATAAGCCTTTAATATTTAATCTCAATCTTATAATTAGGGGAATTTTCAAAATTACCTGAAATCCTAAACATCTACCATAAAAACAATATTGATTTATACTCTCTGCCTGATCTAAAAGTTCTTGTGGAGTATGTTCATTAGAAGAAAACAAAGATAATTTTCCATCTTTCATTCGATCGCTCCAAGAGTAAAGAGTTTTCAAGTATTGTAGACAAGTGTATAAAGATGCTAACAACTGAGAGCAAGCCTCAATTTCTCTAAATACATATAAAATTAATAATTATACTGCATGTAAATTACATGTATTAATATGTTTATATTAAAGATATAATGAAAAATTATTATTTACCGCATATAATAACTTTTACGAAAAAGGAAGGAATCCTTTTGACAATACATTTGACGGCATACCGTACCAGAGTGCATAATACATCTATCAACTAATACTAAAAAGCTTCTATATCCATTTCCTGGAGTTTGTTCATCAAAATCAAACATTGGTGCGATTCTTGATATTTCTTTATATATAGGTTGCATTTTTTCTAAGTGATCCAATATTGCCAAAAGACCAGCTCTGATTCTTGATCCATTTTCATCTTGATGCGTCGAAAAGTAGTCTTTATTAGCGTGGCACAGTTCTCGTAGAGCTCCCCATTGCAGAGGTTCAAATTCTTCAAACGGTCTTTCAAAATCATCATCAAGAGACATTTGAAATTGTTGTCAACTGTATTATGATTAATATAAAAAGTAATCAAGGAATGATTTTTTAAGAATCTCTTCGACTGAATAGTGCTATTATTGTATACGCATTGATTTTCATAATTTTAAAGAAATTCCATTTATATGACAACTTCACCATTCAAAGTTCCTTGAGTCCATAAACAATGAAATCTGTATAAAAATTAATAAATAAATTTATTATAGTTTATTTAAAAGATATATTTCATAATATTACTCTTTCTTCATTTTTATATTTAAATAATAAACATTGAAAAATATTCACAACTCATTTACAAATCATTATTGTACAAAATCAACAATGTTTTTATAACTTTGCCATATCATGCAGTAAAATGTAATCGTGTACTACGAACATCATTGTTACCATAAAGCTTTTCGCAATCGATGAGCGTTCTCCAAACACAAATGCGTCATTGATGAGAGTACGCTTTTCTTTAGAAAGACGGATACTGACTGGACAGTTTTAATCCGCGCGCTTACGAATATCCAATCATCGTGATTCAAGTTTACTATTACTTGTTATAACTGATAAAAGATGTTACCAGCTGGCAAAAAAATATTATCTCACTGTTACTGATTATACATAATATACTGAAAAAATCAAATTACCTTACGATTGTTGACGCTGTTGATCTTATTAAAAAATATGGTGAACAAAATTTGTCGTATTTTTATATTTATTAACATTGAAACATCAATGCGATATAAAATTTCATTATCATCAAACCTGTTATCCTCTATCAAAGCATATATATTTATATAGATATATTCTAATGCAAAATTATTTTATCTTTCTCCGATCGGACAAACTTCGGTCTAAATAATTATATATCGATTTTGCAGATTTTTACAATTCAAAAATTTTACAAAATTACGAATTAATATTTATCTCTCGGTTGGAATACCATTAGAGTTAATTTAATAATATAAAGTATTTACTTTGTTAAAATTTTGTAAGTTGACAGTATCAATAACAACAAAGAAAGACAAATAGCGCTAACGATTTTCATAATATGTATTTTATACGTATGATTCATATCTATTCAGCCTTATAATTTACACGCTCTCATTGTAAATAACGAAACATTAATAAAATATTTATTACAGTCACTTTGAATGTCGAGTTAAACAAACTTCGACTCGAGTCCCGTATGGCGCTTATGATTCTAACCTTAATCAAGATCACTATTATTAATTGTTGTCTATGTCGGACTTATTTTTTTCCCCAATAATAATGATATTAACTGGTATAAATATATTATTGTGATTAAATATATTACTGTGAAGAGCTTTCTCGACTATAAATATCTAAAGGTATTTACTTCTTTATTATGTTAACTTTGCATTTCTTTGAATGCATTAAAGTAAATATGTCAGTTCGAATTCGACGTGGAACTTTATAATATATTATAATAATGTTAATGCAAAAGATGTGTTTTATTTAATAGAATGTAATCGTGTAAATCAAATATTTAAGGTTAGAAAAGAAATAATTTTTAAAGAAAAATTTTAAAGAATGTTCTGCATGAAATTTGTATTAAAAAAAAAAAAAAAGAAACAATGTAATATGAACAAAGTAATATTAAAATAGAAATATCTATTGCACATGTTATATGTTTACAGGGATATATTTTATTTTTTTACAGCAATTGAAAAGATCATTTACAAATATAATGGAAATTATAATACATGGATTTGGATGGTTTTTATCTATGAAATGAACCTATTTTCAAACAAAGCAATGAACAATATCTCTGGTCAGTTTCGTAAGACCACATGGGACCCTATACTCATTATTTCACAAATAGTAGCAGTACAATCTGTCATGTATTTTTTTCTTGGAATTTGGATCTGGATTATAGCATCGCTTTTAGGCTCTACAAATTCTTTGGATTATGCCTTTCAATATAAGGAAATACACATTCGTGATTTTGGAGGACAATTAGTAATAGTAATCTTTATTTTGAATGCATTAATAGGTGCTATGGCCTTATGGTGGTTAGTACAGAGAACAAAACAGTGTATGGACTTTGCATGTACAGCTCACTTGATACATTTGTGTTGTTGTTGGGCATACAATGCCAGTTTTCCAACTTCTTTCAGTTGGTGGAGTTTGAATATTGTTTCCTTGAGTATAATGTGCGTATGTGGAGAATTTCTTTGTATGAGAACAGAATTGCAAGCAATACCACTGAGTATGAATAATCAAAAAACAGCCTTGTAATAAAAAAGTGTATATACATTATCTAATGAATTTGTTAGATCAATAATATGAATACACTTTTCTTTAATATTTTCTTTTCTTTATACTCATATATCTAAGTACTTCTCTTAGACTAATATAGAAGTATAGGTTTTATAAACTATTTATACATATAAATACACTGGATTATAGCGATACCAAGAAGTTACTACTCATTTTATTAATATAATATAGTATTAATATCACCAATTTAACATATAATTTATATATTTTTTACTATTTATATTCAGTCTGGATATCATTTAATGATGATCTTCCTTGTGAAATTGCAAACCACAGTAACCGCAGACATTTGAACCTGGTTCATCCTATATGAAAGATAATGAATTTGTTTATAGAATTTTACTTTGGATAAGCGATGATAATATTTTATTGCTTTTTACCAAATTGATATAAACTTTAGGATGTCCTAAAGGACCACCACCACCGTCACATGCTACAACACGATCTTTTTTAGGGATAGATTGTGTTTTAGATATATAATTTATAGCCCAATTAGGATTAACATGTTTTGGCCTATCGACAAATCTTACAAGTCGGTAGTCATCGTCTTCAAATTTCTAGCGAACAGATAAGAACGTTTATTTATGATAAAAGTGTTGTTTTATATATAAACATATAAAATAGATACAGTATAATTTTTAGAAATCAATGTAGGATTTGATGTCATCGAAGTAAAACTATTTTCCTTACCTGTCCGGTATGAGTTACTTCATCGGATGATTCATTTGAGTATTTTCGTACCGTTAAAGTTACTACTGGTGCATTTGTTCGTGATATTTTTCTGGAAGATTCCAACAGACGGAAAATACTCCTGTTCGCCATATTTATTAACTGTTACGACACTGTACCGTAAGAGGTCTCCTATTTATGTTTTGTTTTCGTGTTATACAATTTAGGTTAGTATTTTCGTATAATGAACATCATTAATATTTAACGATAAAATATTTGTAAATATTGAATATAACCAATACGATATAGATATTATTCATTATTAGATCATTAATCTAATTGTAATGATATTACATTATTATTAGTATTTTACAATTTTCAATATATCGATTAGAATTCAATTATATCGATCAAACTTAATCGAAGTCGAAAGTTGGGAATTTAAAATTTTTTTCGCGAATTGAACTCCTGACTATTGTCAATACTATTATATAAAAAATTTACGTTATAAATAATATTTACAATACAAATCACCGTAGAAATATGATTAAAACATATTTTTAAAATATATCCATCTATCTACGTAGAAATATACTTTTTACAATATGAATGAAATTTGATATTATCGAAGTTAAATTGAAGTTTAAAATGAAATATCATATAATTGAAATCTAAAACCGATAAGCATACGTTTTCAATATATATTGCTAAGGATCATGCGCGTGAAATATTCCATGTAGTGACCTTTATTACGTCTTGAATGCACGTACACAGAGGTTTTTTGGTAAGATTAAAATCATAGGATCAACTGTCGATTAGATACGATCGTTGGAGAATCTTATCGTGAACGATGTGAAGTAAGCTTTTGTAAAAAAAAAAAATCGAAAAAAAGAACCTTACTCGGTGTCATTATTTTATAGATACGTATAATAGAGGAAGAGAGTAATTCGAAAAAGGGCGGCCACTTGATCCAGTGATTAGGAGTAAGAATTCTTACCTACTCGGATATCGATCCGCCTGGGCAAGTGAGCAATGCGACGTCTCTATAACGTTTGCAGCTTTTCCCATTATTTTTTGCCGGCAGCGTATTGTATGTGTGCGCGAGAAAAGTACAGAACGAGATAAAATCAGTGCTTTTTTCCTTAAGCGATACGTACGTTCTATCGTATACGTTTCAAGGCTACAGGACGCCTTACCGGCACCATATGTCTTATATTCGTGTACGTAGATCAGAACGTTCAGATCAAACTTTTAATCAACTACATATATAAGAATAATGTAAGGCAAATGATATACGGTGAGTCGAGACAATGTTTCAAACAACGCTTTCTCCCCTCTATATTAATAATTTCTATAACTCATTCCGACGTTGTCATTTTCTATGGAAGAGAAAAAAAAAAAAAAAAAAAAAAAAAGAAAGAAAAAAAAAGCTTTGATCAAAATACAAATGACTATGAAATTTTCATACGAGGCGAAAACTTTGAATTCAATCGCGCATTGTTGTCTTAGCTTATTACGCGAGCTCCAATGAAATTATTTAATTTAGGATAGATACAAGATCGAATTAATATGGACGTTCACGGAGCCGGAGTGGTTGCCGTTTTAGGAACCGTTGGAGCTGCTACTGGAGCAATTTCAGCAGTGATCGTTTATACGATCTGTACACGACGTCGAAGATTACCCTTGCTTGCTTCGGGCGTCGGTCCTCTTAATTGGTCTGTTCTACCTTTTAACACTATCAGCTGCTACATGTGCACAGCATCATTTGATTTTCCCAAAATTGTAACCTAACGTCTATCGTCCTATCTAACGTCCTATCGTTTATTTCAGGTTCGAGAAAGATTTATTGAATAGAGCTGAAGAAGCTGCGAGATCTTCGAAAGACGTTCTAGTTGGATTAGGATCGAGTGTATCTCTTGGTCGTGATAGTAGAACTCCGAAACACAGTGCTAGCCGTTCTGATGACGAAGAATGGCAATCGGATCACGTATTCGATAGTATTGCGAGTGATTCCCCAAGGAAAAGTGAGTGAATATATCATTCATAAAGAAAATATATCCTGTTTTTTTATCGATTCAACTGATTTTATCAAAACGATTCATTTATTTTATCCTCGATCAATGTTTTTTCATAGTCCGACATCATCTATCCGAATCCGACGACGTTCCAACGTCACCGTTGAGTCCTCTCGCACCACCTTTACCCGAAGGTACGGTCGTAGCATCGGAGAAGCGAATGGTAATCGTTAAACATCCTCCTAGAAGCTTAGATAGTTCTCATTCGAGACTGAATAGTCTTGAAATCGAGTCAGAACCACGGAACAAGGTATACAAAAGTTATTCTAATAAATATCCTTTATGTACCGTACGTACGTACGTATGTATTGTGGTTTTCGTTACATTGATTCGTAGCTTTCTTCTTCCTCGTCAACGTGTTCAACGGACGAATTTAGAGGCGATTTAGAAATAGGATTGATTCATGATGCGTTTGCTGGTATTCTCACAGTACGCCTATTAGAGGTATTTAATATTATATATGATCGATTCTTGTCAATAGATAAGACTACTTATTAACACTTATCATCTCATCTTCGTGAAGAAACATTGATTGTTCTCCTTTTGTAAGGCTCGTAATTTACGTGCACGTGAACTCAGTGGAACCGCCGATCCTTATGCTAAAATACGCCTGTTACCTGATCGAAGTAATGTCTGGCAAACGAGAATACATAGACGTACTTTAAATCCAGGTAAAGCCGATCAGAGAATGATACACATGAACGCAATATTATTTAATGATGCACCTTTCCAACAGTTTTCGACGAGGACTTCGTATTTGAAGTAAATCCAGAATCGTCCTTGAGCGATAGAACTCTAGAAGTTCTATTATACGATTTCGATGCTTTCTCTAGACATCGTGGCTTGGGTTATGCACAATTCCATTTATCTACGTTAGTGGATATTCTTGGTCTAACGCTACAAACCGTTAGAGTACCGATATTGCGTTACGGAGCCGAGGGTGGTTTTAGAGCTCCACCTTTGGGAGAATTGATGGTGTCTCTTTCATATCAACCATTAGCGGAGAAATTGACGGTCATTGTTGTCAGGGCCAAGAATCTACCTATACCCGACGATTCATCAAGTTGCAATCCGTATGTAAAGGTAGGTGAAAAAAAAAAAAAGGTAACAGTTTTAAAAAGATTTCACCTTATCACGATCCATTTAGGTCATACTTATGCAAGATGGGAAAAGTCTCAAAAAGAAGAAGTCCAGTATCAAACGGGAAGCGACAAGCCCAGTGTGGAATGATATTCTTAGCTTTGATGTTCCTAACGAAGTGTTTTCGAAGTGTGCATTAGAGTTTTCTATATTGCGTGCTAACGGTGAGTTGATCGCAAAATGCGAAGTTTCCAGCAAATGTCAAAAGGAACTCTTCCATCGTGTATTGTCAGGGAAGGGTGCCTCTGCACAATGGTTACCATTGTCCGAGCCGGAAGTTCATTGTACCGATGAATATAAAGATTAAGCATCAAATATAACTTGCAGATCAATGATTATAAGTCTTCGGGCTTATTTTTTGTTCTGTCTAGTAAAAAGTACTTGAACTTGAAACGAAAAGATTTATAATGAATTAAATTGCGTACTATCTATTTTTCATTAAATATAAACGTAAGTTCGCAATACAAATGAATACGAATATTTTCAAATATTAATTAAAAGACATATATTCGTCGTTACAGAGAATTATTTTCGATAATATCCATAGATTAAAAATATACTAAAGTCGCTAAATACGATTGCCTTGATATAGATTATTTTAAGAGTTTTATTTAAAATATCTTTTTTTCCAAGTTATATATCAACAATATTACAATATCATAACGCACAGTTTTGCTGATAAAATGTCGTGCGAATGATCTAAATCGAAGGACTACGAATCCCATGCAATTGTGATATATTATCCGAATCAACTGCATGAATGCTGATCTCATAGATGTAATTGTTGGATCTATCGATAGACTGAAACTTCTATAGTGGTATATGGATTCTTTCTATATGTGGCCGATTGTAATTGTAGTTCATACGATGTACTTTTAATATTAGTTTCTGTTCATGAGAATTGCAAGATATTTTCAATGTCAATGAAAGCAGGCTCTTTCAACAATGAAAAGTCCAATAAGTGTCTCATAGTAGCAAAATCAAAAGTCTATTAAAAATGTATATCATACTGAAAAGTGAAATATACGGAATATATTATCTAACTTTTCACGAAGTGACGAAGTCTGAAATGTTTTCAAATATTATTGGCTTACTATAAAAATACGTATTTTAGATAAATATATCCACACGTACTTTGGCGTAAACGCATATTCGCCACGACTAAGTTATTATCAAAATAACATCATGCCTGATACGTAAAGGTTGTGTCACATTAGATTTTTAATGTACCCATAGTATTATGTCAAGATATTCATACAAATTGTAAAATTGTGCTTACCATTTACTTATGCTTCCTCTGATGTGACAAAAAGTACAAATACTTTTAATATTTTTAATTTTTAAAATGTTTTATTCACTGTACAATATAACTGTACATAAAAGAGGAATGGACCAACATAATGCGATCCCTGAGTTTAATCGAACAATCCTGTAAATGAATAAAATATAATTAGTATAAAATTTATGCTTTAATTTTTATAAAAACATTGAAATGTAAAGACTATCTCATTTAAATGTATTATCTTCACATATACCATCAGTAGCTAATACATGATCGAATAATCATTGAATACTATTACATGGATTAGAATAAATATTAGATAAGTTTCTTTAATTATCATATAGTGAGATTTTATAAACTTTGTGTCAACTTACCAAAACCCATGTCCTCATCCGATTCTTCTTCTGGTTCTTCCTTCTTCTTTTCTTCTTTAGCTGGGGCAGCTTCCGTACTGGCTGGTGCAGCTGCAGCAGCAGTGACTAAAACAAGAAAAAGTTTTCAACATGGAGAAGATCATAGAAAAACTATTTGATCGTATCTATTATAATTGTCGCTAAAAGAATTTAAGCCAATGTATACAACAACATAAGACTCAAAAATTCCATTCTCATTTTATATATCCTCATATGCTAACCATTCTAATATGTAAATTTAGTTAGAAAGGTGGATGAAGAGGACAAGATTAAAAAGTGAAAAATATTCTTACACATAATATCAAAGATACTTACCACCGGCAGCAGGTGCAGCACCAACGCCAGATCCAATTTTAGTGATAAGATCCTTCACATTCACACCCTCCAAAGCCTTTGCGAAAAGTCCAGGCCAATAAGATTCTACATCCACATTGGCAGCCTTTAAAATTGTTTGTATTTTCTCACCCTGCAATATTACCACGTAGCGTATAATTGTTTCGTTTTCACATTATGTTTTGTATTTTCCATGTTTCAAATAACCTTTACACTTTCAGTGTATGAATTAGAAAGGGAGGAGAGGGAGAGAGAGAGAGAAAAAAAAAGACCAACATAGTCATAACGATGAAATAAAAAAAGAAAACTTAATTTAGACCATTGGATATAATGATACGAATGCATGAGACGAATCGGCAAGCGTAGTAATACACGTGAAATTTTCTTACCGTTACGGCGATGTCATCGTCAACGAGAATAAGAGCAGAATAAACGCAAGCAAGCTCGGCTTTGGTAGTCATTTTTACTGTTTATATTTTTTTTTATTAAAAGTCGATGGATCTTAATAATGGTGCAAGTCGCCGATATGGCCTTAGCTCCGTCAGAGAGAACAAGCACAAAGGTTTGGTCGAATCCAACGGGAAAGAGTTAGCGCGCAACGGATGTCACGTGATCTGAAACGAAATACGCTCAAGGAGAATTCTTCATTAAGCTACATTTGGAGAAAGTTAACGTCGTAGTTAGCTCTGATTGGTTAGACCGAAAAATCTGGTCTGGTGAGATACCACCTTAACGATATATATATAACAGACTTGATTAAAGAAACGTAATATATTTGATACCGTTATAAATAATTTTTTACAAAAACAAATATTTAATGATATAACAAGGAATCGGGGCAGAGGACATTGCAAAAGAAATATTAACAAGATATGTTCTTGGTATTTATCTATCTCTGATCGATACGTTTCATTTGAAAATGATCAAATGTGCAACTATTCGTTATTAAAATAACATCCGTTATGTGCGATGTATCTTCAATATATTAATCTTTACGCCTTTACATATTAAACCCGTACGTGTACAAGTATTGCGCAAGTTTACTAGAAATTTCAGTCTCTCGAATGACGTAATCAATATTAAACTAGTACGTGTCATTACCAATGTACTTACATTGGCACTTACATAAAAATTATTCATTAGAAACGTACACGTGTGAGAAGATTTTTGACACTAATAATTTAATCAAATTACATGGTTATTGGTTATGTAAAATAACTTATATATAAAACGAAGATAAGCAAAAGTACGTATTTATGACATATTTGAAACACAGAGAATCTAAAAGGATGTCGCTGCTCGCATTCATTGGTCGAAATTTGACCAGTTTCGGTTTATCGATATGTTTCTTATATCGCGAGGAAGGTCGATCGATAACAAATATCAAAGATTTATCGAGTGCACGTAATCGTTCTAACAAGCAAATGATAGACAATTAAATAATTCAAAGAACATTGTAATAATAATGAAAGATAAAAGAAATATATTTAACGTAAATGGGAATAAGATTAGTGAATATTAGGCGTAGTAGAATGGCTAGATTAACTATCGAAAATCGAATTGCGCAAGACTCAAGTAAGGTAATCGATTACTAGTGAATCATACGTCCAATAGAAAAAGGATTCGTCGAGCGTGTTCAGTAGTTTTGCGGACGTCGTCGATCTCGCAAGTATCGTTCGAGTATTTCGCGTGACGCAAAGGGCGCGCGCGTCCGTGAGGCGCTTCGAGCTTTTTGTAAGCTTAGCGGAACGCAAGGTAGTCGTCGACGGCGACGACCACGACGAGGACGTTAATATACATTGGATAGAAGGAGAATAAAGGATAAGGGTTAAGGAGGAGGAGGAGGAGGAGGGGGAGGAGGTGGTGGTGGTGGTGGTGGTGGTGGTGGTGGATGTGGTGGTGGTGGTGCGGCGGTGTCGAGGTGCGCCTGTTCGGCGAATGTTTCTCTCGGGCGGTCGTTGCTATGTAGTACCGGCGTAAATGAAGCGGCGGCGTATAGCGCGCTCGCGTGCTAAGGGGGTACCGCCTGCGGGGGCGATGAGAATGGCGCGCAAATGTTGCGTGCCCAACTGCAAGATCGACGTTCAGGAGGCACGCACCAAGGGTTTGCCGCTTCATAAATTTCCGAAGGACGCTGTACTTAGAGGCAGGTGGTTGACGAGCGGTGGTTTCGAGACGAGATTCAAGCCGACGCCCGGTCAAGTCGTCTGCCACAGACATTTTAAACGTGCCGACTACGAAGCCGCCAATAAAACTAACAAGCTAGCATTGAAGAAAGGCAGCGTTCCCTCGGTCTTTGCGAACTATGACAACCATCCAGGTATCTTTCGATCTATTTCAACCTACGTTTTTTTCTTCCTTTCTACCTACCTACCAGAGAGTAGAGAGACTCTGGACGGTCCGCTGTCAGCTGTAAAAAGAAACGAAAAGAAGATAGTGCGTTCTTTTTCTTTCTGTCTCTCTCTCTCTCTCTCTCTCTCTCTCTCTCTCTCTCTCTCTCTCTCTCTTCCACCGCCACTTACTCGTCTCCTCCTCTCATCTCCTTCCTTCTCTTCACTCTCCCCCTCCTCCTCCTCCCTCTATCGTCCCCTCGCCTCGCGTCCTCTCCCCTCCCTTTCTTCGTCCCCCTCTCTGGCTCGTAACACTAGTGCTTTCGAAGTCTCCCTCTCCGTGTTTCGCCTCTATTCTCTTCTCCGAGATATTTCCTGTGTTTCGCGTCTACTACGCGATATCATCCACAGCGAGAGGCACACAAATTCATGGATTTCTTTGAACAAACGCGTATCTTCGCTATGCGTTTTTCCTTACTGGAATAGAATATGGTCTTCTTTCGATGAATATAAATCGATGATATGAGAAACCTTCGAACTTATTATTACTCATGCATGATTGAAACAAAGAAAACTTTTAGAGATATTCTTTTGATATTTTTTTGCTTTAAGCGTCGTACAATCGTTAAATCCTTAATATTTCTTTAATAATCGATCATTACTCGTTCCTCAGATTTTAAATTTGTTGTTGACGTTTATTATAAGTATGTTTATGTATTGGTTTTTAGATCCAGTAATCATGTCAGTAAAGACCTCTACTTCTTATGCGCAAGAAGATCTGGATTTAATTAATGCGGAAATTTTAAATATGAGACATTCTCCTTTAATATCCGAAGATAGAACTCCAAAGTCTGACAGTTGCGGTGAAACCTGTTATTCCAGACCAGAATCATCTGCCGATTCGATTAATTTATTGGAGACGTCTGATTTAATGGACCAGAGATGCAAGTTATCTGCGGGAAGGAATTCGAGTATTATAAAAGAAGGAACTCTTAATGGCACAGAAATAAAAGCAAACAATATGGCGATTCAGTCGGGTATAGTTGAATCTGAGAAAAAGGTGCAACATGTTTCCAAAGATGTAAACCCGAAAACAGAAGTAAATGGCTTTAAAAAAGCAAATGAGAAAGAATTTGACAAGGGAAACAATGTGAAAAACAAAACGTTAAATCGTGATAGTTTAAAATTCTTCCCTGGTGCCAAATTGGAAGCAAAGGACTTCAACGAAAAGTGGTGTGTATTGGTATCGAAAAAGAATTTCTATAGTGTTTTATATTGCGTGATCATATCGTGATCGAGAGATGTAAGAAATTACATTATGCGTGAAAGAAAATAGATTAATTGTTAATACTTTTGGCAGGTATTCTGCTAAAGTAGTGGAAACAGATTGGGTAGAGAGAGAAGTATTGATACATTTTCATAAGTGGAGTGCAAGATTTGATGAGTGGATACCAATGGATAGTTCGAGACTACGTGTATTACAAACAGAAACAAAGTAAGTAAATATTATTTATACTCGAAGATTTTAAATTTCCTCTTTACAGGTAAAAGCAATGTGTGTGTGAAACTCACTATTTGTGATCACCTTCCAAATGCTTGCAATACAGATTTCATGACATATATGATATCCTTCTATATTTTTGTATTTTACATCTCTTAACAATTGTTAATCTTGTTAAAATAATCTTAAAATCAATCATGAGACCTGTAATAGCAACAAATTCATTCATCCCGATCACGAATTAACTTAACTTTTAAATTACCGTGTACTATTCCATTATTGAAATTAATAGTAGCGTTTACGAAATTTTATGACAGTTGTATAATCTGTCTTCTGTGTTTTTCTTTAAAGCGAGCAATCTTGGGTGCAGCCATCTTCGTAAGTGGATATTGCGTTATTAGAGGATAGATAATAAAATTTTTAGTAATTCTCATTGTTTTTAGATCATAATTGAACATTCCTATGGTATCCTAATTTTGTAGATCTGTAGAATCTTCCGTTTCTCTTTCTGTCAAATATTCTTTTTCATAGCTTTATGTATATACATATTTCTTCTAAAACTCATTCTGTTGACCGACCATGCTCTTAAATGTCTCTTCCTAAAAGAATGCATTCAAATGTGTTCTATATGTCATCGTTCGTAGATCATAGAATTTTTAGTAGTTTTGTTGGCTGATTCTCCTTGAGGATAATGAAGAATGTGTATAGCGTTTTTAATTATAGAACGTATAAATAAAATAATTTATTACTTACACTGATAGCGAATGTTGTTTGTTTAAAGTCAAAGGTATGATAACAAGGTGCTTGCGTGTAAATATGATAAAAATAAATTCTTCCAAACTTATCACTTGAGGTATTGATATATAGCTTTTCTTTTTTCCGATACATCGTAAACAACATTATTTGCAAAGTGAATAAATTGTTTAAATATATACATATAACCGACAATTCATGCTTATATAGTAGTACTTTCTTTTTCTTATTTATGTATAATATCTCTGTAATTGTTGCTCTCATCTACAAATTTATTTCTAATGTTTGAATTTGTGCGGTGACAGATGTAATAACATTTTTCATTTAGATTTTATGTCAGAAAACAAAAAACAAACGAAATTTCTACATGTTGCTTTTATCAAAGATTAAATTAGTTTGACATTAGAAAACAAAATGCTGCACTTTAAATAAAATCCTGTCAACAAGCTGCACGAGAAAATTGACGATGTCGCGAGAAATTATTATCCTCTTTGTGTTTTTTTTACGCGGAAGGTAATATGTCAATTTGACACCCCCAGGGAGACGAATATGAAAGAGTTCTCGGTCGGAGAAAGGATCTTAGCTACGTGGGCGGATGGCAGAAAATATCCCGCTAAAGTAAACGCCGTCTTAGGGAATGGTAAGCGACCTAACCTTAATCACCGTGAGAAAGACAGAGATCGACTGTGTCCTCCCATTGTCCGTTTGACGTTTTCACTCTGGGAAGGATATTTTTTTTTAAATTTATAATATACCATCTATTTTATAATTATAAGTGACATATTTTCGCAGACAGGTATGATGTGCTCTTTGATGATGGATATGCAAAGATTGTCAGATCCTCGAAGATGACTAAAATTGCCACTCCGCCCGAAACGGTATGAATAAATATTGAGGTTATGTTGTTATTTTTACGCGAATTCATAATTTTTTCATAAGCCAGTTTTCTTTTATGATTTTGACAGATGTATCTCTAAATTGATGACGCATCGTAAAGGAAGTTTTTATTTTCAATACGATTATATTTTCATTAAAAATATAGAAATTTCGATGGTATTTCTTTATTCTCATAGTTTTTTTTTATTATTTTTATGTTAATTCATGGAATATACGTATAAATTTCAAGATCAAAATTACTCAATTTTAGACATTGTTTTGGCCGAAATAGTGTTACCTTTATGTAGCATATTTATAGAAAACATACTGACTAAGGATCTTCTTTTTCTTCTTCATTTTTTTCTTCCTTTTTTTTTTTCCTTTTTTTCTCCTTTTTTTCTCTCCTTTTTTTCTTTCTTTTTTTTTCCCCCCCAGAAGTTTTCAAGATTCATAATTATTAATTCATAGTTTTATTCATTTTTGTCTAGTCGCGAAAGTATATTATAGAAGAAATATTTTTTGCCAAGACATTTCTATTGTTTGGTATTATGGCTGCCATATGTCTGCAAGTATATATGCTCTTAAAGTTATATCAAAAAGAATAAATAATTGCAAGTATTAGTCGATATAAACAATAACAATATTCAAGGGAATATTTTATATTTATTTAGTCGCAATTTTTATTTGGACAAAGAATTTTTAAAAATTATCATAACATATGGTCAAACACATATTTGTGTACTTTTCTTTTGATTCTACTTGTCAAATTGATAATTAGTAACGTTTAAATTAATAATAGGAATCAGGAATGACAAATTTTTAAAAATAATTCAGCTAATAAACTTTTGATTTGAGGTTAAAAGTTCATTAGGGATAATTAGAACAGTAATCTTGTATGTAAGTGTTGTTACGGATTTGACTACTGATGATTGAGAATTTACAAAAATAAAGTCTATTTTAATATTACAATTGTATAGCAAGCAGTTAAAGAAGACGGATACATAGGAAGTAAACAAGAGAGGAGGGACAAGAAAAGAAAGCATACAGTTATGGAGCTTTTCCATACTCATTCTAGGAAACGTTCCAAAAATGAAAGTGATAAAACAATAAAGAAAGAAGAATCCGTTGTTCGAAATAACGTAGAAAGTTTCCCAGAACCTAAGATTGATTTGGATGGTACCCTATTTGGGCCCTGCTATGATCCTGGTACTGATTTATTAAAAGGATTTAATGCAAATGTGCCTAAAACGAAATCATTACCGAAAAAGGCCAAAAAAGAAACGCATAAATCTGACACGGAGCAAGAAGAATATGTTGGTCCAGCATGGGTTGATGGTGAACCGCAAGGAATTGAATCTTACATTGTAGATGGAAACGATGGTAAAGAATTTTTTTTTCTGAATTATATCTAAATTTATTACAATTTATAGTTGTATAAATTAATATAAAATTGTGCTCTATAGGGCCACGCCGTTCTATTATTGTACCTGATAAAAGATTACCACCGGGCTGGCAGAAGCACTTTACTCAAAGAAAAGCTGGCACGTCTGCGGGAAAATGGGATGTTTTATTTATACAGTAAGCAGAGGATTAAATAAATTAAATTGCAATTTTTGCAATTAAAAAAATAAATTAAATGCATATTTGCATTCTCTAATAGCAACATTATTTCATAAGAAGTATTGTTTTAGTAAATCGAGCGGAAAGAAATTTAGATCAAGGAACGATATTAGGACGTTTATGGAAAGCCAAGGACAGTTTGACTTTGATCCGGAGAAATTTGACTTTTGTATTCACCGTAAGAAAAAGAATCACGGACAAAAGTTAAAGCAAGATGTTCCTACGCCAGAAATACCAAAGAAGATAAAAACATTGTTGCCTAAAGTAAAAACGCCAACTTCTAATGAAACTACATTACTTATGTCAATTAACACGACGCCCGTTAATACACCAGTTGCATCCGCAGGAACTACTGGAACTTCTGTTAATAACGGCGGTAAGATATTTTTCTCATTGCAACGCTTAAAAATAAAGAATATATATCTTTTATTTTCTGTTGGTGTTTCAAACGTACATTAGGAATGATTTATTGTAAGTATAATATATGTTTTGATGGTATATACTTAAAAGAAGGGATTATCTCAGTATTAACAATTATATTATTAAAATGTATCTGATATTTATTTGATAAATTTATTTTTAAGCAGCCGTTTTCATCGGCGGTCTTCGAGTGGAGATGGAAGATAGTGCTTATAAATGTCCTAAACAAGGATGTAATAAAACTTTTCGGAAAGAAAATCTTTTGCAAATGCACATAAAACATTATCATCCTGAATATTCGAAATTTTTGGGATCCACACCAAATGTTGCAGATTTGGCATATGCAAGAACGATCGGGGAGTCTATTGACGACATTATTCCAAAGAAATCAACTCCTTTATTGGAAAAAATTCATAAATTTGGGAAAAAGAAGGCTCAAGAAAGATCACCAGTGCCCACGTCGCAATTAAGATTAAATTTTGTACAGCCTTCTTCCCCATCCGTATCGTTACCAACGTTCGAGGAACGAGAAGATGAAGTTGACCAATTAGAGAAAGTAAATGAACTTCATAAAGAAGATATTAAAATAGAAACCATGTCACCTATTTCAAGTCATAGTATTGAAATAGATGAGGAAGTTGAAAAAAGGAAAGAAAATTCATGTGCGATGTCACCAGGGACACTGTTTGATATGAAAATAAGAGAAGAGAAACCGGAGAAAGTTGGAATTAAAACATTATTACCCGTCCGTCCACCTGTAACACCGGAAATACAAAGGGTGGATAGATCGAAATCTTTAGACGATTCTATGCATATTGAAAGGGGTAAAGGTCAGAGAAAACGTCAACTATCGGAATATAGTTCTGATGTACCGTCTAAAGGGAAAAGGCGACATGGTATGCATACATTTATTTTTCACACCTTATAATATTACTATATTCTTATTATATACTATATTTTATATAACCGTTGAATAAATTCGATGTATCTTTTGTATCTTTTTCTACATAGGTATGCAAGACATTGTAGACGATTATGGAGATCTAGATGACAGTGCTGTAGATGCAGAAGGCCCTACCGCTCTCATATATAGATACAGTCGTAGGAAATCTGACTCCAAAAGCGATGAAAATAGTCAGAATAGTAAGTTGAACCTTTGTATCATATAATCAAAGTTGCGAGATATATATATATATATATATATATATATATATATATATATGTGTGCTATATTTTCTTATTTTAAGTGAAATATTTTCGTTTATTATTATTTTATTATTTTGTATTGCTCGTAGGTCAACTTAATGATTCTCGCCTTGAGAAAGGCGACCCCTTTAAAGGGGATTCTGCAAAAAGAGATAATAGTAATGATGCAGAAGGTATTTTGTTTGTTTTTTTAACACCCTTTTTATTTCAACATTATTCCATTCAACCTTTCCTCTCCGTTTCCTTTATTATAATTGTTATTTTATTTATTGGCAGTATAAATATTAACTTAGAGGCAGATTTAGAAAATAGTTTGCGCAAATGGAACGTTTTTATAAAACGATTAGTTGAGAATGAATACGTGGCTGGGGTTAATCATGATTTACCTACTAATTAATTAATACACGACTTACTATTTTTATGTAAAATCGTTTAAATAATGGATATTATGTTACATTAATATTTTATTTATAGAAAGCGAAGGAGTTATGATGATGATCAATGGAGAAATGGTAAAAGTGGAGCAGCTCCGACGAGAAGAAATAATTAATTGTACCTGTGGCTATATGGAAGAAGATGGTTTAATGATACAATGTGACCTTTGTTTGTGTTGGCAACATGGTCACTGTAATGCCATTGAAAAAGAAAAAGATGTTCCAGAAAAGTATGTTTGTTATATATGCCGACACCCTTATCGTGAACGGCCTTCGAAAAAATATTATCACGATCAAGATTGGATAAAGGAAGGCAAATTGCCAAGGTATTTAATATAGATAATGTCTCTAGCTATTCTTAGTGATATCTTTTATCGTTTTAACTTTAACGAAATGTTTATATTTCTTCTTTAGCTTATCTACTCGAACGAAGAATCAAAATGCAATTAATAAAAGAACTGCAATATTAAAACGTTCGTACGATTTAGTTGCGGCCTTACTGCAAATGCAGCAAATTCTCCATAGTCTGAGGGTGAAAATTAATGTAGCTCAGTAAGTAAAGTTTCTCGATTCATTTCGTTACGTTCGTTCTTTATGTCTATAAACTATTAAACGTGTAAATTTGCACATATTAGGAAAAAAGATCATCCGAAATTATATCTTTGGGCTAAAAATTGGGAAAAATTGGATGTACCCAAGCCTGATATGGAACCTGTTCCAATAATAGAAGTAATGAAAATGCCTATAGATTCTACCGACACAAGTTCTGAAACCTCTAGACGTACGGACATAAAAATAGAAACGAAAACGTCGGTAAAGGATGATCACGATGACAAATCTATAGCTTCTGATTCGGAATTAATGAAAATTTTAGAAGAAGATAGCTCGAATTCAGATGAATCGAAAGTTATGTGTAAAAAAGAGGATACGATAAATTCAAACGGCGGTCATATATTATTAGACGCATTAACAAGAAATGGAAGTCCGGACGAAAAGCAGAAGTTAAAGCTTGAAAATCCAATAGAAAATATAAGTAAGTTGAAACAGTGTTTTTTTCCACCCCCTTCCCTTCTCATTCCTTTTTTAATCACGGTTATTTATTCCATCGCTCTATTACAATAGTTTCATTGTTACGATAGATACAAATGGTTCGGAAGATAACAGATCGATCTCTGGATTATTTGGGGATAATATTCATGGTGAAACTAATGTACCTGAAATTGGACAGGAATTGTCAACTCCATTACAACCATTTATACCAGAACCAGAAGCACCAATTGATTCGGCCGAATGTCGAATGAGATTACTGGAACATATCGAACATTTCCAGAGTCACATAGACTCGAGACTAGTATCTATAGAAGCTCAAGTTTGTGGTATGTAAATATTTTATAAAAATGAATTTATATAGAATATAAAACACAATTGTTTCTCATATTCTAACAGCTTTGGAAGCCATGGATCCTGACGAGATAATACCTAGTCCGGATGTGCAACCTCGTACGAAGCAAACAGTACAAATGTTGCTTAGAGATTTGAATACAGTTCGTAAATTGGCTGCTTTATGTTAAAGCATTCGTTTGTACAAATATGATGTCATAAGAATTACTTTTTCGTTGAAAGCGTAATTGCACAATAAAATTGCTTTAACCAATATATATACAAATGTAACTATATATATATATATATATACACAAATGTAACTATATATATATATATATATACACAAATGTAACTGTATATATATATATATAGTTATTATATATATATATATATATATATTAATATATATATATATATATAGTTATTATATATATATATATATAACGTTGCCGAGTGTCAGAATCGAACAAATGTGATGTGAAATACAATTTAAGCTACAATTTCATAAATTCGTACGTAATACATTAATGTCGTTTTATGTATTTGCATATTTAATAGAAAAGTAAATTGTTATGATCATAGATCAATATAAAAAGAAAAAGAAAAAGAAACAAATTAAGTTTCTAATATAATTCTAATATAATAACATAAACGATAATATAATTATGTTTAATGATGTTAATTTCTACGGAATTAATTTCGTATTTCTTACGACAATTATTGTATCATTCCGATCGTATTATTATTATATCGGAAGAAATTACAGGATATTTTTTCAGGGTAAATATCAAAATATTTACATGCATAGTTGAATAGAAAACAATGTGATCTTAACGCATGGACAGATAGAAAATAATTAAGTAAAATATTATATGATTGTTACATAAGTAGAGTCAAGAAATATTTTCCTTGTACTATTGTTTAGATTATCATATTAAACTAACACATTTTTGTTTGTTAGTAAATATACGTTCCGTTAGCATAATCATTATCCTTTGACTCGAACGAGTATCTCTTAGTTCCTCGACAGAACTGTTCGTATTTTCCCTCGCGAAGCTAACTGCATAAACGAATAAAAGGATGATCGTATAGATGTCGCCAGGATTCATTGACTCAAATTCTGTTATTATCGACCGAGCATTTCGGAGATGACGAATCGCACACGTTTTTGGATCTTAAAAGTTATTTTATGAAATACAAATGAAAAGTAGACGCCACGTTGGTCCTTGTCCGTCGTCGTTGTAAGGAATAACGCGTGTATTAATCTCGCTATAAGCGACATTGGGCGACATAGAAACCAAAGGATAGATACATTGGATTGGAGCGTGGAAGCGAGAGAGATAATCTGCGCATGCGCTTTGTGAGGAATGAGTAAGAGAGCGCGTAGGGAGGAGCGGTAGTGGGAAGAGTAAAGGAGCGAGAGGGCAGTCGCACAGGACGTGGAACGGCCGTTGCCGTGGAACGTGTGCGCTGGACTCGGTTCGTTTCTCTTACATTTATTCGTTATGACAATACAGTGATCCAGCGCTAAGCGCTGTGACCGTACGTTTTTACGATTCGTTCGGCTACGGCAGCAAGAACGAAGAGGAGCCGAAAACGAAACGAAGAAGAACAACAACAATAACAACAACGACGACGACGACGACGACGACGACGACGACGACGACGAGGAAGACGCGAGATGGAGACGCGTCGCGGCACGGTCTGACCGTGGCAGCCTGTTTCCGTCCTTCTCTCGTTCCTTCGTACCTTCGCTGGGGTCTTCCTCCTTCGTGAATTTTAGTGTGTGCGTCATGTGCCGCCGCCGTCACTATACCTACGTCGTCGCGTGTGTCCTCTTCCAGTGGATTACCATCCTCGAGTAGAATCTCCCATTTACTCTCCTTCTCCCTCCTTCTCTTTTGTGAAAAACAAAAAGTTATTACGAGGGGAAGAAAGAAAGTGTCTTTGCTCGAGGTTCGCCGGTACGCCCATCTCTGTACGATTGAGAAAGAGAAGGAGAAAGACAGAGATAGAGCGAGTGAGCGAGAGAGCGAGAACGAGCGATAGAGAGAGAAAGAGAGAGAGAAAAGAAAGAAAGAAAGAGGGAGAGAGAAGGAATTTTCTTCTCTCCATTATTAGTGATCGTTCCTTCTCTTGTGTTCGGTTCGTCGCGGTATAAGTACGACGACTTCGAGGACGAAGATTAGGAGGAAGGTGCTCTTCTCTTTCTCTCCAATCCTTGTATTTTTGTCTGGCTCTCGTGGTGCTGAGGCGAGAGAGAGAGAGAGAGAGAGAGAGAGATACAGAGAGAAAGAAAGAGAGAGAGAGAGAAAGAGAGAGAGAAAGAGCAAGTTCGACGGTTTGGTGGGGTTGTGGGGTGGTGGTGGTGGTGGTGGAAGGTGGAGTAGAGTCAGCGAGCGAGCGAGCGAGAATAAAGAAAGAGCGAGAGAGAAAT
>NC_140823.1:4982500-5107500 GCF_050613455.1 Vespa mandarinia
GTCTATTAGCGGCCCATATTGCATGCTAGAATCCCTCCTAGCCGGATGGAAGATAAGACGACCACCGAGATTTTCCTGCGAGCTAGTTGCCAGCGTAAAAATCGTTTAACTTAGCGTGAAAGCGTCTACGAAGAAGAGTCATGGTAATGGCCGTGTATCTACATATATTAACGGATATCGATTATTAATAACGGATATCCGGGAGATACGAAGTAGCATAGGGCGCGGTATCGCGTGCGAAACTCGAAAAAGGGTCGACTTTTTATTTTTTCTCTCCAAGTGTCGACGATTACGTTCAATTCATTTTGCACGACGTTAACAAGCTCATATACTTAACTTCATTTTCTTCAATTGTTATGCTAATTTGTCGTCAACGATACAAACCTTTCTTACCGATAAACGTATCCACGTTTCTTTCTTCTGTAATTTCAAGATTACGATTTATCAGAATAAATTTTTCTTATATGTACGTATGTAATATTTTTTCGTACATTTTAAATAAAATTTCACGTAATTCTTTTCTTTAGATATAGAAAACAAATGAAAAGATATTATTTTTCGATACGATTTACCCTCACGGATGTCAGTGATTCACGAAAACGTTAGTTTACTTAACGTTTACTGATAACGATAACAGTCCGGTTTTACGTTTCTTTTTCCTTTGCCTCGTAGAAAAACGACTCGTCGAATCCGTTAGTACCGGGATTATATACGGATTTTCTAGATAGGAGTGCTAGAGAAATAATATGTAAAATATATACCCTAGAGATTATATAGACGTACAATTTATATACAACCTATCGAAATAAATGCCTAACTCTTTATTTTTTTTCTTCTCGCATATCATTTTCCTTCGTAAAAGCACACGGGATCCTTATCTCGAAGTAATCGACGTTCTCCTATCGTATCTCATTCAAGGGTCAAGGGTTAAGTTTTCATTTTCTCTCTCTCTCTCTCTCTCTCTTTCTTTTTCTCGCTCGATACATCGATGCATCACCTATTCCATGCACACGCACTCTTTAATGCTTTACTTTCGCGGCTGTGTGATATATGCGATAGGAGGAAGAGAGAGGGAAGAGGAAAGGACGATGACCCGTTGCCGATGACGAGGAACGAGCAGGAGAGGGAAAGGAGGGGTAGGACAGAGGGGAGGTAGACAGTAGGAACGAACCACTCCGACGATTCTCGATCTCGAGTCGGTCTAATGTTTCGTTCTAGATCTCTCATAATCTACAAATTTTCTATACGATATATGTATGTCTCTCTCTCTCTCTCTCTCTCTCTCTCTCTCTCTCTCTCTCTCTCTCTCTCTCTCTCTCTCTTCCCCCCTCCCCCTTCTCTAATCTTCTTTTTAATCATTATTTTTCAGCGTACATAATGGAACGACTCTTATTGTAACGAAATCCATTCTGATCCGATAAGATTTATTTATCTTTTTCTTCGAACAAAGCTGTGAATCTCGCAATCAAGATCTCGTGCGAAAACACCTGCGAACGAGAAGAAATTCTGCGTGTCGCAGGTGGGGAAGGGATCGGAGGGAGTAAAAGTCGGTCGTCCGATGTCCTCGATCGTTTTTTACCGAGGGTATTTATATCACTTTAGTACACACGTACGAACGTATGTACTCTCCCAAGTCGAGTCAATGAATCCCCCATTGAAGCGTGTTAAGTTTCATTGAAATTCGAAACTTCGAATGTTGAAGTCATGACAGTGACAAATCGTCGCACGGCCATCTGTCCCGTTAATCGCACGACTACTGTCATTTTTTAATATAAAATATGATCGATACGTATCGAATTGATCTATCCTTCGTTTCGATCATCCGCCTGAATTCGGAAAAGCAACCTCGGTCACTTTTGTTTGTTTGTTTTTTCTTCTTTTTTCTTCTTGAGGCGACGTTCCTTCTATAGTACTACGTATTATCTTTTAAAACATCAATTGATCGGGTCGATACGACAAGACTTTCGGAAAGAGCAATGAGTCATTGACTCTACATTTGATTTCGTAACGCGCTTACGAACTCGTTAGTTATATCGTCCTCCTTCTGGCTAATGAAGTCGAACTATGCAACGACGATTATTCTTTCTCAATCTGAAGAAAGAAAAGAAAAGAAAAGAAAAAAAAAAAGAAAAAAAAAACACGAAAAAATATAAATGGATAATTATATCTTTTTGATTCAATTTTCAAAGAAATTTCTTTTTCAAACGTCACTTGGAATTTAGTCATGTCTCCTTTAAAATGATTAATATTCGATTGGTTCTTTATTAAATAAAGATTTATTCGGATAACACTTAACTTCGACATATGGAAAACATGCGCTATTATTGCTTCCCATCGTACAGATACACGTATATACATAGGTGAATACCTACGTAAATTTATTTTTAAGCAAACCGGTACTCGAAACCTGTCTCTACATCGATCGAACGTTGGCGTTCACCGACGAGAAACAGTCGAGTGCGATAGAGAGCTTGTCGTAATTCGTGGCAAGACGAGGATATCACCGACGACCTACGAATCCTTACTTTTTCTTCGCTCTCTTCTATTTTATTTTCTTCCATCGACTTTCCTCTCGACAGCTATTTTTCTCCTTCTTTGCTCGAGTTAGCTATACTCTCGTCCCAAGACGATGTGCATTTTCATCAAAGGAGAGAAACGTATTTCCTCCAATGTCGCGTTCATTTTCAATGTCGTACGCGTGTTCCGTACGCGATGGCCCATTTGAATGGGAGTCGATATCTTATTCAAACGTCGACGACGGTCTTTCGGTGCATTCTCTCTTCCTCTCTCTCTCTCTCTCTCTCTCTCTCTCTCTCTCTCTCTCTCTCTCTCTCTCTCTCTCTCTCTCTCTCTCTCTCTCTCACCCTCTCTCTCATTTCTCTCCTCGTATCTCTCTTTCTCTTCGTCCACTCGGCACTCCTCCAGATAAAGAACATCCGACGCGTAGCTTTCTTTTTTCCAAATCATCCGAACGCAGAGAATAACGAAAGTCTGTCACGAATAATCAGCTGTTCTTGATTCCTTTGTATATATTTATATTGTAATAAACGCTCGCGAAGAAAGCTCCCACGATCGTAAAGTTTCCATTTGCCTGTTTATTTGTTTTTATCCAACAATGCGCTTCTTTTATCGATTGATGCATTTGCAATTTATTATTCAAATTTCTTTATATGATAATTAATATATAAATATTCGTATAAATGAATCGAATGAACGTTATGTTACTAGTTTGACAACTGCGATTAATCCTCTTGAAGAAGAAGTTTGTTTAGAAAATTTCATTTACATGCATAAGTATGATCGATTCAACGTGTTGAACTAATGCATCGATTAATTTTTGTTTATTTTTCTTTTTTCTTCTATAGTCTTCGAGCCAGTCGTGGGAAAGAAAATACGTTTCCGTCTGTTTCGGGTGATCGGTTCCTTACTACGATTACGTAAGCCCCAAATGCGGTAGTCGTTCGAAAACTGTGCCGTTTTACAAGGCAGAAACGATTTCAGGCCGATCGAAAGGGCGTTTCGCGTCGTTGCTTGCACGCACGCACGCACGCACTATACAATCACGCGATACGACAGATAGATCCTAAGAGGATTATAATAGTATTTCCACAAATTAAGATCTTTCTATTTTAAGAAATTGACGAGGTAGAAATTAGATTTTTAACAAATTTCAGCTAGCTATCTTCGACATCTAGCCTAAAGGTTCTATTTCAATCTAAAAATAAAGCACAAAATGCGTATCGATCTTTTTTCTCGATACGGTCGAGCGAAGAGCAGTCGACGATGGAAGCTTGAATTTAGAGCGTGATCCCTCTCACGGTCTTTTTGTCAGTAGCGAAAATCGATGCGGATATTGTATTCGGCTATTTTTGAGATAACCGCAAGCTCTCCCACGAAGGCTGTGTGTACCTACTACCAAAACTAAAACATACTTTTATATAAATTTTCTTTATGATAAAATATAGATTACGTCAGGGTTTGGTAGAATCAATGGAAATAAATTTCTCTCTTAGTTTTTGTATTTTCATTATAACAAAGGTTCTAATTCTTTCCCCAAACGAACAAAGTTTGTTACGATAAAAATCTATTTATTATCGATTCGTTTTTATACGAGAAATCATCATACCCCTTTCCATATATAGCACACGTGCTACGAATGCATGTTAGTTTTGTTGTGTATAGTAACATAAGCGGGAGGAGAGGGACGCTAGAAAGCTTTGAGTCTTCGTCGATTTTCCGTGAGAGAACTGTGTGTGTGTGTGTGTGTGTATGTACGAGTAGGAGAGAGAGAGAGAGAGAAAGAGAGACACACGTCGGATGCTTGCAACCGATTCTCTTTGAAAAGAGACAGAGACGGTGGATGTAGTCTGGGCGTCTGCCGGCCGTATGTACGTGGCTTTGTCGTGGAAAAAGGCTGAATATAAAAAGCATGCGGTGACGCTTTTCTCTTTCTTCATCCCCTCCTCGGTACTCTTCCTTTTTCTCTTCCTCTTCCTCCGGCTCCATTGGCGCGCAAAAATACGGAGGGGAAGGTACAAGCACAACGTTTTGTTTCATACCGAGCAACCGTGTTGCGTCGACGAGCTTATGCTACACTGCGCTGCGCCCTGCTTATGTATGTATGTAAGTATGTATGCGTACGTATATGCGTCTGGTGGCGCGGTGGTGGTGCATCGTCGATGCAGCCTACGCAAGTCTGTGTCGTCAGAGGGGATGATTTAGTTGAACCACGTTAAAACGACGCGTGGTGGTCGCCGCCGTGCGTGGCCGCGACGTAATGGCGAATTTGTCCACGGAATGGCGAGTTTAAATGCTTCGAAGCGTTACACCGTTTTCCTCCGAGTGTCAGAGACACGACTTACCTTTACAATTTTTTTTCTTTCTTTTTGATTAACACGTCCTATGTTCAATGGTCAACTTTTTGTCGACATTACTTAAAGATTGCACCTCATGTCCATAATCTAATAAATAAAAAATACTTATAACGATGTTGTAGGAACAACCTTGCCGTGAATGTATCTCGAAATTTAGGGAAAATTCGCGTTTGGAATAAGGTATACTTGACGAAAAGTTTTTTGCTTACTTTGGTAAGCATAATCCTTGTCGTGTTGTGTTGCCGGTTCGAAAAGTTCGAGTTACATCGGCTTTCTCCTTTTCTCGGTGTATTCACCTTTGTTTCAAAGTCAACGAAGCAACTTTAAGAGAACTCGAAGTACTCGCGTGGTGCGGTAAAGCGCATTGTGATGCAACGCAGCACGTCTTAAAACGTCACGCCTTTAATTACACCTTTAATCGACTTTTAATAACACGTAATACCTCAGTCGCTAATACGAGCGACTTTCGGCTTTAATTAGAGACTACTTTGCAAACTTGGCATTTTTTCTTTTTTCTCCCTTTTTTTTTCCCCTTTTCCTCGATTTACTTCGCAATCTTTATTCGTCCAATCGTGAACATAACGTTCTTTGTATCTTTTCAGGGTCGACACACCAAAACGGGTCAGTTGGCGGCCATCAAGGTCATGGACGTCACAGAGGTAATTTTCGAGAAACGATCGGATATATGGTATTTGTTTCGTTCAATAGCTTGTATGAAAATTAACTCGGAGAAATAGAGTAGTATATATCTTGGAAGTATCTACTAAATATACGAGATGCTGCTGTGCGTAATCTTGAAAAAGATAAATAATGGAAAATTCGTCGATTCTAATAAGAAATACATATGGGTGAGCGTACCGTAACACTCATTGGTGTTATATGCTCGTGTTCTCGGTTGTTCTCTCTTGTCTAGATTTGAATTACGCCGATAGAACGACGATGGCTTTTCCTTCTCTTTCTCCTTTACGTAGTGCATCCTCTCTTTTCAGTCAATCTTGTAACGCACGAGTAAATCTCGACTCTACTTACCTACTTAACGGCTAGGAACGGCATGTGGTTTCTTACAGCCATCTATGCGCACTGGAATTCTCACATTCTACGCCTCTAATGGTAATGGTTTTTGTTCGCAGGATGAAGAGGAAGAAATCAAATTGGAAATAAACGTACTGAAGAGGGTGAGCGCATTATAAAACAACGACGTTATGTTTTCTCATAAAATCAAGCCGATATTAGACGATGACACGCGTTGTGACTTTTTTTTTTTTTTATCGTCGTTCATTTCATTCCTCTTCTCTTCTACTTTTCTTTTCTTTTTTTTTGTCTTTCACAGTATTCGAATCATAGAAACATAGCTACGTACTACGGTGCCTTCGTGAAGAAGTCATCACCAGGGAAGGACGATCAGCTATGGCTGGTTATGGAATACTGCGGAGCTGGCTCCGTCACAGACCTCGTCAAATCGACGAAAGGTCAGAGCCTTAAGGAAGAATGGATCGCTTATATTTCGAGAGAAATATTAAGGGGTCTCAGTTATCTTCACAGTAACAAAGTAATCCATAGGGATATAAAAGGACAGAACGTACTTCTGACCGACAATGCCGAGGTTAAACTTGGTACGCACTCCTCTCTCTTTCTCTCTCTTTCTATTTTTTAAACAGACATTGTCATTCATTCCGTTGGAATAAATCCAAATCAGGATATAAGTTACTTTGTTCGTTTCGAATCAGAACAGAAAAGAATTTTTTCTTTTTCGACGGTCATTGTACGGGTGGTACGTTAGGACGCAGTTTAAGTAGTTCTCCTTCGTTGCAGTTGACTTTGGCGTTAGCGCGCAATTGGACAGAACGATAGGCAGAAGGAATACGTTTATAGGTACACCTTATTGGATGGCTCCAGAAGTTATAGCTTGCGATGAGAATCCCGACGCTACTTACGACAATAGAAGTGATCTTTGGTCTCTCGGAATTACCGCTTTGGAAATGGCTGAATCACAACCTCCACTTTGTGACCTACACCCGATGAGAGTTAGTTTTTAAAATGATATTCCTTAACGAAGCGATTCAGGCAAAATTACCTCTTCCTCCTCCTCCTCCTCCTCCTCCTACTAGTCTTCCCACGAGATGATCCTCTATTTGATTGTACTCTTTTAAACTACAGGCCTTGTTCTTGATACCGCGTAATCCACCGCCGAGACTGAAGTCCAAAAAATGGGCGAAAAAGTTTCATGGTTTTATCGAAACTGTATTGGTGAAGGACTATCATCAGAGGCCTTACACCGAACAATTACTCAAGCATCCATTTATTCGGGACCAACCGACGGAGAGACAAGTCAGAATACAGCTCAAAGATCATATCGATCGTTGTAAGAAACGCAAACAAGAGAAAGGTATAAAAAAATTCTTCTTGGATCGTTCTCATCCATCTCCTTGTTAAATTGTTCTATCTAAAAGAGTATTATATTGGTTTCGTAGAAAGAGACGATTATCGATACAGTGGTAGTGAAAACGAAGAAGACGAACCGGCATTGGCTGGCGAACCATCCTCGATAGTCCAAGCTCCCGGCGGTGATACATTAAGACGTAATTTCCAGCAAATTCAAGAAGGTCGAACGTTGACTCAAGATGTATCACCTCAAGCTCCAGCCGGTAAGGAAAAGCCAAATCAAGGTAGATCTCAGCGGGAAGTACCAGAACCAGGCCCGCCTGCGAGACCAGCCATTCCACACAGACTCATCGGTAAGTACTCGTTGATAATTTTATTAAGAGGGCTGGAAACCAAGAGGTAGTAAGAACATTATTGACATTTTAGTCGTGCCAGATCCGCAACCGCCTTCACGACCTTTACCACCGACACCTAGGGACGATCCACGACAATCCCACAAGGTCTCGACACCACCCTCCAATCATCAAGCACCTTCCGCTGGCGGTGGAGGTAGCGGGGGTTCTGGTGGTCAAGCTGCACCTCAAAGAAACAGTCACGTGTTTAAACCTATGGTAGGGATTTGTCAAAATTATCGATTAAAAAAAACGTTCCGTTCCGTTCCGTGCCTATGCTTCCTGTTAAAGCTTCCTTTTCTCGATGCTCTCCTATCAAACCAAAGATCATGAAAAAGTAATTGAATAGTATTTATATATAAAGTAGATAAGGCACACGCTGTCTTTATCCTTTTTTGCAATTATGCTATTTTTACCGATCCAGCCGTATTTTCTGTGAAGTGCATAGTTTCTCTCTCTCTCTCTCTCTCTCTCTCTCTCTCTCTCTCTCTCTCTCTCTCTCTCTTTCTCTCTCTCTGTACTTACAATACACTATGCATTTGTTTACTATATACATATATATATATATATATCTCCATTGCACGCAAAGTTTCGTTCTACTTGCTGTTACGGCATATAAGCGTGCACGCTACAGATACTAATAATATATACATGTATACGAACGCCCATACACTCACCGACACATTTAAGTCGCCTTGCACCCGAATTTGGAATGTATTTGGTTTTTGTTTTTTTTCCATGTTCACACGAACCGTAGCTGCCGCCGAGGAGGCCAGAGGTAAGAAACACGCACACCTATTCTTCTCCTTTGTCGTATTACGTTTCAGTATCGTCTTCTTTATGTTTCCACTCACATATATAGCTAACTTACATATCCAGTCAGTGGTCAGTATTTATTTAAAGAGTATCAAAGAATAAATCCTGTCACATTTGGTTTATATATTTTAATAAAAGTAATATATACACACTGATTGGTTATTAACTTTTCTGTATATGCACTAACTGTCTTTACTCGTTTCATCGATATTCTATCGCTTGAGCACAGCATTGTACTACTTTACGCCTCACTCCAATCATTTGACTGGACTTTTTACACGAGTAAAATCGTACAATGTTTAGAAGACAACAACACGTTTGTTGGTGTTTCGAGAATCGTCTTAGGCGGTGCCTCGTTGTGTCGGAAAACTGACCAAACGCTTAAAGTGTGTCTACTATAAAGAATTGTACATTCAATGTCATCGCTTTTTTCTCTTCGTCAAATTGTATCTGTTTCATGTCATGGAACGCTAGATCATTTTAACGATTAATCTTTATACGAAAATCATCTTGCGTATGATCATTTCCTTCACAGCGAGTAAATACGAAATTGGAGTGTCCGCGACATCGCTTATAAGTGCAGTACTTTTCCCTACTTTTCTGCCACTTTTCTGCCTTTCTGCCTTGTTTGGCTATCCAGTGGTGGCTTTTAGTATATTCTCAGAGGTGTCTCGGAACAGTGACTAACGGGGTTGTGCGTGTGTGCGTGTGGGTGGTAGGACTTGGACATGCTGGCCGCTCAACTCAACGAGCTTGGTGTGTCACAGGGCCCCGAGGCCCCGCCTAGGCCCAACAGGCAACATAAAGGCCCTCCAGCGACGTCAACCTCGAATTCGGTCCAGCCAGCGAGCGCTAACGATCAGAACAACAAACAGATGCAGCAATCCTCCAGTATTCTCGATCAAGTAAGCGTTAAAATCGCGTGCGCGGCTATGACGATGTGTATATTATTGGTACATATTTTCCTAGATTCGTCCTCTTTTTCCATTTTTCTCATCCCTCGTATCTTCCTCTTGCTTTATCCACGATCTCCTTCTTCATGCGAAAGTATTTTACAGCGTCTTGTGCCTTGTGTAAAAAAAAGAAAAGAAAAGAAAAGAAGAAAAAAAAAAAGAAAAAAGAAAGAAAGAAAAGAGGTAAAAAAGAAAGTCACGACGATGGAAAAGTCGATGACGTTTTTGAAAAAATTCTTGTAAAGGGCGATGATGCTGAATCAATGTGCTATTTCTTTTCTCATTCTAGGCACTGTCGATCGAGAGTGACAGCGACGACGATCTCGAAGATGCTGGTAGTAACAATTTGAGGAACGATGGTACACTTCTTGCTAGCGATCCGCCTAAGCCTCTGTAAGTAGGATATGATAATTTATGGAACATGTAGCTCTTATGGCGCATAAAATAATTACGAGAAGTGGGTCATGTTCGTCCGCCGCTAGAGTGTGTGCGTTTGTGTGTGTGTGTGTGTGTGAGAGAGAGAGAGAGAGAGAGAGACGACTTGTAATGGAAAAGGGTGGATTCATATCATAACGCGAAGCGGAAGAATATGACTTCAATGCCGACGCGTTTTTCCTATTAATATTAATGCAATTTATTTCGTTTCATCTTCCATCATGCTCATCCCGTGCTTCGACATACGCTTTATGTGGCTGCCGTTTATCGTCGCCGCATCAATCCCAACGCATACCACGAATCTCATCATGTCATCGTTTCACATCGTTCTTCGCATCTGATTTTCCTGCGGCAGTCCCGAATTTTCTCCTTTCAGGCCATCATCGGATTCGTCGTCGTCGTCCTCGCACAACGCTCAGAATTCGCATCACGAAGGTAAGCCAAAAGGTAGGACATCGACAAAGAATTATTTATTACGTTTTTATTTTATAAATTATACACATACAAGCTAAACTGCCATCGAAAAGTTTCCCCGTGATTCATGTAATTTATAATGCTGCTGTTTTGCAGGTAATAAAGAATGAACTCTGATGTTTATTTCTTATAGTTATACTTTTACATATCTGTTAAGAAACTTTTCAGTTGCAATACTTTTACTTGTACCTTTACCCCCCTCCCCTGTTAAATGGTCATGCATAAGATTGGTGTATTTCAAGTAAAATCTTGATCGAATATCTATTCTCGTAGCGATGTATTTTATTTGAATTCTAATTTGTAGGTGGAGCACCCAATCGACCATTACCACCGACGCCAGATGAGGAAGAGTCCGGAGATCGTACATTAGTCATGAAACGAGTGAGTATAACTTTCAAGTCCGTTGTGCAAGCTAACAAATACCCACGTAGCTATATTATCTTCTATTATACGATATACTCGATCTATGAAGAGCCACTAATATACCGGTACAAATTGATATGTACAGAGTGTATGTGACCTATACATTTGTTCTGTGTAATCACGTTTTGGTAGATTGCGCAGAGCGTCCGCCGTCTTTTCTTTTGCACGAACGAGCTGCTTAGATACATCTTCTCTCGTTCTTCATACTTTTTTTTTTTTTTTACGTTCCATCGTTAAGGTAAAAGACGTCTTTTTTGCGAGTTAGATATATTTACACGGGAAAAGAATGTTTTTAATCCTGTACAGTGACAACGCACGAGCACGGATTTAAACGAGTTTAATTCAAAGAGCATTGATCTTATCGTTATAGCAAACAGTTCGTATTATTCGATATCTATCGGCATATTTCATGAAAAATTACGATTCTTCGAACGAGAGAAAGGAAACGCGGACGACTGCGTAGCTCATACGTTTTATTTTATATTTTTCTGCACCTATCTCGTACATTGATTGATATCCGGAACTAATTCAATGGTATTCGTTCGCTCAACCCCCGCCATATGTTCATGATCAATGACTCGCCGTGACTGAACCTTGTACGTTGAAAGAAAAATACTGTGGTGCACTGCCTTGTGTCTGTACTTTTGTCGCTGTCGTACGGTAATCCCCTCCCCCCACCCCCCTGCACCAATCATACACGATCGATAAATACATTCGCCATCGTAGACTATGCTGCACCGATGGTGGAGATTTCCCTTGATCAATCTAAACACAAACGCTTCCTTTAATACACATACTTACTACACATATATACTTTAATGATACGATCAAAGACACTTTGCCGGAAATCTTTGCGTCTTTTTGTAAAGTAAAAGACAAAGTGTTTACCTAAAGTAGAAGACAAAGAAAGGGAGAGAGAGAAAGAGAGAGAGAGAAAGAGAGAGAGAGAGAGAGAGAGAGAGAGAGAGAGAGAGTGAGAGAGAGAGAGAAAGAGAGAAAGAGAGATAAAAAAGGAGAAGGAACTTCAATCACAACTTCACCACCGGTTAGCAAGCTTAGTCGTTCTCTACAATGTCGTTACATTTCCATCGCATAAACTAAACAGCACCATCACCTATCACATTGTTATTACCGCACGTATCTTTTTTTCTTGTTTTTTTTTTTCTCTGTCATCGTACCATTACCCTCGTCGTCGTGCGCGCCTTTAGAAACTTAGTCAGACATCAGACGATCGTGCAATGGCTAGCGACAACCGCCGCTCAGAGATAGACGAGCAGCTCCTTCTGAAGGAGTGGGACTTCACCCGCTTCTTTCAGGGTTTTAACGAAAGGTTGGATAAAATGAAACAGGAGCACCAGCAAGAAGCGGCGGTCGGTACGAGCAAATCTGGCAGCGAGGATCGTTCCTCTTCTTCCGGCGAAAGAACCCTTAAGAGGCAGGAGCAGTTAGCGCGTAGGAAATACGAGCAACAACAACAGCAGCAGCAGCAGCAACAGCAGCAGCAGCAGCAGCAGCATCATCATCAGCACCATCTTCATCAGCAGCACCAGCAGCAGCAACATCAAAAGCAACAACACCAACAACAGCACCAGCAGCAGCAGCAGCAGCAGCTTAAGGCGGTTCACAGACGACAAGAGAGCGACTCGAAGCTCGGTAACACCTCGAGCGCATTCGCCCGTGCATTCCGCCGCGAAAATTCGGATTTTTTTCCGTCAACGAGGCACTCCGCTTATCTACAAAAGTCGGATTCCTCGAGATCAAGCATATTCGCGAGTGGTAATCGTCGCGGCAGCGAGATAAGCGTCGCAGGTATAGTCGGTAAAAAGGGCAATGCTCTTAATACCGGCGAGCCCGTCCTCACGGACTTCTCGTTTGGACGCGATGGGCCCCAGAGGCCAAGGAGAGAAAAGACAGAGAGCGAAATCGTCTTTGGTAACAGGCACGAGGCGAGGAGACTCGACTTCGGACGCAATAAAGACGATACCACAAGGAGACGCAGTTGTAGACCTTCCGATGCGGCCCTGGCCGCGCCAGATGACGCGGGAACGATTAAATCCACGGCCAGTACAACGGCTAGCGAGTACAGCCCTGTTGTCACCCAGGTCAGTCCCACCTGCGAGTCCTGCCTGTGTGCTTGCCTGAACTACCCCCTTATCTTCCTACGTCGGTTCGACCCTTCCGATAACTCTCTCATCGTCACATTTTCCCTTCGCGAACTCGACCTTCTCCCAATGACCTTCGTATAATATCTTCCGGTGTCTATCGATATTCGATTTATACCTCTCCTTTCTTTCGTAGCCATTTTATTTCCACTCGATTTACTTGATCCATTTTATTCTATATCTCATTTAATGTCTCATTTATTGAAATTTAGTCTGATCCCTTCGAGTATTCGATACCAATATCAAAATCTATGATCACCAATCTTAACATCGTTCCTTTAGCTGCATCGTGATCCTCTTTTATTTGCGACGTCTTTATTTTCTTTAGTAAGAGAGAAAAAAAGGATACGCTTGAATCGTGTTTTTTTTATGATTAAAACATAGTTGCAGCTTAGAGCGTTAGAGTTTAATTTAGGACCTAAGAGACGATTATTGATAGACACCGTTCCGCAGTACCCGTTTTTTTTTCTTCTTTTTTTTTCTCTCTCTTTTTACATTTTTTAATCCATTCTCCGACATCCAACGGCATATAACGTTCACATAGAAGGCTAGTCAGCTACGCTCGAGTTTTAGGCGCATAATATCATCCTATACCTCCCTATATCATCGTTGATTTTCACAGTTTTGGATACAAGTAGCAGCGAAACATATTATATAATTACTACTAGTGCTACCAGTGCTATACTACTATTACTACCAGTATCTCACTATCGCTACTACCTTCTCTACAATATCAGTAGATTCTTTGATTCGTGCTAAGATCTATCGAGTCTTTCGACAGTAATAATAGAGATATAACGGATATGTTCTTTAACGATAACTACTGCTACTACTACTACTACTACTACTACTACTACTATTACTACTACTACTACTACTACTACTACTACTACTACTACTACTACTACTACTATTACTACTATTACTACTACTACTATTACTAATATTTTCATTTTTTTTTCTACGATCTCTACTTAACCATTGCTTAGGAGAAAGGAAGTCACTTATGCTGCTAATACAATTCCTACTTTCCACGCTCTTCGTTGATCTTCCTGGAGAAACCGAAGAGTCGATCTGAATCCTCTCGATTTGCGGAATCGATCGGAAAAGCACCGAGATATTTATCCAAATCATTGGATATACAAATCGAACCTTAATACGTCAGCTGAAATTAATGATTCTTCCAAAGAATCATGGTTAGTTTATCTCAACGAATCTTTGGATATTTTTTTTTCCTTTATATTTTTATTTATCTAATTTGTCAATATTTCCAGTATCGAGCGAACTTTATTTTTCTTTTTCACGTTACTTTTGAATTAACTTGCGAAGGCACAATGATGTTCTAATTTTCCACTTTTATTCTTTTTTGCTTTCTGAAATCGAGCATAAAAGATATAGTTTATTTACATTTCATTTGATTTATATTTCTTATTAATTTTCTGTTATTAATTCCGTAAGAACGAGGTGCATTAGTTAAATCGTTATTCCACAGACCAATTCCGTTTTCAATGATCCTTTGATCCTTTCGATTTACTGGACCATTCCTAATCCTCAATCCTCATATCGTCTAATCAGCACGCTGTAATATGGTGCAAAAAGATGTACGTTAAAATCGTGCGCCGAATCCTTTCTTCAGCGACGCTCGTTACGAGACCCGTGCCTGGACGCAGGATTAACAGCATGGAATTTTTGTATGAGGGAGGGAGGGAAGGGGAGGGGGATTTGATTCGTCTCATCTCTTCAGATCAAAACCACATTACGGACGCAGATTATGCTTTCATCGCTACTGCCACTATCCTCATCGCAACGACACGTCGCGGGATTTTGGGAGAGATGGCTATATACGTGATTGTGGCGTATATTTTTTGCCGAAATACGTCCGTATCTGTTAATCCGTTAACTCTTAATGTTGCAAATTTTGTCGCATGGATTTTTATATTATTTTTCTTTTCTTTTTACGGACAAATGGTCCAACGTATTACACCAAAATCTAATAGAAATCCCGACAAATTTTTGTACGTATCTAAGGGAGCTAATTTGCAACGTTAAGTTAAGCTTCTGCAATAATAAAATGGTGTGGAAGAAAATGAACTTACAGACTCACAAAAGAACTTATAAACTAACGAATATTCCAAAGCTTTAATTGTGCTTTTCATTCGACAACAAGTCTATTGGCTATGTGGGTAAAAATTAATGTCTCTGTGACTAACTATGATAATGACGTTTTTTATTTCGAAAAAAAAAGGAACAAAAAATTCGCGAATGTCGATTGTCTATATTTCAACACGATCAAGTCCAAATTGTTTATAGGAAAAAAAGAAAGAAACTTTCAAAATAGATCGAGTATATTTTTTTCTCTTTAAATAATTAATGTCAAGTCAATCGAAACAATATATGAGTATGTTTATAAGAAAACGAAATTATATACGTACCAAAGGTTAAAAATAGAGAATTACATCTTGGTTCGTTAATGAACGTCAATTGGTTTCGCTTGGTCTTGATCGCGTATATAGAGATACTTCGACCTGCCAATAACCATATTAACCACCCGCAAAATATATAACATATAATATCGTCTTTATTTTTAATCCACGATCTTCAGAGAAACATCCGCAAAATATTCCCAGAATCTTCAACGTAAGAATAATCCCGTTCCTATGATTACCATAATAATAAATTACAACGACTAACACACAGACTCGTTCATTATCGCAAGTTCATCGAGAATTATCGGGGAGACCGAACGATCGAGGAGTGACCGTGAATTACACCCATTAACATTCATCTCGAAAACTTTTATGAACGAGCTTTCGAAGATTCACCAGAAGAACGACGATCCTATGTATTTTCTTCCTCCTCCTTCTCCTCCTCCCTCCCCCGAAACAGAGAAAAAAGGGAAAGAGAGAGAGAGAGAGAGAGAGAGAGAGAGAGAGAGAGAGAGAGAGAGAGAGAGAGAGAGGGAGAGGGAGAGGGAGAGAAAGCCATATCCGTCAGCGATTCCGAAGTGTTTGCGTGTGTTTTGTGCTAACAAATTTTAAAAACCATCTGCCTTGAAAAGTGCATGGTCGTGGACGAGAGATACATGGAAAGTGAAAAATCTGCGAGATGAGAGTAACGGAGGGGGAGAGAAAAAGGGAGGGAATAAGAGAAAGATACAAAGTAAGGAACCTTTAAGAAGAAGAGGAAATCGACTGAGATCAGGATCAAAAGAAGGACAATAATTGGGGAAATAAAAAAAGGGAGAAACAGAAAGAGAGAGAGAAAGAGAGAGAGAGAGGGGGGGGGGAGAGATGGAGAACGTGACATGATCGATGATGGATCGATTTCTGAACGACGTACGAGGCTATAATTTGTGATGATCGTGCTCCACCATATGTTGCATGACGCTTGTAACGATAGATGATCTTTGTGCCTCCGAATGTGTGATCCTTGACGGGTCGCTGCTGCTGCCTCGTCCCTTTTTTTCTTTTTTTTTTTTTTTGTTTTTTTGTTCCTCGGCATGCGCAAAGTACGCTTGTTCTTTTTTTTTTTTAAACTTCGTCTATGTGCTGTTCTAGCATGGCGCGTGTTGACAACTTTAGTCGATAATAATTGTTTGTTTTTGACGTTTATCGCCAGCGATGATTCAGTTGATCTTTGTGAAAGAACGGAAGAATGCACGATCTTAAGTTCGTATTTTTAGTACACGTAGGTTTACGATTGTAACAATGTTTTTCTTAGAATATCGTAGTTTTTGGTCGGAAGAACGTATTAGAAAATTTTGCACAAGTTTCAGTGAAGCACCAGACGCGTTTTGATTGTTCTAATCAAAACGTCGATTATCGGTGACAGGAAATGTTTTGTTATTAATAGATACACTAATACGAATATAATACGTAAGTAGCAATGTGGTATTTATGTTTCGTGTTAAATTTTCAAGAGGGTCCCTATTTTCGGAATTTTTGTTTAACTTTGTGTATTCTTTGTTGTAATTAATTCAAGATATTTTCGAGCTTCGGAATTATATTGTATAATCTTTACGATAGATTATCTTTATGGTTTCGATTGCGAATTAACTCTTAAATATACGTGTGCATAGATTTATTTGGGATAGATCCACAGGATGATTCTTAAATATAATTATTATGTAGGTTAGTTTTATTTTATAATTAATATATTGTCGCGAGTTAATGTAGCTCGCCACAATATTATGACCTTTTCGTACGATTTGCTTTTGATCACTGTTGCGTTATTAAGAAGCTTTATACGTTACGGGCTATATAATTTTAGATAACTTGCAAATAAAAAAAGAAATAATAATAAACAATCGGACGATATTTAAATATCGATTGCATGTATTTAGCTCGACTATAAGTCTATAATTTATGAAATTGTGATACTAATATTTTTAATTTCTTCCCAAGATCTTTCTTTTATTTATTAGATTTTTTTACAAAACGGGGTAAAAAAACAAGAAAAGAAAAATAAACGAACGAGCATTTACGTTCTTTCATTTCGCACTTTAGTTTCGTCGTCATCATCATCATCATCATGATCATCATCATCATCATCATCATCATCATCATCATCATCATCATCATCATCATCATCATCGTCATCATCATCATTATCATCATCATCATCGTCATCATCATCATTCGCTTTGTTCACGATCTTCGCATAATGTTATATTCTACTTATTTATTTGTTGTTTTTTTTGCTCTTTCTTCATTATTGCCTGATTCTATCATGCTATTTTGCATAGTCTTCCAAGCGTTTCCTGCACTTTCGAAATATCCTCATTTTCGTACAGATTGTATTCCCTTCAAACTTTTTCGATGATTCAACAATGTATTATTTCCAGTTCCAATTTCATTTCCTTCTGCATAATCTGTTTTTCCAATTTCTTAATCGTTTCGTGGAATCGGTTGTTGAATCATTGTGAATTTAATTCTGTCAATGAAACGAAAGATTTCCGATTCAAGAACTGATCCACGGACGATTTATCGATTACTATCTCGCCCTTTATTCTTTATCTTTTTCTTTTTTCTTATTTTTTTTTCTATTTTTTCTATTTCTTTTTTTTTCCATTTAATACACCTTATAAAGCTTCAACTAAAAAATTCGTTCCTTTTGCAGAATCGAGAAGGTGGTGATCGACCAAGAGGAGGCGGAGGTGGTGGCGGTGAATTTCAAAGGTCAGACTCGTCGCCTGGTTCAAGGCCAAGCTCGGTTTTACCGGATCTTTTGACTTCATCGCCGGGTCAACGTCAGGACAAGTCGACAAGCGAGGAGGTCAGATACACTTGTCTTTGCTTTTTTATGTTTCTGTTCACATTTTCTCTTTCATGTGTATATATTATATATCATAGTACTATATATTATATATACATACGTACCGTCGCTTATATATACTACATGTATATATGTGTATACAGTCATAAACATTACATTGTATATACATATATTTCTATAAGAGCACATTCGCACACGCTTAACAAAGTTGAAGAAATCAATTCTGTGATTTCTGCGTCACACAATGACGACACGCAATTCTAATCGCGCTTACTGCTGCTAAGTCCAAGTCTACGTTAAGTCGGAAAACAGTTTTGCAGAATTTCTTGAGATGATATGTCGAAGGAGATCGTGATCAAAGTATAAGCGTATGCGTTATCATTATTATTATTATTATTATTATTATTATTATTATTATTATTATTATTATTATTATTATTATTATTATTATTATTATTATTATTATTATTATTATTATTATTATTATTATTATTACTATTATTATTATTATTATTATTATTATTATTATTATTATTATTATTATTATTATTATTATTATTATTATTATTATTATTGTTATTATTATTATTGTTATTATTATTATTGTTATTATTATTATTATTACTACTACTACTATATGCACAATTATTTGAATATTATTCTTTTGTCGATCTGTTGTGTCGTGAGTTTTGTGAGCGTCGTGGCGTAGATCTTCGCGATAGTCATTGGCTGCGTTTGTTCATCGAAATTGTATATGTACTTTTATCAAGTACATATAATACAATCAATTATGTTTCATATTTTTCTTTATCGAGTTTTGTGTTAGGAAGTTTTCAAGACTTTTCCCAATGAATTTTTCTAAACGCAGCTAATCACAGTAAATATTTTAAGCGTGTAGTGCCACGTGTGGTCGCCAACTTGACAAGATATATACCAAGTATTTTGAACGATATATTTTGTCTACATTGACAAAATCCTCATTATTTAGAATGAAGAATGATTGTAAAAGAAATGCAAGGCATATACCGGTGAAGAGTTGAACGAATACACGTGGAGGTGGCTTATGCTTAATGTCGGTACCTTGCGAATGCATTAGTGAATAGTCTATTGGGTGCATTTCGTTAAGCCGTTTTCGCTATGAAATTTTCTCTATATGATGATTGAATCGTCGGCACGCAGTTAGAGCAAAATTTGGATTGTTTGAACGATCGTAGTACCTCGTAATATATTTCAGTACTTGTTTGTCCTAAAATAATAAAAAAAAAAAAAAAAAAAAAAAAAAAAAAATGTAAAAAATATATGAAATTAAACCAAAAGCAGAAGAAATTACGCAAGAACAAGATAATTGGCACGATAAACGATTAGTGTAAACTGTATAAAGATACGTAGATTGGTGTCATTCGATAGTCCGAGAGAAATGGGATTGTTCAAATAGCAAACGCAAGGCGACATCAGAAAGCAGCTACGTGATTTAGCGAGGAGGTACGTCAGGGTGGTGCGCGGGCCGTGACGGCAGGGGAAGGATGAGAAGTTAATCGATCGATCGATCGAGATTGTCGACGAAGCAACCTCGTAGACAAATAATAATGTGCGATCTTAGATAGTAGTTTAGAAATCGAGTTAGAAATTTTCTTCCACTTACTACTACGTACTTTTTACCCTTTATCTTATTCCCGAGATCGTAAACGCGCATCAGAAAACAGAAACGATGCATCGACTTTTTTACACTTTCTAACTTTCATAGCAATTTGTATATCCTCTGTTTTCTTTCTTTTTTTTTTTTTATTTCGTAAACATTCGGCCATTGATATGTTTCAATAATAATTCCTCTTATTGTATATTGTTCCGAACAATGCTCGACTTTTCGATTTCTCTTTCTTTGTTCACGCGACGATACGAATCTCTTCATTAGCGAATATATCTTCCTGTTTTCTGTTAAGCACGACGATACTTTTAAGGATGACAAAGATAATTAGAGTTGATTCGAATTTGCGTAGAGAAATTAGGGAGTGAATCTAGATATCACTGTTTTCTTTTTTCTTTCTTTTTTTTTTTTTTCAATGTCGATAAACCCGCGTGTAAGTAGAGACGTGAGCGCAAAACATTTTATTACAAGTTGAAAATATACCAAGCAGCAAACAAAAATTATCTTTGTTGTAATTATAATCATGAGATGAATATTTTTGATAATAAAATTCGAAGAGTATTCTTCGCTCTAAAGAAAAAATTTTTTCCTATCATTAAGGATTGATAAATGTACATATTTGATTAGACAATTGGTTTATTCGGATATAGAAGTAAAATTTTGAGCGATTGAGATCGATCGAATTATAGCGATCTTTAAGTTATAAAGCAAGAATGGATCTATAAGTAGTGAAAAATGATTAATTGTTATAATTGATTATTAATATTAATCGAAATTACGCGAATGACACGTCTCTTCTTACCGCGAGTGTCCGCGTAAGCGGATATTTCACGTTTGTCAGCGTGACTAATTCAGGATTATGTTGTGTGTTGTGGGACACGCGGAGCTCTAACCCGAAGGGCAGGGCCCTCTACTGACCATCCCATTCCCAATACTAATTGCAATGTAAGTATTTATTCGTCCATCTACGATTCAATGTCGCTTCTTTCTCTTCTCTTATGAGAATTCTCATTTTCGTATACTCTGAACAGAACATACGATACGCGAACATAACGATTGTCGTGTATATAGTGTATATGCATATAGAGTTTATGTACGTATATGCGTTCACGCGCTGTACGTACGTACGTATAAATACGTATGTACGCGTATACACGCATTCTCGGTTTCTGCACTGTGCACTGCGCAAAGGAATGACGTTTTTTCGTAAAGCAATACGTACGTTCTACCACCCTCCTTTTGGTTTCTGGGCTCTTTTCCTGGTGTCACGCAATGTGAAATAATCGTTAACACACGTCGCGAAACACGGACACGTTGTTCTTTGGTTTTTCACATCCTTCTCTTTCTCTCTCTCTCTCTCTCTCTCTCTCTCTCTCTCTCTCTCTCTCTCTCTCTCTCTCTCTCTCTCTCTATCTATCTATCTATCTATCTATCTATCTGTCTATCTATCTGTTTATCATTTTTTCCTTCTCTATTAATTTATCTATTTCTTCCCGATCGTGCAAGTTGTTTTTCTTATGACTTAGTAAAAAATCGTGTACGGATATTAAAGATTACATTTACGAGATCGTATTTACTCTACTAATTTAGCATGAATACGGTTTTACTTTTTCCAACTGTATTATTAACAACAACACCTACGTCTCATCGTATAACACCATTGAGTTTAAGTTAAAGAAATTTAACTTGCGAGAGCAACATCTGTATTTACTTTTCGTTTATGCGAAATTTCATTAACGTAGACGTTTGAGTAGAGTTCGTAGAATGAAAAGAATCTCGATTAATTCGTACCCGAGGAACTTATTTCAAAACTAACTCCATTAAATTTTATTGCATGTTATACATTTATTAGACCAATACTTTGCGATATCTTTCTGTCGTTTGGACTAGTTTTTCCTTTTGACTCATTTCATCTGAAATCGATCATTTTTTCTTTTTTCTTTTCAAGCAACGTTTCTAATTTTGTTTCGTATCCTACGTTTTATAGTTTTCATAAAGAAATAAACGTACCTAAACGGATTTAAAGATTGCTAAATTTATAGCCCTTCGAACAGATTAAAAAGAGTATAATTTTACTTAGTACTAAAAGTACGGTTATACTTTTTATTTGATTGAGGGAAGAGAGTACGGTTACTATATAAGTTTAGTAATCTTTTTTCATCCCTCGCGAGGAAAGTCCGTCAAGAACTATGATATATATACATATATATGCATGTATATATATATATATATATACATATATACATATATATGTATTTGACACGAAACAAATTTAGAAACGTCAGGCGAGAAGAATAAATGATGTTATTTCACATGGAATGGTTTTTTAAAATTAGTGCCATTTCCATCTTGTGTCTTCGTTCTCTGCTCGTTTGCGAGTTTAAAATTCGTCGCATTTTCTTGTCTGGCTAACTTTTGTGTGGTGCGTATGGTAAAGGAATGATATCTACATATCTATTTTTTTCTTCTTAATCTTCACTCTTTAAAATCGAGCCTGTCATTGATTTTGTATCGGGAGAAGGGCAGCAAGATCCTTCTTCATCTTTAATCACAACATCCTTCTCTTCTTTTCCTGCGATTCTACTACGAAGCGCACGTATCATTGATAAAGCTCGTTCGTCGAGTTCGATCATGGAGTCGTATTTGTTGCAGTATCGACAAGCGGTTAAATCACCACCCCCGTTTGCACTTCAACAGAAACAGAGATCATTCCTGACATTTGGATTCGGTGCTGGACCAGCGAGGAGAGAATCCCACGTAAACGTTAACGTGACACCTACGAGTCACGATTTGGCCTCCGATACGCCTGAAATACGAAAATACAAAAAGCGTTTCAATAGCGAGATTTTATGTGCCGCATTATGGGGTAAGTCGCGTTTCGAGTAAATTCGGTAAAAGCGAGGGCGCGTTCGTTTTGATCGGGCTTTTTACACACGTTTTAGAATGAATTTATGCAATAATATTTATGTAATAATTTTTAGGGGTGAATCTGTTGATCGGTACGGAGAACGGGCTGATGCTGCTCGATAGGAGCGGACAAGGGAAGGTTTATCAGCTGATCAGTAGGAGACGTTTTCAACAAATGGAAGTACTCGAGGGACAAAATATTTTGGTTACCATAAGCGGTAAGAAGAATCGTGTGAGGGTCTATTATCTCTCCTGGCTGAAGAGTAAGATTTTACGTACCGACGGCCATAGCGATGTAAGTACGGACGGTCTACTATATGTTTTTATTGATTTATCGGAATAGAACGTGTGCAATATATTAGACGTATATGTTATGAGAATTGATTTGACATGGTTGACATACAATCGTATTTGACATACTTGTGCAGCAAGTCGAGCGGCGCAATGGTTGGATAAACGTCGGTGATCTCCAAGGAGCAGTGCATTTCAAAATAGTCAAGTACGAAAGAATAAAGTTCCTTGTCATCGCGTTAAAGGACTCGATAGAGATCTATGCTTGGGCACCAAAGCCCTATCATAAATTCATGGCTTTCAAATCGTTCGGAGAACTAGCCCACAGGCCGCTTCTCGTTGATCTAACCGTCGAGGAAGGAACGAGATTGAAAGTTATTTATGGAAGCGCCGATGGATTTCATGCTGTCGATTTGGATTCGGCGACGGTTTACGATATCTATCTACCGAAGCACGTGAGCACTTAAGAAAATAAGAAAGTTTAACGCGCGAATAGAGGCACTTTGAGCTCGTGCACACTGATTTACGATTTTCCTCGATCGTTACAGACTCAGGGACCGATTTGTCCGCACTGCATCGTCGCCTTGCCGAACAGTAACGGCATGCAACTTTTATTGTGCTACGACAACGAGGGCGTTTACGTGAATACCTATGGCAGAGTATCCAAGACGATGGTCCTTCAATGGGGCGAAATGCCAACGAGCGTCGCTTACATCGGCACCGGCCAAATCATGGGATGGGGCAACAAGGCGATCGAGATTAGAAGCGTCGAAAGCGGCCATCTCGATGGCGTTTTTATGCACAAGAAAGCTCAACGGCTCAAGTTCCTTTGTGAACGCAACGATAAGGTATCGATCGTTATTCTATTTTATATGGCGCCTGGTTTACATAGCGGTACCGACATGTAAACAAAAATCATTTTGTTCGTCGAAGGTCTTCTTCTCGTCAGCGAAGGGTGGAAGTTCGTGCCAGATTTACTTCATGACGTTAAACAAACCCGGCATGGCTAACTGGTGATCCCGAATGAGGCCGTGTCTGGCCCCACGAACACCCCCGCGGATTTTGACACACAATCCACCGCGTGTGTCCGGTTACACGCCATCGGCGCGCACCCTCTACCGCCCTTCACTGCCAGGCCTGAGCGCCATGGAAACGAGGATATGCGCGCACCAATACCGACAGCATCATCATCATCATCATCATCATCGTCATCATCATCATCGTCATAATCATCATCATAATCAGCACCATCATAATAATAATAATAATAATAACAATAATAATAATAATAATAATAATAATAATAATAACAATAATAATAATAATAATAATAATAATAATAATAATAATAATAATAATAATAATAATATTATTAGTCAGCGTCAAAGTCGACATCATAGTCAACGTCAACGTCACTATCAACGTCATCTCTCGACGCGTATTTACGATGATTACGAGGAAGAGGAAGAGGAGGAGGAGGAACAAGAATTAGAGGGTGGAACTTACAACGGAAGATACCGACCATATCCTCGACTCTCGTTACGAAGCACCTCGGGGACTTTAACTTTTGTGAATCTTCTCGTCAAAAGGTTCCTGTGCTTTCTCGTTTGCCCGCCCTGCGGACCGCGCGGTACACCTTAACGCGATCGATCCTCTCCCCTGGGATGGTCTTTTTTCTCCCCCAACCCTCCGCGATTTTCCATTCCGACGAAGATTAAATGGGAAACGAGGCAAATGAAAAAAAACAAAAAAAAAAAAAAGAAAAAAAAGAAAGAAAAGAGAAAAAAAGGAAAAAAGAGAATAGAAAAAAGAGAGAGAAAAAAAAGTAATAAATGAACGAGCGCGTGCGCCTGGATGAACTTTGTACTTTGTCGCTCGCTGATAAATCGCTGTCGAATCGTCGTCCCTTCTTTTCCTCGTCGTACCGAACGTTAATTCTCCTTTGGAAAATTGATGCAAGCGTTCGTCTCTCGGTAGTAACCGAGATCGATTATAGATACTTGCGAGCACGATATTTAGATAGATCATTATTGCAAAAACGGGACGAATTTACTTTCGATAAATGCGCGAACGCTCACGAAAATGAATATACGAACGAGATCGTGCGACGATCGTGAACGAGTTATCAGTCAAGCGACGATAAATCGCTAATCGTAAAATTGTTTATTAAGCGCTAAGAACTCTTAACGACGTGGTGAGTGTTTTTGATCTTGTACGAGTAAGAAGACGTTGGTCTTTCCTCCCCTCCCTTCTCAATATGTTTTTACTAACAGTGGCAAATTTTTCTATCGAGCACAGAGCGAAGTGACGTTTCGCGTTTATATTGTCGAAGGCAGTCGTTTAGATATATGGACGCGTGGAAGCACGATCTATAATGCGCGTCTACGGATTACGATCGTCATCCATCGTATTCCAGTGTGTGTTGTAACAAAAAATTTATCGACTGCTTTCACGCGAGCGTGCGCGAGATAAGTGTATGCGTGCGTGCGTGCGTGCGTGCGCGCATGTGTGTGTGTGTGTGTGTGTGTGAGAGAGAGAGAGAGTGTGTAAAAGAATGAATCGAAGTTTTCACCGGCGACGTCGAGGTGAACGGTGAAGATGAGTTACTGCATGATATAACATAATAAAGTTAGACTTAAGTGAGATAATTACTAATGTTATTAATTGTATAGTTATAGAAGCCGAGGATTTTGTGGGCGCTCGATCAAGACGACAAATGACAATGACGACGAACGAAGACAACGACGACGAAAAGGCAAAAAAAAAAGTAAAGTACCAAGAGGCGAAAGATATTAAGACGATAGTGACAATGACGATTTTGACGAAGATTTATCAGCGATGACGATGATAACGATTGATGATTATATATGGTTGTAAATGATGACCGCGCGTGGGTATATCGAATGAATCGCATTTTTACAAATAATAGGTTAATTCTATTAGAGGTCTCGAGGATGTAGGAGATGCGGATAGCTACGTTTTCCTTTCCTTTCGAGATGATACTTTGACCGTTCGAGACCTTCTTTTACGTTTCTCTCGCATCGCCGAATATCTACGGAATTTAATCAAGATGATCAAAAAATTGTTCTCGTCGTGAACTCTGCTTTAGCGTTCACAATTTTTACGACGGTCGATGCGAGATCGTCGAGAGGCGGTCGGTTGTTGCGAAGCGCCTTTAGCTTTTCTAAGAAATTTCTAACTTAGCGAGACGACACGCACTTTCGAGTTACGGACGAACCTCCCCTTTTTTCTCCTCGCTCGTTGACCAATACGCGAATCGAGACCTCGTTTCGAAGCGTTATCGAGGGCTAATCTCATAATCTCCAAGATACTCGGCGACTCGGTGGGAAACTTTGAAGATTAAACCTTATAATATTGCTCTCATTGACGTCGGATTATCCCCAAGATCGACTATAACGGACTTACGGTTTTACCGGAGGAACGAAGATGGAATGAAAGAGAGAAAGAGAGAGAGTGAGAGAGAGAGAGAGAGAGAGAGAGAGAGAGAGAGGGAGAGAGAGAAAACTTTGCTAGTTTAACGAGAAAGATTCGATGTTAACGAGAGTTACTGCTACCACACAATGGATCGTATCCTAATTGCAATACTTTGTTGTTAATCGACAAATATTCGTTCCATGGAATTTTCTATAAGAAAGAAAGAAAGAAAGAAAATATACGTATCTCAAGCATGTACTCGCACTTCTTTCTTGTTTTTAACTTTCTTTTCTTTGTTTTTTTTCCTTTTTTCTTTTTCTTTTTTTTTTTTCTTTTTTATATTTAAAACTAGCACGTACGGTTAGAGAAAAATTTGAGTTGGAAAAGAGAGGAAGGAAAAAATAGAAAACACAAATACACACACTTATATACATAGGTACATATACATATGTATGTATATGCGTGTGAGCATTTATGAAAATATCTTTTTTTCTATTACGAGCAGGCGGAGATTAAACGTGACGTCAGACGTGTAACGCGCGTAAAACTCTTTCAGTCAACGCGTCAGTGAAGTAGTGAGCTTAAAGCTTGGTAAAAACTGTTTGACAGAGATTCGCGGCATCTTTTGACGAGATTATTTGTGCAGTCGTAAAATCGGCTTTTCCTGGAAAATCCGATGATTCAAATGCACCGTACTGGGTTACAGGCGGACTCCAGGATTTACGTTAAGTAATGCTCCAGCATTTCGGCTTTTTAAATTATATAATTTTCTTGTGAAATGCACTTGCAGTGCACATGCCTACGCTAAATCTCATATGTGAATTCATTTTTCATTTATTATTAAGCGAATATAAAACTTTAAAGAGATTTGCAAAATAGCGATAATTGAAGAATCATTAGTATTTTTGTTACTACCTTTTTATTTTTCTCTTTATTTCTTTCCATGGAACGAATTTAACATTTTTTATTTTCTATTTTTGTTACAGTGATCGCGAAAGCATTTATTTATCGATATATATAGCTTGAAAAAAATGCATATTATTAGTTTTATGTCTAAGATAAACGTAGTCCTGGCGAAATGTGATAGGTAATACGGCGATGTTACTTTTTCGTATTATCGATGATATGATTCATACGGCTTATCACATCTTACGTTTCTATAAGCTCTTTATCATCAATTTCTTTTTTTTTCCTCCATTTTTCTTCACTTTTAGTATCTCGATCGAATTACGTTCGAGACCGCTCGTCGTTTGTTGGTTCCTTAAGGAAGGAGGGGCTGGAGGGGGAGGAGCTCTGGTTAGTGCAACGAAAGACTGCTTTTTAAAACGGATGGAAGCTTTTTATCGCTCGTAAAGAGAGAGGGAGAGAGAGCGAAAGAGAGAGAGAGAGAGAGAGAGAGAGAGAGAGAGAGAGAAAGAGAGAGAATGAGAGAGCGAAAGAGAGAGAGAGAAAGAGAAAATTAATGAGTGATAGTGATTTTTTGGCGAATGCTGCACGACTGTGTACGGTTATTTACGGTTAACAGGAATTCTAATAATATTATAACAATAATATTATTAATTATCTTAATCAGTCCCGCGCGAACTAATTTTATACGAAAACTTTCCTCTATCTCCGTACCTTCCCTTTACCCCTCTAACTTTGACCACACTTTTCCCTCCCTTCTAATCTCTTGACTTACTCCATTTTTTTATCCTATTCGCTTCCTTTTTACCCATTTTCTTATATATTGTCTCCCAAAGAATGGTAGTGATGTTTTTTATATTATAATAATAATTATTACCGCAATTTATTGATTACATTATTATTATTACTATTATTACTATTATTTTTATTTTTATTATTATTATTATTATTATTATTATTATTATTATTATTATTATTATTATTATTATTATTAATATTATTATTATTATTATTATTATTATTATTATTATTATTACGATTATTATTATTATTATTATTATTATTATTCTTATTATTATTACGATTATTATTATTATTATTCCCATTCTTATGGTTATCACGAATCATCATTAGATGCGGTATATTATGATTACGATGATTATATTATGATTACTCTGCTAAGGTCAAATATACGGACAATTCGTAATCGGCGAGATATTTAATTTCTTCGTTCACCCAGCCCAAGGCGTTAAAATCCGACGAATAAAAACGACGATCTTTCGATAATAGAGTATTTATCGATAACGAGTTTTCTCTTTTTGTCAAGAGCCGCTTAAACTCACGCTTTCGTTCCTTTTGAAAGAAAAGAAACTCGTTATAAATTTGTTCTCCCGATATAAACAGCCGATACACTTTATTCGCCATTTCCATATTATCCTTCGTTCAGATGTATATATCAATGCGGCATCCTGAATACCGTTTAATTTCAACCAGATTGTTAGCACGTACAAATCACTTATGCGTGCGGTCTAATTACGTGCGGTCCAATTATTTGCCGAACTAGTATCTCTATAAGGATTATTTTCATCGTCCGTAATATTTGTAGAAGCATCGAATCATCGAAATATATATTGAAAAGGTAATGCGGTTCGCACATTGCCTGTTGCTATTCGTACTAATTGAATTACAGAATATATTAGGTAGAATTATAAATAATAATGATATAACTATGCATAATATATTATGAATTTATTCGTTATCGCGTTTTGCGTTTAAGACCATTGGTTTTAATTATTATCATTCGTGAAGGAGTCAATCAAAGGAAATTAATTGAATATTTGAAAATTTGTTAAAGATATGAAGTACAAGGATTTGATAGAAATTTGGTGTTTATGGGATAAATTTAAGATATATTTCGATGATATACTGAATCTCGTGTGAAAATTTGCCGAGAGTAGTAGCTCCTTCGTTTACGGTTCCTGCTTGATCGAATCTGGGTGGCTTTTCGAGCTTGGTCCGGCTTAATGGCTTACCAATTTCCGCATTCACACACACAGTATGTACCACGATGTTACGAAACTATCCGTTTGGCCAAGAGGTATATCGAGAAGCAGGAAATCGCTTTAGTCGCAACAAAATCCACGATCTCAATCGGTTGATCAGGGATGAACGGCTGCTGATCACCACGTCTCACTTCCGAGAACTTTACGAGATACTTACAAGTTTTCACGAAATCAAAGACATTTCTTTCTCTTTCTATCTTATACGAACCCTTTCATAATATTTTCATCTCTTTCCTAGGCATTTGCCATCAATAAGATTTGTTTACGAGAGCAAGAACAAGTGTGTTCGTTCATCGATGAAAATAATCCTTGAAATAATTTAACTTCTTTTGTTTATCGCTGAAAGACACGTGAAAATAATGTGCCATTACTGCGGCCTGTTTGTTCTTTAACAAAGTTTTGGGTTATTGTAAAGTGAACAAATGGTAATACGATACACGCTCGCGTGTCTCTCTTGATTTCAATGATAATTAATTGTGCTTTCAACTTATGAGTCGGCACAGGTAATGCCGTTAAAAGAAATTATCATTTTTTGTAGTATTATTGTTGTTAATAATACGTATTATTAATGATCGTTGAATTTATTGAAAATGTAGAATTGTGGCGAGTTTTCATTGAAAATTGAGATCGAAGATTCGATAAGCGTTTACTCTTTGAGGAGGAATTTCTTATCGGACGGTCGTGTGTAATTTCGCGAGACAATTGGCACAAAAAAGGATGTATGGAGATAGAAGGGGAGACGACGTCGAAATGAAACAAATTCGCAAAACTTCACCAATCCTGGAACGTTTCCATTAACAAACCGCACGCGATAGCGAACCCGTAGAAACTTTCTCGTGGCAGCTCAAAGCGTCCGCAGTGACCGATTCCCACCGATGGTTTAATACGGATTAGTAAGTTGACGTGAAAAGTCGGCACGTTCGCTCGTTCGACCGTTTGGGATTAACCTTAAATCTTGTGAGGATTAAAAATGACTGTGTTGCCTTTTTGCGACTTGATCTTGACTGACGTGGACAGCTGAGAAATATTTTTTTATCCGTACTCTCCTAATGGATGTGGAAAATTTGTATCTCGTATACTCTGTTCTCTTATCATTTTTATATTGGAAGAGGTAGAAGAAATAAGGTTCTCTCTCTGATAATGAGAAAATTGATATTTGTAGGCTAATGGCGCAGAAGCGATCCAGCGTGTCGATTAACTCTACGTCGAGGTTTAAATGTATCCAAAGACGAGCAGAGTATGCAAAATCAAAGAAGAGTTGAGATAGAGGTAGAGATAGAGATAGATAGATAGATGGATAGAGAGAGAGAGAGAGAGAGAGAGAGAGAGAGAGAGAGGGAGAGAGAAGGAGAGAAAGAGTCTACTCAATCTACTTCCTATGGTAAGTGCATTACGCGTATCGCATATGCATGTGTTTCGCACGTTTAATATACATATGTTACTGTTTGATTTCGACTCTCTTATGAAAGCTCACAGAGTTCGAGTCGAATATGGTATGACTCGATTTTATAGTAAATTATGATTCATGTATGGCAATAAATAAGAACCGTAAGGCGAGTACTTACGTAGTTCTACGAAGGAAATAATAAAATTTTTTATATCAATACCACTACGGAATACTTTATGCAATTTACAACTTGCTCCCCGATTCGCTTACGTTCTCGCACGCACTCGCATACTTTGTTAGCATATTTTATTTCACGTTACAAGTTATTTAAATTTCATTCAAATAGGAAAGGACACGCAAGATATACCTTAATGATTCAAGAATCATAAAAGGACGAAAGGTAATTAGGTTTAATTCTCAACTAAACGTGAAAGCCTCGGAGAACTTTGGCGAATTGTAATAATTGCTGAAAGTACGGTAACTTTCGTAGAATATTTCTTCGCGATAAATTGCAGTCATTTTAGTACATATCCATAGTAATGCATAGGACTTTACGAATATGCATACAACAATTATTTACGTACTTTTTCTGAATCGTAGCAAAGAAACTCCATTGGTTAAATACTCTTTTCAAGGTTTTTCTTTTTTTCTTTTTTACATTTGACATCATTCGTCGACGTCTCGAAGAAACTTTTTGCAAACGTTTCAATTCAGTCAGTTTACTCTTATCATTAATTTTAGGATTAAAATTATTTTGAAATGCTTAATTATCGATGACTTTATATGTCAATAAAATCGATTGTCGCTTAATAATTTATAGTTCTTTTCTTTCTCCCTCTCTCCTTCTATCTCTCTCTCTCTCTCTCTCTCTCTCTCTCTCTCTCTCTCTCTCTCGTTGCTCGACTCCGAATACGAGAGTGTTTCTCGAATAAGGGAGATGATTACTTTTTAAGAATACCGAATCCTTTTAATCCAATCTACCGCTTTAATCCAATATTCCGGTGTAGATTAATAGATACCGAGCTATATTACGGTAATGGATCTTCAATAATTACGAAGGTTCGTGTTGGTATCCGTGAGGAAAGTTCAACATCGTTATTCTTCCATATCGTTGCGACGGAAGCAAAAACGGCAAGAACGATCTGGCACGGTGCGAAATCGTTACTCGATCGAGTGAAAATCGGGGGATCATGGAAATTAAGGACTCTCGTGGCACATTGGAGTCGCATATTCATTAGCGACACGAAGCATAAACGCCCATGCTCCTCGGGTAAAGGGAGAATGAGAAAACTACATTAATGCTGTGCGAGAGCGCGTCCAACGCGAGAGTCGAAAGTGTCTACTCCTTTCTAGTTCTCTCTCTCTCTCTCTCTCTTTCTCTATCTCTCTTTTCCTCTCTCGTTTTCGTTCTCATTGTCTCCTCTATTCAAGAACAATTCGAGTGCCATTATACCCGGAATGTTAGAACGTAAGTTCCTTACTTTTACTCGTAGACCTTCGTATTCGCTAAAGCATTCCGTTAATGAGTACACGATAGTTGTTAGAAACAGTAGAAACGAATTGTAGCTAACGGTGTTCTTCCTCTCCGAAACTTTTCTGTAATTGAACCGCCTCTAATGAGTGTGCCAAACAATACCATCGAATCTAAAGCATACAGGTAAGTATCTACCTTACCTATCTGCCTTATATCCCACCTTAAGACGAGAAATAATAATCGAAGATTTTAGCGATTATCTCGATTGTTTCACACTTCTAAACCAAACGTAGCTCCATTTCGAGGATGTTCAATTTTCCCTTTGAAGAGAGATGAGCGTCTTAATTTACACGCTAGTCGTTTACATAGTTACCTAACTATAAGCACATATAACAAGCATATGCCTCGCGTTTCGCGAAATATTTCGAGTAGCCGGCTTTCGTGCCGTTTCTACTTGCAAACTAGGTGAAGTAGACGTAGGTATATCTATCTATCTATGCAAATAAGAGGAGCTCGATTTTTCTCCAAATTTTTCTTTTTTTTAATTTCGAAATTTTTCCTCCTTTACAATTTTTCAACGAATAAAATTACTTGCATCAAATATACGGGCCGATGCAAGATAGTAATTTTATATTTATTTTTCCATCTATGTTATTCAATCGTTAAATGAAACGAACGAACGAACGAACGAACGAACGAACGAACGAACGTCAACGTGGGCTTGTAAATATCGTTTCGCGTTATTTTAAAACAAAAAGAAATTACCGTGGCTCAACGTCATTATTCGATCCAGAATCAATATCGGTATATATGAGAATAGAAAATATTGCCCGCGTTATTTTCTATTTCCCGTAGAAAAACATATTCCCGAATAAAGTTACTATCACCTATGGTATAAAGAGAGATCAATCGAGATGATGCATTTTCAGATTTTCATCAAACGCGCTCAATTCGATCCCTTTTACCGAGAAAGCGATCGCGCATGCTTTTTCCTTATTACGAACAAAGCCGAAGAAATTTAAAAGACATTTTCCTAGTCCTCGACGAAGGAAAACGAACATTTTCACTATCCTCGGAGACCTATCTTTCTTGTGATAAGAAGGGACGATAGTTGACTGTGAGACAATCGAAATCGTATCGTATGTGGTACGAAGAAGATCGAGGAAGGAAGAAAGGAAGGAAGGAAGGAAGAGAAGGAAGGGACGCGTTGTTCTCTCGTCGAAGTCGGTTTATCCTTCCCTGATTAGCTCGCGCTTAGCGATGATCCTTAGAACCGACAAACCAAAGTTACTCGTTAGGGGATGGTCGAACAACTCGAGGCTTACCCGGCACACCAGTGCCGGCAACGGCGAGAATACGAACAGAGAGAGAGAGAGAGAGAGAGAGAGAGAGAGAGAGAGAGAGAGAGAGAGAGAGAGAGAGCGATCCCAATAAGGAGTGTGAGTCGCGAGCGAGGGTAAGTGGAGGCAAGAAGGGGAGAAAAAGGGACAGATGGTGATATAGACAAACGCGGGGTTTGCTAAAGAGGGAGAGAAGGGGAAGAAGAAGACAGAGAGAAAGGCACGTCCCGTTCCTGGGGCTAATGGTACGCAGACAAGTGCATGAGAGCAAACGTTGGTGTATACCAAAGCTACCTGTATAGTTTCTCTCCTGCGTCCCATGTAGAGAAGTGTACGTGTACGTGGACAGGGGAGTTGGAGTAAGAGAAGCAGGAGGTTGAGGTGGAGGGTCGCGGGAGGGTCAGAGAGGATCAGGGGCAAAGTGGCGGCGGAGCTGTATCGATGTCCGGGCGCGTTCACTACCGTCGGCACACACGCCGGCAGTATCCTGCAAACGAGTGGCATGCCGCCTCTCTCCTGCACATGTTCGACGCCAGTTTCAGCCAGCTCCGTCGCCACCACTACCACCACCATTACTACTACCACCACCACTACCACCACCACCACCACCACCACCACCACCACCACCACCACCATCACGACTAGCAGCAGCAGCAGCATCGCCATCATTGGCCACCATATCCGCCTGGAAAAGCTACGTACACCTGTGTCCCGTTCTATACTCTTCTCTCTATACTCATCTCTCTTTCTCTTATCGATGCACTCCCACATGTTATCTGTCTATCTAACTCTCTCTCTTTCTCTCTCTCTCTCTCTCTCTCTCTCTCTCTCATTTTCTTACGTTTCTATGTTCACGCAGCTCTTCCAGGAATCATCAATCGCTTCTTTCCGCGACTTTTTTTTACTCTTTCTTGTTTCTAGACAACCCTCTCCCTCTTACATTTTTTCTCTCTTTTTCGGCATCTCTTCCAATTTTTCCCATTCACACTTCTCATTTTCAACGCATCGATAGCGCATCGACTTCTTTACCTTCGTGGCCATAAGGTGAAAGCTCGTAAATGTTTTCCGTCAAGATTAATCGTTCGGAGATGGCCTAACTGAGCTACGTTCGTTGTAGTCGCTGTGAAAGGCCCTGGACGTGGCTTTGATCGTGGAAATAACCTCGATCGACTGCACGGACTGCCCGTTTCCTTCACTTTCAGCAGCTATCCTCTTCTTTCTCTCACCCTTTAGGTATTTTATTCTTCGTGTCCTATCCTTTTTCTACTTCTTTTCCTTCTTCTTCTTCCTTTTGGTCCTTTTGCTTTCCTATCACTTTGTCCTCGCCCGGGGTCTCGACCTGAAATTCGCCGATGCAATCACGGTGTCTATTATCCGTGTAGTGCTGTCGTAGCGCGGTGACTGACTTTTTATTTGCTGCTCCCTCTCTCTCCTTCTCTCGTTTCTTGTTCCTTTATTTCTTAAGAGATCTTTAATGAAAGAGATCATTTATGCTCTTCTCTCGTGTCTCTAGCACGCTCGTTTGTTCTCCCAAGATTATATATATATATATATATATATATATTATATAACTGTGCCAAAGTTCCGAGTAATTTTTGGAATATAAATTCGACGTTAATACGTTGATGATTCTCTCTTTAAACGATGTACCGTCAATAATATATGGCAAAATTTTATAACGTGACTGTACGGTTATTTCGTTTGAAGGGAAAGAAAATTTGTTACGATCATTAAAATAATTAACTATTACCATTAAACTTTACTAACGAAGAAAATTTTTAAACAACCGATCTTACTCTACCGGGTCTCATTATACGGTTTAACTTGTCAGGTTGCTTACGAGACAGGTTGCTCGGTAAGTTTTGATCAGGTGTACACGTATATTTAAGGAGAGTAGTACGCGAGGTAATCCGACGCGAATACTCGTACATCTTCTTCGAGTTGTAATATTTGTAATAAGTTTACCATCGTCTACGATAACTTACCACAGAATCGTGTTCGCGATACTACTTCCTACGCGTTCAACGCGTATATACGGAAGATAAAGTTTGCGCGAAATTGGACACGGAGTAAAACAAGTTATGGAAAATACGGCTTTTTCGGGGATTAGAAGGGTCAGAATAACTCGCTTTGCTATCGGCTCTTCGTCGTGATTGTCCTATGGTTACTTTTTTTTTTTGTTTCGGTTTCCATGAAAGTGAAAAAAATTGGCCTAACACGATAGCACGGAAGCTTGCGGCTTCAGAAGCCTTCGTTCGTATGGATGGACGGTGTCCTCCTCTTTTCTATGTATTTGCGAGAAAGTGTGAAACGCGTTGCGGTAAAACGCGTTACGATTTACAAATGCACCGATAGCCGTCGTGCGTTCCGCACGAAAAATATAAAACACGAGAGGGTATTTTGAAAAAGGGACAACCCTATTTTATACCTCCATGCGTTGCTCGAAATGTCTGCCTTGTTTTGCGTTCGCATACAAAAGACGATCGATTGCGCTTGTGTTCGACGTTTGAAATTAAATTTTCGTCATACGTAATCCTAAATAAAATTCCTCTTGTAATTGATTTTTACGGACTTTCAAGAAACAAACGAATCTACTATTTTCTCATTAACTCTTTTCTTTTTTCTCTTTTCTCTCATTGCAGGAATTAATGAATAGCCGTTTAATTCAATTCGTTTTGCAAATACACAAATAAAGAGAATAAAGTAAACGTATTCAATTAACAACGTAGGTACATTTAAAATAATACGATGTCACTAAGAGAAGCGTTTTGCGATAACGTTTAGAACGGCAAGATTACGTTGTCTTTCGGTCGGGAGAGCGACGTCATCGGAAGATTTCAGCATGACCGATCAAACGGTACGGACCGTGTTTGTATCGCTCTTTTTCGGGGCGTACCTCGGAGCACGAACGCTTTCGCATAAAACTCGGAGAAAGACAGAAATAAAAGAAAGGGTAGATAAAGCGAAAAGAAAAGGAAGAAAGAAACAAGAAGAAAAAGAAGAAGACACGTTGAAATATTTCTTTCGTATGACAGAGTCGCTGGATACGTTCTCATCGCTGTTTATTATTGCGTAGTGATTGCATTCATCGGAGTCTCCTATCATTCGTGTTATCAGTGAATCTGTACATTCTCGATAGCACCTTACGACAGAGGGAGAAAGAGAATGAGAGGCAGATCGAGAGAGAGAGAGAGAGAGAGAGAGAGAGAGAGAGAGAGAGAGAGAGAGAGAGCGTGTGTTCCAGGGCGATGTAGCGCGAGATACAGACTCGGGAGGATGGTATAAGTCGGATAGTGGGGGAAACACGGTAAGGGTGGGAGCAAGAGACGCTTGGGGTAGCGTCCCTCTTGTAAAGGTCCACAGGCAAGTATACCCTCGCGTCTTTCTGTATGTGTGTGCTCGAACACTGTTCGAATTTCGGGGAGGATAATACAAGGCCGTTGGACCGAATGACTCTTCCCTCCTCTTTCCCCTTCTACTCGTAACTTTCCCGAGGAAATATTCGCTTTTCGAATCAGCCGGCCACTTTTCGCAACGAAATGTGCACGTGCAACATGAGTTCCAAATGTAGTCAAACGCGTGTTCCCAAAGGATTTTGGAGAGTTTGGGAATGCGCTCTGACAAGTGAAAAAAGTTTTGGATCAGGCTCAAAAAGAGAGAGAGAGAGAGAGAGATTCTTGCGAGGCATGGCGTGACGCGAACGCTAGATTAAAAAGCCTCTTTATGATGGTAAATTAATCGAATCGAGCTCGGAGCCGGAGATAATTGTTTGCCCCGACCAGAGATACTTTGGAGTAGAGTTTGCTCGGTCTAGGGGTAGCTGGGGGAGAGGTCGCTCGCGAATCGTTTCGTTCTCGATGGGAAAACGAATAAAGCTCGTTTCCTCGAATCGATACTGTTTTCATTTCTTCCTCTCTTTTTATTGTTTTTATCAAATCTCTTGTGTTTCAGACTTATATATATATATATATATATATATATTTTTTTTTTGTTGTTGTTTCCCTTTAGTTGGAAATATCGTATTTTATAAGTAATTGATTTTGACGACCATATTGAATTTGTAATCTTAAAATAAGATAATTATTAGTCGGAATTATTATTATTATTATTATTAATATTATGGATTATTATTATTATTATTATTATTATGATGATTATTATTATTGTTATTATTATTATTATTATGATTAGTCTCGTCGACGGTTTGAAGGAGGTTGGTAAAAATCTTTGTGGCTCGGTCTCTAATCACCGCGATCGCGATTCGCATTGGAATGCGCGGAACGATCGGATAGAATGAAAATAAAGCGAAACGTGTCCCCTTAGAAAATTCCTGAAATAGCGGAAGAGATGGAATAGAGGAAAGAGGAAAAAAGCAAGGAGTATGTATGTTCGCCAATGCTCTTTGTCGTACCGAGGTCTGACTCGCATATGAAAAAATAATAACGGCGATTTATCGAAGAATTTTTGTTCCGAAAAAAATATCGATAGTTAATCGAATTATTGGATATCAGGTTAAGCGAATGCTATTGCGCGAACCGAAGAAAGGAAGTAATTTCGAGAAAAGTAAATCGTATTTCCAGGATCCCCTTGACTATTGTGTAATACTTTTTCAAATATTTATCAACATTATTTTACTTTCGTCGATTCTCGTGCGATCAATAATACCGCATTTATTTATTAGCTTAAATGTACAGCAATGGTCGAAAATAATCCATCGCGTGGAGACAGTTAATTAAATCGAGAAGGGAAACCTAGTTTGAATAATCTGACAAAATATACAGCTAAATGGTCTTAGCGTCGTTTGTATTCCAGTGATATTATCAAATATATTCTATACCCTCCGGTGTATTTTAAGCATCATACTTGTATCCATAGATTGTGCTATCTCAGCGGCGCGTTTCCAACTTCGTTTGTAATACAATAAAAATATCGTTAGTAGCTTCGAACGGGGGTATTTAGAAACACGAATCACGAAACGTTCCAATCGGGCGCTCTCCAATCGGCCCCATAATTTATTTTTCTTCCTATTTTTCCTAAGTTTTTTCGTTAAATGTTTTATTTACAGCTATATTTTTAATGAAGATCGACGAACCGTACATCGTATAAAAGCAAAATCGTTCGAATTGCTTTATTTACGCGACGATCTATCGCGAGATATTAAAAATTATGATGAACCTTGTATGGAAATGGATCGTATAATTCGATCGAGAGAGACAGAGAGAGCGTTTGTATTAATAAAAAGGGATGATTTGTTTGATTACGAGCGAGTGAAATGCATCAAATTACTACGAGTACAACGACAACGACAACGACAACGACACCGACAACGACAACGACAACGACAACGACAACGGCGACGAAGAGGAGGAGGAGGAGGGGAAGGAAATATACGACAGTACGTGGTGGAACGTGCTTTGAGAAAATTCCGGAAACGAAGGTGGAAGGAAAAGAATGGAAGAAAGGTTGCCCCGATCGTCGGTACTCATTTTCTAAAGAAACACGCGCGTGTCTTGATTTCGATTTCGTGCTTCACAACTGTGAGCTGCATTTCAAATTAAAAAAAAGACCGACGTTCGATCTTTCGCGGATACATTTCGGTCTTTCGAACGTAATCAATTGTCGAATTGGCCATGCTGATCGATAGATTTCTTTTTTATCAACTCACTCAGCGTTCATTTGACGTTATATTATCATAAATTGTTTATCCGTTTGGATTCATAAGAAGGATTTTATAATTCTTAGACGATCGATCGATCGAGTTTTTCGAGGATTCGTATTTTCTCTCTCTCTCTCTCTCTCTCTCTCTCTCTCTCTCTCTCTCGATAATATCTGTATATCTAATGAAATAGTTGCTCGTACATCGTTCTCTATCGTACGTGTCACGTTCGATCGTTATGTACATCCTGTTTTATATCGTTGTTCGTAACGAGATCGATGATACTCATGATCGTGAAAAACATTCCGGAGAAGGATGTACCGTTCTTTTAGAAATTATGAGAATGACCATCGACCAATTTGTCATGTCTCGGTCGATCTTCTTTTGATCGATTAAATGCATCGATCCTTTCGAAGGATGAGAAATAAAAACTTGGAAATATTACGAGACAGGCGACAGTGATAAAGATGGCTTTGAAAGCATTCTAAGTTACTCTTCCTTTACTTCCTGCGCGTGCATCTACATTTAGGTATATTTGTATCCCGAAAGTATACTCGAGGAAAAGGATGGGAATGCTAAGCAGCTGTCGATTTAATGGTAACCTTAATGTCGAACAGGGGAAGTAAATCTTTCGATGTTTCGTGTAGAGATCTCGACGAACTTATCGGACGTGAAAGAAATTTCTGAAGAAGGATTAAGAAGCATATCCGGTTTTCTTCCCTCGGAATCTCTTTCGAATTTGCAATAGGGACCATCCAATCCGTCTTCGATCGAATATATCCTCTTCTTCTCGAAAGAGGAAGAAAGGGAGAAGTTTTTTCTTTCCTTCTTCCTTTCTTTCCTTCCTCCTTCCTTCCTTCCTTCCTTCCTTCCTTCCTTCCTTCTTTTACTCATCTCTTTCTTCTTTCTTTCTCTTTTCTTTTTCTTTTTTTCGTTCGCGTTCAAAGGACTCTCGCGTCGCCTCGGCGTTTATCGACTCTCTTCCGTACATATCGGTAGCGAATTCGCGATACCACGATAAATGAGCGAAACGCTGCTTTATATTCATCGAATACTGCCGATTAAATGTCGCCGGGAGAAAATTTTCCTTTTCTCGAACAATTCGGTGTGATTGGAATTTTCAAGTGGATCCTCTTGGGCGATCACCATCAGGGAGAGGGGGTTACCACCAGTTCCCTCTGCCTCACCGTTCGAGTACGAGGATGCAGACGCGTCGGATTGTACTACCACGGCCGCGGGATCTTCGAAATTAATGAAACTGAAATTCGACGAGAGTTGAGTTTTCTTTCAGCGGAAATCAGGGAAATCTCTATCGATCCCGTTCTACGGGGACTCTCGTCCTCACCCGTTGCAATTAACGAATCACGAAGACTTTACTCTTTCATGAGGCGAAACGAAGGGACGGGAAGGACGAGGGTGAGTTCGTTGAACAGAACTGGAAATAGAAGTGGGGGATTGGGAGCTTTGGCAGGGAGTCGAGGCTACTGCTGCTGGGTATCGAGAGAGAGAGAGAAAGAGAGAGAGAGAGAGAGAGGAAGAGAGGGAGGGTAAAAAGGGGTTGCAAGAGAGAGAGAGAGAGAGAGAGAGAGAGAGAGAGCAGGGGAGAGACGCGAGGTAGAAACTAGTTGTCGCGGAAATCGATTTTCCCTGCTGCTAAAGGGACGTTACCCAACGGAATTTGTAACTTAATATTATTCGACGTTGCCATTCTCACGCCGATTGTTACTTAACAATGCCAGCTACCGTTCGAGGTTAAAACTTTGTAGAAAATGAAAGAGAATCCTCCGTCGGTGCACCAGTAGTCTCTTTATCTCTCTCTCTCTCTCTCTCTCTCTCTCTCTCTCTCTCTCTCTCTCTCTTTCTCTCTCTCTCTTTCTACTTACCTACAAAGCATTCTTCAGCCCATTATGTTTTATCGATCTCACTGATTTCATTCTCCTCTGAAGAATACGTAATTGCCTTTTCAAGACTGCGCTTGTGATATTACGGAGATGGATGTACGTGGTTACTGGATAGCGACGAGTTCAGCTAGACGATCCTCCTACTGAATCTCATAATTGATAGCGTCAGAACGATGCGTGCCATGGACTCTTTCGTTTCTATGAAAACGGATGAGAAATTCTAGTAAAAAGATTCCTTTTTATTTTCATCGTTCATACCGTCGTTTAGGAAAACTTTCTATCCTACAGTTATACTCGTATTATATTCTATGTACTTAGTTATTTCTTCCTTTCTTTTCCGATATTGTTTCAAGGGGGAAAAAAAAGAAAAAAGAAAAGAAAAGGAAACGAAAAAGAACAAGGAAGAAAAAAGAACAAAGAGAAAGAAAAAATTGTATTCGCTTCGTAACGATGGTCGCGTTGATCGAGCAGGGAAATTGTACTCTTTTGCTCTTGAGTCACGGTTTAATTGTTTCAAACTGTTCAGACATCTCTACACGAAGTATTTTCCAGAAATATCATTGTCGAGTATCAGAGATTGATCTTGCGGAAATAGGCTACACGAACGATATATTTTTCCGATTGCTATCGATACAATTTTATCGAGATCAACATTTCAGTAATCGAGATGTGGCTGAGCGATTCCTTCAATAGATTTTCAAGACTTTATTTTCACATTTCCTTTTATAAATCTCGAGATAATATATTCTTTTCTTTCTTTTATTACTATTATCGAGGAGAAATTGATATTATCTGTTGTCATTACCAATGGCATACCGACGTTATAGATAGACGACGATCGTACGATATTTATTATATTACGTTTTTATTATTGTCTTCTTTTCTTTTTTTCTTTCTTTTTCAATTTTTTACATCCGTCCTGGGATATAACCGTCCGACAGTTCATTTTTATCGGTTGTGACAGATTGTTTTATAAAATCGCTTTATTCTTCTTTCGCACTGTGCCAATGTGATCTTCTCGTAAATGAGATTCCAAAGTAATTCATTTTCTTTTTTTTCTTCTTTTCTCTTGTTTGTTTTTTTCTTCCCCCCTCCCCCTCCTCCTCCTCCCCCTCCTCCTCCTCCCATAATTCGAGCACGTCTTTGCTCGAACCATTTCGTTTGCACTACGATGATGTTTGCATCATTTTCTTTTAACCGTTTTATTTGCTCCTTTCGTTTCGTGAAATTTGAAAATTTATACGCAGAGAAACTAAAACGATTAATAATTCTGATAGCTTCGGCGCATTAAAATTTTCCTTTTCTCTCGCTATTTCTTTCTTTCTTTTTTTCTTCCTTTTCTTGTTTTCGTCGTTTAAAGGCCCGTCTATTCGCGTTTCTTTTTACGCACCAAGTAACCAGAACTTTCGTCATCGTGGAAAAACTCCGTTTAAAACTTGAAATTTCTCTCAAAGATTAGCCCGAAAGTTTGTTTCTCGTAACGTTTACAAAACTAGCTCGAATAATTGTTCGCGTCTTGAAAAAAATTTCATGGATTACCATTTCCTATCCGTAACTTCTGATGCGGCCCCGCTTGGGAAATGAGAGTAGGAGAGAAATCGATGAAGAAATAATATTTTCGTTTTTCCAAATAAAAATTGGGCCATTTAAAAAAAGTACGAAAACCGTTTGACAAACGTATCAAAGTGAATTATACGATTAAGGGAGAAAGTAGTAGAAAGGCAAGTGTTACAAAGTATTTAATCGAAGTGGAAAATTATAGGAACGGGTGGTACGTGATGAATTTACGTTAAATCCATCGTTAGCGCTTCGTTAAACGACAGTTTTTGTCAATTTCTCAGTACGCCAAGTGGTTACACGCTAGCAAGCAAAGTACCTGCTACTGCTCATTGCTACCACTCGAAATTCCTTTTTTCGTCGACACGCTTCACCCGTTTCACTCGGGCGTTAACCACGTCGTTTATTTCTTTTCTCTTTTCATCGTTCTCAAAGGTAGCATTTTTCTATGCGCATTTGACGATTTTTCCCATTTTATATACGCAGACCGATCTCCACTTTGCTGCTAGCTACTGTGAAATTTTGGTCGTTGGCAATGCTTATTCTTGAACGTGATATCATCCTTTTCTCGCTCCCTCTCCCTCTCTCTCTCTCTCTCTCTCTCTCTCTCTCTCCGTTTTTGATTCACATTAGTATCGAATAAACCGACCAACGTCGGTAGTTTCAGTTTCTCCACTTTTCCTTGCTTTCGGTAAATAATATTCTGCTATAAAATTCGTAGGGTAAAGACAAATTTATCTTTGAAGAGAGGAAAATTTTTATACAAGTATCCACTTTTAATCTTATTATATTATTATTTTTATTCTGATCTTTCGAGCTAACAGGATATTCACAGGATATTCATTCAACTAGATATACATTTCTTTATATTTTAGAGATGGATTTTAATTCTCAAGAATACTTTGATATTGACGTATATATGTGGATACTGAAAATCGCTTTGTACGAATGATCCTTTTTATTGATTCTTATACCGAGGTAGAAAGTGCGGAGAATTCGAGAAATTCATGGTAAAAAGCGTACTCGAAGGAGAAACGAAAGAAAAGGATTATCATATACGTAGATAGGTAGGTAGGTAGGTATAGACGTAGAAGAGATCCAACGACGGGAAACTGCGTTTTAGCCGTTATCGTAGCGCATATTTTCTCGATCGTATACAAAATCTGCGAACTCTTGACGTGGAAGCACTTTGTTCTAGTTCCGCATTTCATATCAGGCGACGTTTCTCTCGTCGTACCTTTGCCGATTTCTTTTCAAAGAAGGGACTATTCTTTGCCTTTCTTTTTCCTCGAACGTCCCGCCTAGTCGAGCTCGCTGACGGTAAGATGGTAGGAAGGAAGCGGTCTATCGGATGCATCAAAGTGACCAAATGCATAGCACTTGTAGGAAGACCTTTCAACTCACACACTTTCTCTCTTTTAGAAACCGTAAAAGTTCAATCTCCCGAGAGAAAAAGAAGAAATAAAAGAAGAAGAAGAAGAAGAAAAAAAAAGAAGCTGAAGGCAAAGAGAGAAATGGAAGTAGGTGGTTATAAGTTCGCCACGTTGATCCAGTCACCTATAACGGTTGGTGGTTATCGATGACGTTCGTTTCCTCGGCCGATCGACTCGCTCGAGTTATTGCGCCTTACTTCAAGAGCAATATTTTTCTGCGCGTATAGCAATTCGCCTCTTTTATCCTTCCTCGCTTCGTATTCATGCGATCGGCGATGAGAGACAAGAGAGGGAGAGAGAGAGAGAGAGAGAGATTCGACAGCGTGTACTAGAAGGAAATAGAGATAGAGATAGAGATAGAGATAGAGATAGAGATCGAGATCGAGAGAAAGAGAGGATGACGAAGCCGAGGCTATCGAATATCTCGATATCACCCATCAACGATCACGGTGAGTGATCACGATCGTTCGACGGTACGAAGCTCTTCCTGAATAACCTAAGGACGTTAGTCGATTCTCGTATCTTTTGTGCGCTGGGATAAAGGGAAAAATATATAAGTGCGTGGGAAAGGAAGGACAGGGCAGGCGAGAGAGAGAGAGAGAGAGAGAGAGAGAGAGAGAGAGAGAGAGAGAGAGAAAGAGAGGAGGGTTGAACATTTTCTTCGCTCCGATAATAGCGTTGAATTTCTATCTGATAAAATCCGATATTTCCAATTAAGGCAAAGATTATCGATAAAAGGAAAGAGGTTTAGAAAATATTCTTGATAATAGATTATGCGCTATATGAAATATAATTTATTCACGATTATATTTATAGAGATACATATCGTACAAGTCGACGTCATTTATTTCATTGTTAATTTTGGCGGTTTGAAAAAATTCCTTTTCTCGTGTAAAACTAATAATATAAGCAATACTACGGCATCCATCTCCTCCGTTTACTTTATACAATATTCCTTTTCCACGACGATTTATCTTATTTCGTTGCTTCTCTCCTTCACATTTATTCTCTTCCTCTCGTTTTGCTCCCTTATATTCGTTTTGTTACAACCATCTTCACCCTCCTTCGCCTTCCTTCGTAGTCATCCTTGTACAGAGTTGCTCTGCGGAAACAGGGAAAGATTAGAGAAGTTCGTTTCGTGGATATTTCTTTTGGGGGGACGGGGAGTAAAATGGGAAAGCAATTTTTCACAAATGCCGAAGAATTTTTGCTTTTCGCTCAGTCATCTTTCGTTCGGTTGGTCGTCTTATCGCAAAAAATACACGTTTCCTTTTCATTCGTCTTGCAAGTAATTACAATAAATTAACTTTGAAATTGCGATTACGACGTGGAGATATTTAATATCAATATTCTAAGGGAGGAAATCTTGTCTTTGAAATTTCAAGAATTTCAATTATCATTCTAACGTTTTTCCCTTTTCTTCTTCTTCTTCTTCTTTTTTCTTTTGCTTTTTTCTTTTTTTTTTTCGAACGAGCAGCACGAAAAAAATAAAACTGATAAAAGGTACGTTTTGGATTTCTTCGAGACAATGAACGGATAATTTTATCGTGGACAATGGAATAGACTTGATTCAATAGGTTGTCATCGATTGGCTCGTTACGAGTAAGCCGCGACCCTTTCCCTTCGATTTCCTAGTAAAATTCGCTCGGCTGCTTTTTCAAGACTTTCAATATTTTTCTCCGCTTAGCAATTTTCTTTCCCCGTCTTCTATTTTCTCGGTTTAGATATGCAAGGGACAGCAACGAGGTGTGGAAGTAAAAGTGATTGCGAAACGAAGTTTACACATCTTTAATACACTTATGCAACCTGAGAGAGAATAACTATTGCCAGGTGATATAATTTATTATATATCGGTTTTAGGGAACATTCGATATAAGAAAATATGAAATATTTTATATGAAAAATATTTTCCTAAAGTCAATAAATAAAAGGGGGGGATGGTGACTATCTCTATATATTTCGTCATCGGATAACTATCTACTATACGCGAATTCGTTCTCGCTTGGGAAACTAATAAAAAAATACGAAAAACGAAAAGCATAAAAAAGAAAAACCTTACGAAGAGAAATACGTACGGTGTCGAGCTATCTATCGATTATCGATCTCGGAGCATCCTACCGATTGCATGTAAAATATCACTTCTCTCCTTCTCCCTCTGTGTGTGTGTGTGTGTGTGTGTGTGTGTGTGTGCATGTGTTTACTTCTCGAAGGCGAGCAAATGATTCGCGTAAACATCGAAGAAATACGCGAATGCTCCTCGCTTGGGATCTTTGTGGTGAGTCGTGAGCGGATACGAAGCGAAAGGTAGAAAATTAAGTCTCGAGAAAATTTCCACGGAGACGTCTCTCGCACAAACCGTAGCACGCGTGATTGCATTAAATGCGATGATTTTTCAATTCCCTAGAACCACGTTTCTCGTTGAAATATGTTGGCATTTTCTTGATGATACGGAGAAGCTGTCGACATTAAATATGCACATCCTCTGCTTCTAGATACTTCTTTTAGATACCTCTTCTTTTTATTATTCCCTTATTTATCTCGTAGACGAAGGATTGAAGCGAAACTCATGGATACGAATAAAGCAAATATATATTTGCTTTCTTTAACGGAAATTCTTATTCCGCAAAATTTGACCGAATAGGGAGAAAAGTTTGGAAACACCCAGTGTATGTATACTCGGTGTAGGTATAAATCGATGTTAGTTTTTCCAACGCTTACCATCCGTTATCGGAGCGGACAAACGCGTAAATCGAAACGGCAGAGTGGAAATAATAAAGTAATGCTAACGCGATGCCATATATCGGTGCTATAAATAATACATAAGCGTAGAAAGTATTGGTGGATTTGCTGAAAAGTAGAAGGGATAAGTCGATGACTCGTTGGTTCGAATGCAATCAGCCCGTATTGGGCCGATCTCACATATACGTATCTTATTTGAAATGGAGGGATAAATAAAACGCATCGACGATGAGGAGCGATTATTCTTTGGGATTTCGTCGAGGATGAAAGACCATTTCGACTGTAGTGTGTCGGCAATAGTAGGAGCTTGACGGTCACGTTCGCGAAATACGCGGTGCTTTTCGATGGACGAGAAAGATAAAAGGAAACGTGGCTGAATACGTATCGATCCCATCGATATCATATATACCGCGTTCTCGCGTACGCGTAGAATTATGTACGTGCTTGTGGCTTAGCTACTTACACGCGAGACGCCTTGCCTCTCGATTCCTTATGTAAATTGCGTCGTTTCTGCTTGACGGATCACAGCCAGACGCGGAACGTTGCATTCTACGTGTGTATAACGTTCTAGAATCGATGCAGGCGCCTTCGGTTCGCTTCCTTCTGCGCGGCATCCTCATCTTCTGTCTCTCTTTCTCTTTCTCTTTATCTTTATCTTTATCCTTCTCTTTCTACCGAACACGCCCACATATTCTCTTGTTTCACGAGTAGACTGCGCGGGGCTCGAGTAGCGACGTTAACGTCCCAAGTGCCTGTAAGCTTTGAGAACATTTACTACGCGTAAGGCGCGTACGAACGAACGTTCTTTGACGCCAGTGCTTCCACCAGCCAACTCTGCTAATTCAACGAAAACAAATTGCCACGTCGTTAGCCTCTCGAATAGACTACCCTAGCGAGACCGTGTCTCCGTCAAATTGCATCTAAAAGAGCCCGCGCCAACCCTGCCGCGTGGATTCTTTTTCCTCTCCCCTGAAGATCCTCTCGCTGGCTAACGACTCGAGCATCTTTTTCCCTTCGTTCGCTTTCCGTGTCTATGTAATCCTTCTACGTCAATTTTCTTTCCCTTTTTTTTTCTTTCTCTCTGTTTCTCTTTTTTTTTTCCTTTTTTTCTTTTACCTTTGTTTATTTGTTTGGTTTTTTCCATTTTTTAATAAACTTACGATCGTGCTCGTTAATTTCAATTCTAACCGAACAACGTGGAAACAAAAACTATTGCCACCCACGCGAGATGGATCGTTATTTCGGTTGATATTTATCTCGAGAGACCCTATATGCTACCTTTAAAAATTTTTCTCTTGTATGAATATATATATATATATATATATATATATATATATACACACACACATATACTATGTCAACGATCGTTGGGCTATGGTTAAGCGAACAAATTAAATACGGACGTTTGATTTACTTTATTTTCCCGCAAATGACGGTCGATATAGGAGTTGTTACCGAATAACGAATACCAACGTGATTAAAACTTTCACATCGACGGGAAATGGATACTATATTATCATTATTATTATTATTATTATATTACTACGATCGCAATACTTTGCTATCTATACTCTTGTACGAAACCTTCCAAGTATGCAATATCGTCTCTACTTGCCTATCGTGCGTCATGTCTGATTATATGCTGGTCGTGACTACTGACACACATAAACGCGATCGTGCAACTCGACAATTTCCCAAAGTTCTTCGATACTCTACGTGGCACGAATCGAATCGCGTGACGTCAAGCCGTCATTTTTATTTCCCATCTGTTCAACATTAAACTAACAAATCGTATTACGTTTACTGCTTCGTTTTCGTTAGATGTAACTAAAATTCATCCTTCTTTTTTTAACAACGAATCCGTTCATTCTTTCCCAAAGAGGATTGCGGTACGACGAATAAAATTTCTACGTTAAATATTTTTTGTAAAGGATGGATCGTAAGAGAATTTTATACGATTCTCTTGCTTTTGTTTCTTTTTTCCTTTTTAATGGAAAAAAAAAAAATAAAGAAAGGAAGAAAGAAAAAAAGAAAACATGTAAAAGGGATAAAACCCAAGTCAAGACTAATCGTCGAATTCAAAAAGGGAATATAAGATACAAATTTTCATTGAAATTTTAACCAATAAACATTTTCCTTTCAATATGACCAAAATCAGTTAAAGCTGGTAGCAATCTGTGATGCTACATAGTTGTTTGTTTTGTCTCGTATTTGTTTAGAAATACCGGCCAAAGTGGATGTGTCTCTTGACATTGCAGTAGAAGCGCCGCTAATTGAAAGAAAATAAATCGTTGGTCCTTAGTGTATAGCGTCACGCTTTCCTTAGGAGGGTCAGAGATTAGCACGTTTCTTCCGTTTGGATCCGATGAACAAGAATCAGGATCCCTAAATCGTATCATAAATAAAGACCTGCCATGAAGTATCATCCTCCGAGGATCTTTTTCTCTTCGTTTCTTATCCCTTAGGATAACTCGCTCATGTATCTTTTTCGTATTTTCTTGTCGTACAGGTGAAAATTCCTTCTATCCGCAATCCGTTATTTTATTCGATCGTTTCGTACGTCATAGTGACCAAAGATTAATCATTTCAATTATCAAATTAGTTTATTCGAATATTCCTTTGTAAAACGAAGGACACCCAGTGTGTACGTATGCATTTCTATTAGCAAATAATTTTTCTTTGCGTTCTTTCATCCCTGTACTTTTTCCTTTTTCTTCCTTTTTTTTCTTCCTTTTTTTTTTCTTTTTTTTTTGATTTTATCAAACCATCCGCTATGCTCTAGGTTTATCAGTATGGAAAAAGTAGTGAGGTAAATAGTAAGATACAGGGAGAGGCAAGGCACAGGTAGAAAAATTTCGAACGAGAAAAGGAGGAAAAACGTCTGGGTGATGTACGACGGCAAGGTTGTATGTTACCACAAGTGCATTTAAACGTATAATACGCGTAAACAACGGAGAATACACGCTCGATCGTAGCTATAGAAACGAGCAATATGTCATGCGGCAAACGAACATTTTTCTTCTTTTCGTACGTACATATCTATGTATCTACCTTCTCGTTACTTTGGTCGTTTTATAACAAATATATTTTCCTCCGTTTATATATATATATATATATATATATATATACATACATATATGTATATATATTCACATATATAGGTATATACGGATACATGAATTTGATTCTCGTATCGTTTCAAACGGACTTTTATGTCAGAAGAGAGAGAGAGAGAAAGAGAGGGAGAGAGAAAGAACAAAAAATAAGGTAAAATTATCCTTTTGCTATGGCACGCGAATAGTATGAAATACGAAACGTCTTTATAACGAGAATTACGTTAAATTTTCGAATGGAAATAATATTTTCCCGTGTTTTTCATTATTTTTCTTTCAAAGAGAATGTATTTTTAACGTATCAATTGTTGCTAATTATGGTTCACACACATTTTACATCGCACAAATCATAGTCGTTAGAAGAGAATTCCGTAGGGTAACTTTGTACACGTGAACGGCTTCTCCGATTTATCGATACAAACGCGAATTCTCGAACAGGATATGATGAATGTGCAAATCAAAACGAAAGACAATGGATGGAAATACTCGCTCGTGAAGGGAATTTCGTCTATACGAATGCGTAGAGAGAAATTTTTGTATTTTTTTAATTTTTTTTTTTTGCGGCGAGTTAGCGTAGTTCTTTTACGATTGTTTCGTTAGATGTATATATATATATATATATATATATATATATATATATATATTTATGTGTATATAAACGTTGTCGGCCAAGACAAAGTCCTTCATCTCATGATACATGAGTAATTAGTGTTTGACTAACAATGAAAAGCCATAGATTATGAATAGAACGTGTAGGCAGGTTCTCACAATGCCGATACAATGAAAGCCGCCATGCCTAGCTCGTTAATAACAGTCCGACGAATTGGATGGTTATCAATCGTGTACGTTCGAAAACCAAGGTGGTAGCCTCAAACGTATTAGCCGATCTTGCGTGTTATTCACGCCCGAGTTTTGCCAAATTCACGGTATCATGAACGATGTAATTTGATTCCAATTAACGTCTAACGCATGAAAATGATCGGCGATCTATTTCATTCCAAGCATTTTGCGTGTTAATTCGCATCGATGGTTATGCATCGAGTAAAAAAGAAAATCGTTTAATAATGGTATCGCCTCTTTGTCGAGGATTCTATAAATTAGTATTGCGATTAAAAGGCATTATCTTTGAAAAGATTTTTTGTTAGTTTTATACATTTAGTTTCAGTTATCTCGCTCAAAAACCCCGTATATATCTCCTTTATGATTTTGGTAAGATAGGTCTTAAAAGAAGAAAACATTTTGACATCTTTTTAATTAGTTATTAACCTCGACGTTATATTTCGTTTGCAAAAGAGACTAACAAAGTGCAATGGACCAAGTTGCGCTCATCTCATCGCACGTATTCCCTATTTGCATGCCATTCTCCTCCTCTTCTTTCTTTCTTTCTTTCTTTCTTTCTTTCTTTTCCCACTTCTCTTTCTCTTTTCGTCTCGCTCGCACGCGTGAGCTCACTTCTTTCTGCATACTTCACATTTATTTCTCTCCTACCATTCTTCTACCTGTACTACTCGAGCGCACACGAATCTCGCAGTGTAAAACAAGTTGCTTTTTCTCCGCGCGTTTCTTTTGAATGCCTCTTGCCTCTTTCTCGCAAGTTATCTCTTATCCCTTTTCGGTGCTATTCCTTCTTTTTCATTTTATTAGCGTACTATTTCTCTCATTTGTCTTTCAAAATTATTGCATTTTTCGAGATAAACCTCGACTTTTAAGGATAAGAAGATTAGAAATAATCGTTTCTTTCTGTTTCTTATTTTTCTTTTTTTTCCTTTTTTTTTTCTTCTTCTCACATAATCATGTATCCGTATCAAATTAAAAAATTGATCTTTAAATTTCCATCGAAGGAGAGAAAAGTACGAAATGAAAGGAAAAAAAGGGAATCGGGTCATTATCCTAGATGCGATTTAAGGGAAGAAATTATCGGTAAAGCCGGTCTCTTAACAAAAAGAACGTGGCTCGGTGAGTGAAAAAGTGGGGATGAGCGAGAAATGGGTGGTGGCAGGTAGGTGTAGCTGGAAATCCTCTTGTTTATGTCTTGGAATCGAGTAGTCCCAGGAGTGGAACGGTACAATGTAACGAGAGAAATTAGAGTCTCTGCCGTGGACTTGAGCGAGAGAATGGAAGGAGGATGAAGGGGTAGGGAAAAAGGGACAGGGATAAGGGAGCGTTTTATTTGTGTGTGTGTACGTGTATATTTGCATGTTCAAAAGACGACGAGAGAGAGAGAGAGAGAGAGAGGGAGAGAGAGTAGAAGAGTAAGAAGAGAAGGAAAAGAGAGTAGGAAGGGGTTGCAATGGGTGGAGGGTGGAGAGAACAGGTGGGGTGTAGAGATGGAGTACCAAGGTAAATTTATTTGCATAGGCCCCCCGAGTCTCTTCCGAGCGGAAATACAACTAATTGGATTCTCAGGCATCGGCGTGTGTGAAACTCGCCTATTGTGTATCTTTCGAGATTCTGTCTGTGTATATCTATGCGCACGTGCACGCGAGCCTGGGCTCTCAGGACCAGCTAGCTTTTTTCCGTCCGGTAAAAAGAAGCTAAGAGGACTGGCAAAGAAAAGTACATCGACTAATCTAATTCTGTCTGTATGTAGTTTTCTTCCTCGTCTTCTCTCTCTCTCTCTCTCTCTCTCTCTCTCTCTCTCTCTCTCTCTCTCTCTCTCTCTCTTTCTTTCTGTCTGTTGGCCCTTCCGTCGTACCTGCTCGATGTCGTCCCTTCCAGAATTTATTTTTCCGTGCAAGAGTTTCGTGCTAAACTGCGAAGCAGAAAGGAAGGAAGGAAGGAAGGAAGGAAGGAAGGAAGGAAGGAAGGAAGAAATGAATGGAAGGCTGCAATGGCTGCGAAGGTTTAAATGCGACCCGACTCTCTACCTATCCCTCTCTCTCTCTCTCTCTCTCTCTTTCACTTCTTTTCCCTCAATTTCTCTCTTTCACTGGTTCTTCGTGTGTACTTCCGCGCGCGCGTTGTACGACCGACAAAACTATAAAATGCAGAATGCCGGCGCGGATATTATCCTGTATTGATTTTTGCGAGGTGTGTACTCTTCGAATCGTTTATTGCTCCGCGTATGTCTACCACGAATGTCCCTTCACGCGTAAATGTGCATTTAAACAATATCTACGTACGTAGAATTACGTACATGGCAATTAAAGCGTATTGATTTTCATAAAAAGCTAGCATGTTGGCACGAAAGTTGTAATAATGAAATGTCTATCTTCGTTATTATTACCATACTATATTAAAAGAAATCTTATTTTCTATGCGAATATGCTAGAGGGAAGGACAATTCGTGCGAGAGATTGATCAGATTTGAAAAACGTGAACCAATAGCGAGCGTAAACAGACGCGTAGCGAGAAAAGGCGGTGGATTAGCGAGGTGAGCGGAGCTGGAAAGGGATTGAGTAGAGAGAAAGAGAGAGAGAGAGAGAGAGAGAGAGAGAGACGAGTAAAAATGGGATGGGTGAGGTTTGGGGTAGGTGCTAGCCGATAGGGAGAATGAAATACGTGGTCACGCGGAAAATTCGGGAATTGAGTTCCCGATCGTCGTGCTAGCAACGTCGCCGATCGTTTTTCGATCGAACATCGAGAATTACGATCGAGTAATTACCTAGCGCGACGTCGTTACCCCCTAGTACCATTCGGAGCCTTTTTCATCAGAAATACAGATACTATTTTCGCCCCGAGCTGTTGTTTCTTCACGCAATCCGGCCATGTTAAATATTTATGAGTAAATTCTTTCTCACGAGTTTCGAGAGCGAAGAAAGCTATAACATCAATTTAGAGAACTAATTTTCGACTTATTAGTTGATACGTATTATACGGTCCTCACGTAATACCGAAATGTGATTTATGCATAGCACAGCGTAGAAGAAAATAGAGAAAAGAAAGAGGTAGATAGAGTTCATTTGCGGAAAAGATCGTCCCAGCTAATGCCACCTGTGTCTCTTATGTAAAATACACTCGCCGGGAGATACGACGAGGTTCGTTGAAAATATAATTCAGTCTTACGGCCACGCCAGCTGTGTGACTTTAATAAACGTTGCTCTCACGCGTGCTCCGCTGATACGCAAGAATTACGACGTTTTGAGATCATCCAAGTGAAAATGCTTCAATTGCCATGGCAAATGCTGCGCGCATTTAGAATTTTCATTCGTATATCGTCAAAGTTTATCGAGACTTCGATCGTTTTTCACGAGTCCGAATTTAGATTCTAATCGCGTCGTCATGTCGTTTGTGTGTAAACTATTAACTTTGCGTCATACGCAAAATCGATACATTAATGTCTTGTTCTTCTTTGGTTATAATGAAAATAGAATTGGAAAGCCAGAGAGAATGAAGATTAAAAGACGGACAATAGCAAAACTTATGGTATATCGTGCATTTAAATTTATAATATTTTCATGTCTCGACTATCCGATAAAATGGAAGCTTTTCGAGCAAAAGTTTTTGCAAACTTTTGTACTTTACTCTTCCTCTCGAAGTGCTTCGAATAACCGAAAAGCTTCGTTAAGTATGTTAGCGGTCAATGACAGCTTTGAGTTTCTAGCGAATACCAGCACGAGAGGATTCGTAGGAGCTTGTTAAAATTTTACGATCCCAATTATATATATATATATATATACATACATACATTTCTACTATGCAGTAGTAAAACTATTGCCTCGAAATGACCGCTCGTCGCGAAATCATTTATGGCTCTCTTCTCTCGCCTTAAAGGACGAAAGCGATTATTTTCGGACACACTTTGCGAGAGCCGAACGATTATTCATCGTTAGGAGAAGAAACTGAAGAACAAAAGAAACAGAAGAAAAAATTCCATTTTGCTGAACATTATTGACGATCGAAAACCATCGGATTGGTATCGGAATACACTTGACCTCTTCGCGATCCTCTCGATCGATCCGATATTTCAAAATGGTACAGGTCCGAGTTATCAATTTTCCTTTTAGATGAGTATATCGATTCACGATAGTTGAAATGTTATATAGACGTCATCGTTAGATCTTCTACCCACTTCTGGCTAAACCGTAATTTATTCAAAAATATAGAAATCCTATTAAATGTTTTGAATATCATCAGATTAATGAGATTTTGTAGGGAATTTTTCGAAACCCGAAAGAATTACAAAAATTAAACGTTTTTGTCGATCTTTAATCACTTCGATTATCGACGCGATACCGAGCGAAGGGCGTTTGATTCGTCTCGATGGTCTCGTAAATAAATTGCTTGTACCGTCTCTCGTTCTCGCAGACATCCACTAATCGTGCTCGCTCGTTCTCGTTGTCCATTAAGTACGACTGCAGGAAGGAGAAAAGAGATTAGGAGGATCGTCGAGCTGTCGCTCGATACTCTCGGTGCTTTCCGTGAGGGGACATTGAAACGCATGCACGAACGATTTGGGGGTGTCTTCCTCCTCGCTGGAGCGTGCAAACAGAGGGAAAAAGAGAGGGAAAAAGAGAGGAAAAGAGAGAGAAAGAGAGAGAGAGGCACGCGCAGCGACGATTAATTTTCTCGTTTCGTCCGTCTGCTTCCCTTTATTTCAATTACTTTACGTCATCATTCTCGCGCTGTCGCAGATTCTCTTAAGTCACTCGGCTATATACGCCAGAATCACGATTAATCCGAGCGTGGGTGAAGTAGATCAACACCAGCTCGCGCAAACTTTTAACTATCAAGGAACTGGAAGCAGGAAGACGGTAGGAAAGTTTCCTCGAGTTCGTCTATCCGGTAAGTTTCGAGAGTCCAAGATATCGTCGTGCCATCAGCTGCCCTCTTCTCTTCTCCTCTTGGTTCTCTCGCTCACCTCCGCCTCATCCTTCGTTTCGTCCTTCGCTTTCTCGTCTATCTTCTCTCATCTCGCTCTGCTTCCTGCTTTTACACCTCTCTCGGTTTCCTCGCCTCCCGTTTCTCTCTCTCTCTCTCCCTCTCTCTCTCTCTCTCTCTCTCTCTCTCAACCACCAGCACTACCCACGATTTCGTTCCCTTCCAGCCATGTCCTTTCGAGAACTAAATCCTTGTTGGGTGTTAGACGAGACCGTAACACACGTCTGCGGTGCTTTCCGTTCTCTAGAGAAAATACAACCAGGAGAAAAAGAGAAACAGTGTCGGCAAAGGAAAAGCGAAAACACGATTGCCATATCAAATTCTATTCCTCTTTCCTCTTTCGATTTTATTTTTCTCTTTGTTACGTTTTCTTCATTTTTACGAATGCAAAGCCATCGTTCACAGCGAGACAAGGGTGAATTTATAATTGACGAGCGTCGCCGTTGTGCTTTGAAAAAACAGTTGAAAAAAAAAGAAAAGAAAAAAAAACAAGAAAAAAAGAGAAGAAAAAAGATCGAAATAATATTTGACTTATTATACGTTCAATTTGAGAACCGAATATTCGATAAGTGCACGATTATAAGAATGGACATAACTACGAAAAGCTATTCATTCCATCGAAGATCTTTCATTTAATTTTGTAGCGTATATCTTTTGGGTTAGAACCATGACGTTTGGAACTCATGACCGTTACAACGTAGCGCTCGTTCGGTTGACAACAATCTACCGGTAGAATCACCGGGGTCCTTCCACCCCCCATATTTTATCGGGCGAGCGCGGTTTTCCTAGTTCGTCGGACAACTATAAATTTTCGCGGTGCGTTCATCAATATTCATAGGCCACATTTCATATTCATCTTGTTTCCAAAGAGAGGACGAGGAGTAGGAGGACGGCGAAGAGGAGAAAGAGGAATCTCTCTTTCTCTCTCTCTCTCTCTCTCTCTCTCTCTCTCTCTCTCTCTCTCTCGTGCGGGCACGCTCTTTTCTTCGAATAAACAAATTTTTTTTATGACAGCACGCTCGTGCGACAAAACAGATCGTTTTCCATAACAATGAGGGAAAAACGATCGAAAAAGAAAAGCAAGAGATGTAACTTTGTTCCATTTTCCTTTCTTTTTCTCTTTCTCTGATTCTTTTGCAATTTCTCGTTGTCCTTATTTGCGCCTGGTGCGGCTGAACGCGAACCTATCGTTTCTACGCGATCCGTGGTACGTAATAAACCGATTGATCGGTCGATCAATCTTTCCTATCGTCCCTTTTCTCTCTCTCTCTCTCTCTCTCTCTCTCTCTCTCTCTCTTATGCTTATCTCTTCTCGCTTTTGCTCGCTCAAGCCACACTCGCTTCGAAACTGCATAATGTTCCGACCGGGTAGTTGCATAATTGATTCGTCATGCTTCAACCCCTTCGCGTCTTTCTACCCCTACTCCTTTCGAATATTCTCTCTCTCTCTCTCTCTCTCTCTCTCTCTCTCTCTCTCATTCTCTCGGATTCTGCGCAGATTTCTGTCGATCTTCTCACTTTGGGATTAATCACGCGAGAGTCGCTCGTAAAATCGGCGGTGTCACCGACACGTCGGCTAGTCGGATTCTCTCGATCGAGGGCACGTTTCGTCCCGGAATAATGCATCAGGACGCGGATTCGACTAATTCGAACCTTTCGAGCTGGCCTTTATTCCGTCACGTTTCTCTCTCTCTCTCTCTCTGTCTCTCTGTTGCTCTAACGCACGGGCGTGCGCGCGTACACAGACGCACAAACACAATCTCTTTCATTATCCATCTATATCTATTCCTATTCTACGTTACCTGCCGCGAGAATAAATCCTAGTAATTCTATTTTACGCTCGACGTGCACGCGTGCCGTTTCGTTTTGGCAATCGAAACGAACGATTACGAGCTTGCGAATTATTTTAATCACTTTTTTGCAATCCACGAGAGAAAAACAAAAATTTGTTGGGGAGATTCGTACGTGTACGAATAATGCTTGATAAAATCGCAATCGATGTTACGTTATTCGTTCGATAGAATATCAAGCCGATATTCGATCGAACGAATCGTGGGCGTTAAGAATGCACGATGTTTCCTAAGTATTCACACGGTATAAACTCTTTTTCGTTTATTTTTTTCAATGATTACATCTACAGAAATGCTTCCGATCAGATAAAAGATTTTAGTCTATTTTAATTATTTAATTTATTGTCTCTGAGTAATATATATTTGAAATAATTTTGTTTCTTTTTGAAATAATACAATGCATTTCAAATGTTCTGATTACTAGTCAGGAAACACTAGCCCGCTCATATCGCGCTCATTTGCGATCGAGTTTCCATTATCGAGCCGGATGCTCGATACGAATCACTAACGAATTTTCTTCGATACGTGGCGAGAGACGCGTATCGCATTTTTCTACGCGCCAAAGGATTTTTGCCAAAGATACGAGAGATATTCGGGAAAAAGTCAAGGTGCCTTTTAAATTTCGTGCCATATCTTTATGCGATGTAATAGAAGAAGCGAGCAATCTTCGATTAAGCTCAAGTATTCAGAAAGAAGGAAAAATATTCATAAAAATGTTTATCGTAGGTGATTGCTGTTACGTTGTGTTCCTTCTTTTATTCGCTGCTAGAAGCTTAGCGGTAGAACACGTCTTGTCTCCTTATTTCAATACAAGTACTATCACACGAGGAGCGTATAATTCTATCTGCTTTATATCGTGTTAAGTTAACAATTTTGAAACGTTAATCAAGACTAGCGTCAATTAGATGGTACTCCACGATGTTCTCGGCGACCTTCGGATGTACGAACGTGTACCATGAAATAATTGAAAAGGAAAGTATATTGCCTTCTTTTTTTTTTTTGTTTTGTTTTGTTTTGTTTTTTTTTTTTCGACAGGACATAGAACGCCAACGAGACATAAAATGGGCGAAGAGTGCGATAGTAATACGGCAGTCGGATATTGCATAATTCCATTCGCGCATACAGATACGTTTACTGCGTGTGTAATTCATCTCTGCTTGGCTCCGTGATATCGCTGGATGGCTTTTCGTTCGGTACCGTACAATCGTGGAAAGTGGAATCGCGACAGTTTATGCCTCAGGTGTAGAATTATAGCCGTACCGGATGTATATTGTCTCGGCTGTCCGCTTCCGCGGTAAAATCGCTCTATCTTGATTATACCGTTTCGCGTTATGTAACAATTACTTTTATCGTGTATTGTTTAGAAGGGAACAAAGGAGCGACATTCGCGTTCGCCGAGAAGACGCCGTTTGCCTTGTCGAAAAATTATCTCCAGGAGATGGAGCAGTACGTTCTATGCATTCTACGGCTATGATATTCCTTGGTCTTACGTAATGCGCTTTCATTTTGCCCTTCTGTTTTTCTCATTTTCGTTTAAAACGTAAAAGAACGTAAGATTTGTTCGTTACGTAAATGAGGAAGTTGGCTCGAAAAAAAGAAGAGATTCGAAAGACGCGGGACTATAAAATATATAGAGTTACTCTTTTTCTTTTTCTTTACTTCCTTTTATCCTTCTTCTTTTTCTTTTTTTCAGATACGAAACAGTAACAAAGAGTGACTTGGGTTTTTTCTTTTTTTTTTTTTTTGTTTTTGTTTTTTTCCCCGTAATTTTGAATAATGATCGTGTAAAGTAAAACTGTCGGTTACTTCTACGGCAACGCGTTCGCTCGATAAACTCTCTTAGAATCGAGTTAGGTCTCGAGGTAAGTCCCGAAGCATCCCTTAGCTCGAGACAATCTTCTTCTTCGCGTGCTCCCAAAGAAAAATCCAATGAAGTCGAGTGCGAAGATGAAGGGAAGACCGTGTGTACGGTCCACTTTTGCCAATCCATCTCCACGGCAAATGGTTGTTGAAAAGTTTCCTGACGTTGCCTTGGAAATCCACAAGGCACGCATTTCCAACTTATAGAGTTGTTTCTTGTGCTACGGGAAAACTTTTTTGCCTTCTCTATGTGTTGTCGAGTTTTAAAAATAAATAGGCTCGTAGGCTATATTTAGTGCGGTGGACACGTCGTCGATAATACAAACTGCGACCAAAGTTACACTCGACGCCGACTATCGTAAGATAAATAATCAAACTTTTGCGCGCTAACTTTGAAAATACTCTTCTTGAAACGTAAATTTTCGATAGATCTAGGATCGATCTGATATTTGATTTGAATTCGGTTTTAATTTATTCACGATATATATATATATATATATATATATATATATATATATATGACGTAGGTATATAAAGATGAAAGAAGATTGTTGGTTACTTATATCGTCGCGAACCGTCTCGCGATTGGGATAGATGTTCAAAGAATCACCCGTTCAAATCGATTCCGGATACCTATCTCGACAAGAAGTATCGGTATTTGGGAAATTCTCGTGTTCCCGTATCTCGAGAGATACTCGCTCGATTTCTTGTAATCTTCCTGGAATGACGTTCAAGTTCGTCCCTTTGTAATCGCGGAAATATTTGTTCCTGACGACGCTATACTTTTTCTAAAAGATCCTATTATGCATTTTCGATGAATTTAATGAAATTAGATGTCGCATGAAACAACTTCTCGCGCGAATTAACGTTGTTTCTACTTCGAGGAACGTAATACGAAATCATTTAACGTACCATCGCGATGCCGTAATCTACTTGGTTGGATCTTATCGAGGTCACGGCTGACCCATAAAATTTCAATCACGACGCACGTTAACCATGCAATTTTCTTTGATGGCATCGATACCATGTGGCAGATTGATTCGATGAAAAATCTAATACGCGTTGCCAACACAACGTGTTACTACCGACAGTATTAGAACAGAAAAATTTGTAGTAAATTCGATAATGCTCTATCATCGATATCATAATTTTTTTCTTCATCCTATTAGTTAAATTCTAGCGTTGCCTGTTCGACTCAAGAAAAAAGAGAAAGAATAAAGAGAGAGGAGAGAGCAAGAGGACGATCTAATCCTGGCATTGCTGCAAACGTGTGTCCCATCTTCGACCAATCCAAGACCTGATAAAGCGTGTAATACAGAAAAAGGGCTCGATTGTACCGAGTTGGTTTCGAGTAGAATTTCTTCTCTCGCTCTCTCTCTCTCTCTCTTTCTCTCTCGACAAGACCACGAAAGCATCGCTTCCATTGTGGCTCGAGTTCAGAGTAGAGTGCAGCCTTGCTCTCTAATCGCTCTTTCCCTCCTTCGACCTTCTTTGCACCGTCTGCTTCCTTCTTTCTCTCTCTCTCTCTCTCTCTCTCTCTCCTCTTTCCTCTCTCTGTCTGTCTCTCTTTTCCTCCATTTCTCCTTCTATCGGTCTTTTCACTATTTCTCTCTCTCCTAGACTTTACATTTCTCTGGATCCGTCCACCTACTTTCGTCTCTCATCCTTCCTCAGTTTTCCCAGCGAAGAGCGTTTCTCTTTCTCTTCTCTCGTGCTCTCTTGGCGAGTTATACTCCGTAAACCGTGGTAGTTTGTTGGCTACGGTGTGCGATCTCACGAAGGACCAGCCCAGCCGTGACGGCAGCAACCAACACCACTACCACTAGAGTCCTTCGTAACGCAAACTCGAATTCGTGTGTCAGCCTATGTATCCTTCGCTCTATATGCATATAAATTTGTATACGTATGTGTGGGTATATATAAAATATATATATATGTATATACACGTGTAAAATATATGTATACGGGCACGTATTCGCATCAGATCCGTAAGATACGTAGAAACGCGAGCGGTTAGGTTTCACCGACACATTGTTGGCGATAATAGCAACTATGGTGTACGCACATATACAAGGTGGCACAAAACGATACGTTCGCCTGTGACCGACGTGTTTCTCGCTAGCTATATGAGATATATAAAAAACGTCGCACGTCGTGGTATCGAGAGTGGAGAGAGAGAGAGAGAGAGAGAGAGAGAAAGCACGTGCGAAGAATGAAGAGTGGTAGAAGAAGAGAGAAACAGAAAAAGTAGTCAATAGGGGTAGGTAGGGCTGCCGAGAAAATGGAAAATCGTAGCTGAGTTTATGGGAAGCGGGAAAAAGAAATCGAAGAAAAGCCGAAGAAAAGCAAAAGAGAAATCAGAGATGTATCGCGAGTGGCAAGGCGTAACCTTTTGTCGAGAATAAGAAAGCTTTTTCAAAACGATCTCCTCAACGTGTTCCCTCTCGTTTCACTTTTGAACCCCACGTATCCGCCATTTCGAGCGAGACCGAAACGATTCGAGCTAGGAATGCCGATTATTAGAACGAGAGGGCCTGATTACATTTTGGAGAATTATGCGTACATTAACTCGTGGCCGTTCGTCCGATCATGTATGGCATTTTTGTCGGTGAAAATAATTCGCCGCCAATGGGAACGCATTTACCGAAGATCAATGCGTGTTGGTTTAGAGATGATGCACGAGCCGAGAATAGGCGAATACCTATCCTCTCTCCAGCTACGCTTGCTAGCTTTTAGTAGAACGTAGACCGCGAACGTTCGACGATGTGAATTCGCCGTTAATAAAGATACGTTATAGCGAGCACCCGTGTCACGATATGATTAATTACGTTCCCGCCGATGATCGTCGACGGGAGTGACGGTGATCCGTGACGAATAATCGCGTTACCGGTTGAGAAACGAAGAGGAGGGAGGAAGCGAGAAAGCTTTTCGTGAAAGCGAGCAACAAAGGGTTCTATCGCTTCCGTTAAAGAAACGCGTCGTCTTAGAAACTATGTACCTACCTTCGAGAGCCATCAACGTGTTCTCTTAATAAATTTCATAGTTACGCTCGAGTGGACTTTAATACTTTACGCGTGTCGTCCTCTCAGAAATACCAACGCTTCGAAGGACCGTAGCTTTCTTCTTTGAAATTCCTTCTCCGCAAACGCGTTAGAAGTTGCGCAGACTTGGCTGGCTCTATGGCGACAGAATGTAAAACGTTTTCCGATAGGAGCTACTCTTTAGCAAATTAACGGGCACTATGTGACGTCACGCTTGAATTTCTTCGAAATATCTTTTATATGCGAAAATGTATTATTTCGTAACGTAAAATCGTTTTATTAAAAAAGATGGCACTGAACGGAGAAAAAAGAAAGGAAGAAAAGAAAAAAACTCGGGAGTTTACCAAGACGCAAAAGTTCCTAGAGTTTTTTTTTTTCCTACGGTAACTACATAAATCAAAATTATCGGAGCTATCGGAAAGGTTTAACTTTCTTAACTAACGAATTTAGTTTACTTTTCTACTTGGGAACTACGAGGAAGTCAATTGCATTTCGATGATCATACAAATTACATTCTATCGACAGACGTGATCTAATAGTTTTGCGTTCTAACACTTATACCATCGAGTATAATCACTTTATCATCCGGATTCAATTGTAAACATCGGAACTCGATAAGAACCAAGCATAGAACTAATCCCTTATTCGTTGTTCGAGTTTCTACCGACACGATATTAATTTGCTCGCGAGTCCGAGCAAGTTGCCGTTAACACGGTACATTGGCAAAAACTCAACGCGTGTATACGCGCGAGAACGCCTCTTTGTTTCGGCACGGTTATTAACAAAGCGAAAGTCGCGAATTGTGAATAGGTCCTCGTTTCGGACCCTTTTAAAAATGTGTATACATTTTACGCTCGAAACGGAAGAGCAAATCGCAGACAAAAGCTTCAAATAGAATCCCTTTGCATTTCCGAGCGTTGAATTATGTCGTGCAACAGCTTCGAGGCTTGTTTGCTTTCATCCATCTACCCATGTTAGAAATTGTAACGTGGAAAAGCATTTCCGCGATAGACATCGCCCTTTAACGTCATCTACGCGTCCGAGTAGTTCGCGTTATTGATTCGCCGAAAGTGATTTCCGTGGTCCTAATAACGCAACATCGTTCGATCACTGTCGAATCATCGGACCGAATCGACATTGGACGAACGAGACACTTTTACTTCATTTGCGAGCAATATCTGCCATTCATCTTCGTTTTAAGTACGAACTCGCGCTCGCGAGTAAATATATTTCTTTCCACGTACTGATGTATTCTCGGATAGCACCAATAAACTCATTAACATTACGAGGTTTATTGATCGTATTCGCGAGGAATGTATAAGTAAAGGTACGCTATGACGTGACAACAACGCGGCTGCTTTTTCCAACTTTTAAATTGAATTTATCCTCGATTACTCGGCATTTTAACGGATCCCATGAACAAAGTCTTTGAACGAACGAATCTAACTTTTATAAAGGTTCGAGAAACGAGTTGGATAGGGAGAGAACATGAGACAAGATCTCTCACCTGTTGACAAGGAGACGAAAATGAAATATAGCTATATTCATGGGAGGAGTCCTTTCGAGCGTTTAAGGGGAATCGCGGTAATCAAAAAATTCGTTTGTCGGTTCGTCCGACAAGGAAACTCAATTCGGAAAACCTTTCCCTCGAAACTTGACCATTCTTTTGTCGTGTACCAAATTCTAGCTATGTACGTATTTGTTCGTCCGTGTGTCTTAGCTATTTAACGTACATACGTATGTACGTGCCTAATGAAACCCAATATCGTATTCTAGAGGGAACGAGCGAGATGGAAAGTACGCTCGAAGAGGATGGCAAGTATCAGGAGCAATTGAGACTCGATGAAAGGGCGGGAGATAGAGAGAGAGAGGGAGAGAGAGGGAGGGAGAGAGAGATAAAGAGAGGGAGATTGAGAGAACGAGGGGAAAGTTTAAAATCGAAGATGTACAGAGATCGACTCGGTCGATGGGATCGGGTCGATGGCGGCACGCGTCCACTAAAATTATCGACTTAAGAGACTTTGCTACATAATCGAACGTTGACAGGGGACGTCGGCTAAATGGTTGGCTATTTTCTTCTTTTCGCCCTCTCTCTCTCTCTCTCTCTCTCTCTCTCTCTCTCGTTTTCGCATAGTATCGCTCGTTTCTCTTTTTCTCTTCTCTTTTCTTCGTCCCGTCCGTAACCGGCTATCTAGCTGCAACGCTACCACCTTCCTCTCCCTCCCTCCTGCCATTCCTTTCGAGAGCTGAAACGGCAATCCCCGTAAGCGAGGAAGTTCATTTTGGGTTTTACGTCCGTCACGAGTGTGTTCCTCCACTCGTGCTGTGGATTTAGTGCAGTAACCTGGGCTGATAAAGCCACTCAACCTCCCACCCTTTGAACCATTGCCGCCGTCTCCGCCGCCGCCGCCGCGACCGCCGCCACCACCGACACATAGAACTCGCGTATTACTTGCCGTCATCCCTTTCTATATTCCATTTTGAGAGCAAAGTGTATGCGAACGTAGATATTGTACGTGTCTGTAACGTTACGGCTTTTCTTTCTTTTTTAGTTTTTCAGTGGAGCTCTCCGCTTGCAAGCTGTCGCGGAAAAGCAAGTTTAACAATCCTTTATCGTTTAATCGATCATTTGCAAGCATTCGTCTATTATCAACTCGTCTACTTCCGACTCGAATATCCCGTGTAAAATTAATTAATTCGACTTGGTTTATCCGAATTACGATCAGTTAATTAATTATCTCGTGCAATCTTCTTCTATAAATTCGAATCGTTCGTTTCTAAGTAGACGTTTCTTTCCAGAGAAAAGGATCGATTATCAAGTACCTTGTATTCATTTTCACGCTAGAAAAGCGTCAATTCTCTAGGGAATCCCTTTGGTTAGTTAACAAAGCTTGTATTGAAATGGCTACGTTAACAAAGCTTGTTCTATATTAGTAACGAACCGTTCTCGTTGCCGTTGATATTTCTACGTTTTGTCGAATTCACGAGTAGCCAGAATATTATCACATTGGTCACGTGCGTCGGCTCACGGTTTATTCGAGAGACGAATGGAATATGGCGTACAGCTGATAGGTAACTCCTACCTACCTACCTATCTACGTATAAATGTAAACGTGTGTGAATCGTAAACGCTTTCGTTAAAGCTATCCCAGCTCTTTTCTTCGTCGTTCATTAGGGTGTTATCTGGCGAGCGGCAGAAGCGGCGGCTAGAACGACCCCTAGCATAGATGCTTCATTCGTTCAACCTTTCCCTTGTTTCCTACGTTTGTAACGTCTATTTAAATGGAAACGTTCTTGCAGCAAGTCGACCGGCAAATTCCATTGAAACGTGTGCAAAATGTACGTTTGGATTCCGTAGATTGCATCATTTGCGAAATGGAAATAACGCTTCGACTCGACGATAAAGACTGTTTACGTTTTAGTAAGAGGTTGCTAAAGTGAAGGATGAAAAAGGGGAACCTGAAATTTCTATGGTTTCGACGAAGCTCAGGAGAAATTCAAACTGTTGGCTTACCGAGAGATAATACACAAATTTCTCTATTGAACTGTGAGACGGATTCAAATAAATTTCCATTCAAATAAATTTTCTCTAATAACAGAGAGATAAGATTTCTTAAGGTAATAATTTATTTTTTCTTTAAAAAGGAACATTGTTTAACGCCGCGTTAAAAGCGTATCTTCTTGTTTTCGTGAGAGAGAGAGAGAGAGAGAGAGAGAGAGAGAGAGAATACATTTGGCGAGTTATAAATCAATGAGGAGAAAAAGGTTTCTCAAGGAATGTCGTCAAAGTGATGTCGGTACTCGTGTACATAGACGCGCGCGCACACAAATATTTCTATACGCGTGTCACCGCAAGGTCTTCTCCTAAGGTGTCGACGTATCCGACATATATGTCCCTAGTCTTCTCAGCAGGTCGTAATATCGAGATGATAAAGGCAGTATCACGTAGTCTCCGAAGAATTGCTCGTTTCGTGAAATTACGACTTTTCTCGTTGAGAAGAGCGCGATGTTTTGCTCGATTATGAGGACCTCGTAACTAGGATAATACGAGCTAGAGCGCGCGGAAAAAGAGACTCTTACGTTTATATATATATATATATATATATATTATACTTATGAGCACACACACACACATACACACACACACACTATACTTAAAATTTTACAGTTTTTTATTCACTCTATAAAAACTTATTCAATTTCAGAAGACATCAACTACGTACGAAGCAGCAAGCAGAACATTTGTTTGAAAAATATCTTTTTATTCCGAGCTTTCGGATTGTTACCGCCATCACTGTACTTACGTATCTGTAATCCTAAAACATCTTGCGTATTAGTAAACGTGGGTTGTTGACTGAACGATGGGTTTTGGGACTGAACGATGAGAAACGTGTGAGCTTCAAAAAAGAAAAAGCTTCTATTCGTTTTTCTCGAATCGTGCAGCATCTTCTCGTAAACAAGAAATTTCTTGCGTCAAGATGGCTTTTTTGATGGCCAAGAAAGTATCAGCAGGTGCCAGCAGTTTGAATCACGAAGTTGATCTTTTGGATAGTCAAAATGCACATGTTCAGGAAATTTTTCGGATTTACGATCTTCCCAACATGAGAAATTTTTCGCAATAGCCATGTCCAATCGTTTTTCTTTTTTTCTTCCTTTATAGTTCTTTTTTATTTTCACGATGACGATTTATGATCATCGATCTACGTCTAACGATCTTAAACGAATAAAAACACAAATGGAAACTTAGGCAATAGTAGAAACGTCGAATCCTCCTCGCGTTGGATATACGACGACGAGAAGGAAGCAATATTTTTCACTTAAATAATTTCTAGTTAAATAAGCGCTGCTATTGTCATAAAATAAAACTTTTTGACAGAAGATGATAAATTCGTTGACGTTCGGTGAATCGATATATTGTTATCGACTCGTTATTTTAATTGGGAGTTGTTGTAAAAAAATGTGTTAGAAATGTACACTTCTCATTATTTGCCGGTGTATGTTACACATTTCTATTATTATCACGTTTTGCGATTTTACTTCTGTTCTAATTGGTTATCGTAATGTTTTTCTCTACCTTTTGACTACGTTTAACGATTAGTTAACGCTTTTATTTTCAAGCTCGTTTACCATCGACGTTTATTGTTAACGGAAAGACGAAGCAAACTCATGTTTCAGCACGTTCCTTGTACGAGATGAGCTCAACCGCGATACGGAGTTTAGAACGGATTTTGAATGTAATCGGGAGGAAATTGTCAACTTGTTCGCCACGTTAAAAAATAACCAACCTTCTCCTACGTGGTAGAGCGTAGCAATTTCAGTGGGCTCTACTCGAGCGAAGACTTTTATTTGTCGACAAAATGGGCCAGTATAAAGCGAATTGCATCGTGGTTTCGTCAGAAAGGCAGCAACCATTGATTTGTTTCAGTACAGTTACCTGCTGAGGGAGAGAGAGAGAGAGAGAGAGAGAGAGAGAGAGAGAGAGAGAGAGAGAGACAAAGAGAGCGATGAATTTACTCTGAAGTGGTGCCAACGAGCCGGATGCTCTGTTGAATGAAAACTGGGACTGCTGCAAATCCAAATGTAAACTGAAAGCAGAAAATTCGGAGTAACTTGCGGAAAATTTCATAGATATAAAGATAGTACGTCCGATTGTTACACGGCCTGTCAAAGGTGCTCTTTCGAACATCTAACGCGAGCGATATCGAAATGTTACATTAAAATTTTTCTCTCTTCCTTCGCGATTTGATTCGCGAATCGAACGAAAATACAATACATCTTTAAAGGGCATTAGTCCGCAAAGGAAAAGGAATATTAATGAAGGAATATTATGAATTGGCAACTCATGTTATTATTATTATTATTATCAGAGATTTGCGATAAAGAGTAACGATTCTCAAAGTAGATTTTCTTTTCTAATTGAGTTAGAAAAGGAGAATACTTTGGCGTTACGTAAAAGTTACGTTAACTTATACGACGTCGACGCCACCTTTTAAGATCTTACCTTCGATTGAACATTTTGCAGATTCGAACACACACACACATAGGCATAGAGCCCACGTACACGCGCATACGTACATATAGACCGTTTACTCGCACGTAGAGCGCGTTTCTTAGGTTTAACAAAGTTCGAGCGGTACAGCGACACTCTTGTCGTCGGTATGAAACTTGTTAGGCGAATAGAACGAACAGAGATTTCCGAGGCCTCGAACATAGAGAAAGAGGAAGGAAGTGAAATCGGGGGATGAGAATAGGGGGTGGTTAGCGGTAACTAGGATTCTTTCCAGCTTTGCTTCTTCGCGCGTGAAAAGAATTACGCTAGAATTTACGATCGCTAAATTGTAGAAAAGTTCGGTCGTTTGCCGCAGAAACATCGGTGGTTAGAGTAGGGTAGAAGCGGGAATGGCCGGAGAGAAAAAAAAAAGTATGGAGTAATGCTTCTCCATGTAGTATGGGTTAAAGCAATTTGAGCCAGAGCGTTTAATTTACTACGGCCGTGCGGTGGTTCCGCATCCACGTAGTGGAATCTCGATTATATGGTATCGTCGAACGATAATTTTAACTTTTGCATATGCGCTGCATTATCTCTATGCACGCGTTCTTGCGCCTGTATCCGTATGTTTCAGGCACGTAGGTGAATGGAGCTCGTTCGCCTGTATACGTGGGTCGACCTACGTGACGAATCTGTTCGCTTCAATGTAGACACGCCAGTAATTATTTTTAATTGTATTATATTGGAATGAGGCTGGAATCGTATAATTGAAAAGATTGAATGTAATTGGAACCATAATTCGAACCCGTGTCGTCGCCAGTAGATACGTTCTATCGTTATCTATCTGTCGCTTTCGTTGCGAAATATGATCTCATCGAAAATCCCAAACAGGCTCGAGCGATTTATTGATATCGACTTTATTTCATTACCTGAAATAAAGTTGATATTATTTACTTGAAAGCGCTTGATTTTCCTCTTCGCAGATACTTTTCATTTATTTTTATTGTACCTACTTTATCGGCCTTTTTTACTTCGTACGCGATGTCTAAAAAATACCATATCCAAAATTTGACTGATACCTACCATTATATACAACTTCGACCGATTTTTAACAGTTAACGCAATGTACCAACCGAGACACGTCGAGCGTAGTTAATTTAAAATAAATACAATGCCGTGCACTCGTTCCTCGCTTACAAGAGCGCTAATAGTTTGAAAGCCAATTTCATCGAATGTTTTTTTCTGCATTGTCCAATAAATTTAATGCGTTTTTCATGCCGGACGCGTATACGGCATTTCATCGGAATTCGGCCCGCGGTCAAATATTTTTTCGGAACTCATTCGAAACGTAATTTATATACGGGCTTTTATTCCATCTGTCTACTCTGTCTTTCTCTTTTTTTCCTTTTCTCTTCCACCCTTTTCTCTCTCTTTTCCTCTCCCTTCGTCTCCTTTCATCTCTCCTCTTCTCTTTTTCTTCCCTTTATTTTCTATTTCGATTGATTTTCACTCCTTGAAAGAAACGAATTCGATCCTGCTATCGTATCAAATGCGAAACGTAAATTGCTTTGTAATGCTCGAACGTTAGTCTCGATTTATTAATTAAATTCCGTACTTTAATAGATTTTTTTTTTCTTTTTTTTTTTCGAAAACAAACAAAAACGTGCGTGCATTAACTCGATTATTCGTTATCGCAATAAATCTAACAATTAATCTTTTTGCGTTTCGTCTTAGTTTAATTCGAAAAGAAAATTTTACCGATTTACTTAATTACGTACCTCAAATCGTGAGCTCGCCAAATGTAATACAAATATGAGGTGTATTTACGTCAATATATTTATATGGATCCGTACGGTCGTGGATGCGAAAAACACCGTTTACGTGGTGATTCTTTCGAAAATGAAAAATTCATCGGCCATCCACCGATCTGTATATCACCTAACGCGCTTGTAAAGAATCAATGGGAACCGTTCTTATGAAAATCTCTTATCCGGAATTCGATTTGCGATGTGCGCACCACCGTGAGATAGAATTTTCGATGATATTCCTCGATGTATCGTTCTTGCCGAACGAGTAGAAGCGATATCGTTTGACCACGAAAAGAATACACTTGTCGTTTCCTCGAGCGCAACATCCGCACTCAATTTTTATTATCTCTAAGGATAGATCTAATAGTAGATAGTAATTAAAGGGAAATGATCTGCAACTTCCTAATACTTTGCCGATAAATGTAAATACATCGATATTCAGTTGGAATTAAATTGAAAAGATTTTGGGAAAGTCTTAAAAGTCTTGAAATATGCAAGTATTCGCTCGATAGTACTTGCGTCCCATAGGATTTCGAGTACTACTACCGACCCAGGTCTGGCCATGTAAAGGTTGTTGCATATGGAGATCGAGTTAATTAGAAGACCGAATATGTTTATATTAGACAAGGCCAACTACCCTGAAATTAAAATTTTTAAGTATTACAATTTTATGTCAAAATTATTTCCAGTTTTTTTAAGTTTAAACGAATGTAGTATTGTTTAAATCCGCATAAAGACTTAAAAAATTATTGACAAATTATCGAAAGCATTAATTTATAAGTTCTTGCGTTTAGGAAGAGAGAGCTTCGATGTTTACTCGTCAAAATCTGAACGAGGACTGTGTTTGATAACAGTCAAAGTCAATGAAATGCTCGTTTTTGTTGAGTTTACGCGAGGTCTGCGAGTACGAGTACAAAATTTCATCATATTATAATATTATATTAAAATTATTTTATATTTAACGATTGTTCCATGCTATATTTTGTTTAAACGAATGTACTATTGTTTAAATTTTACTTTATTATACTCCATGTACTTATAAAGTGTTTAATTAATTATAAAATTATCAAACGTATAAATTATTTTAGTTTAGTGTTATACAAGGAGAGAATTTCAATCTTCACTCTTTAAAATACAAATGAATATTAATTGTCAAAATCGTCGACCTACTTGTTTTGTTTATAGGATTTACCTTACAACGACCTTAACTTAACAATTTTTATCTAGCGACTGTGCATATGAATAAAGTTGAATTATTTAATATTAAAGGACTGTATCATAAACTTTTTTTTAGATAATTTTTCTTTTCATTCACAGTCCTTTCTCGAAAAAGAAAAAGTCTTTTTTGATACGATTTTTTTTTTCAAAGAAAATAAAACTTTTTAAAAAATTCGAAAGTGCAATTTCCTCGTTAAAACGAGTTTCAAAGATGAAGCCTTTGTTCATCAAAATCAGCCAAGTATTATATCAGCCTGGATTTAGGATGTATATAAAGCATTAAAAAGCCGATATTGATTAACAGCCTAAACTTTGAGATTTGCGTATGAAGTGGCTCTATAATGATTCATATGGAAGGATATCATGATTCATCGGGGTTTTTTTCGAGAAAAGAAGCAGGTGGTTAACAAAACTTGGTCACGCCAAAGGGGGTATAGATAAGGATGTAGAAGATGTGCGAGCGTGTCGGCCGTAACCCTGCTTTGGTTTCGAGGTTTGCTCTTAAATCTAGCGGTGCGTTTGCATCGAAATTCCGAGGCTTGAGCTTCGAAATAAAAGATGAAGAGGGAATGGATCAAGGGCAAGAGAGAGAGAGAGAGAGAGAGAAGGTTCGTGGTCGATCGGTCGAACAGTCGGTAGCTGCTGTCGATAAATCGAAGAGTGGAACTCATTGTCAAGCGGGCGAAGACGACAAACCAAGCTTGGTTTCCTTCGGAGATCAACCTCTTTTCGCGGTCTCGAAACGAAATCCGTGAAAGGAGCCGTAGAGATGAAACGAGAAAGAGAAACGAGAACGAGAGATGGAAGGAACGGAAAGTGTCGGAGCGTTTGAAGCCTTAAAGCTTCTCTCGATTCTTGAAAAGGGTGCCGGCGTTGGAGTAGTAAGAGAGGCGAAGGAAACGAAAGAGTGGAAGAGAGAGAGAGAGAGAGAGAGAGAGAGAGAGAGAACAAGCTGGTCCTTTCGGCTCTCCGTTCAGGGATTGCGTCCTTTAAAATTCAACGCGATTCGGGCGAGGTCCTATTGTTACTTCGCCTCCTACCTTACCTTTAGCCATATTACTTGCTACTCGAAGCACGGTTTTAACGTGTGCCCCAACTGTAAATTGTTCAACAATATTTATAGTACGCGTACGGGAGTTCAATGCAATGTTATATTCGTTGGCTCGTTGTTGGTCCGACGTAAAGCGTGTATCTGCTATTCTCTCTCTCTCTCTCTCTCTCTCTCTCTCTCTCGATTTCTCGTCTCTTTAGATCTATACGGTATAACGAAAACCACCAGAAGGAGAGAGGAAGGTGAATACGCTTTCGTTTCGAGGCAAAATCGGGACACCTTCGATCCGTTTGGAATGCAAATGAAGTTGTTGCCAGAAGTTATCGAAGCACCGTTCTCCATCGCCATGTCCCTGGTACAACTCTCTTGCTTTAATGCCGATATAGTAAATATATATACACACACACACACACACACATATATATATATATATTAGGAAGGATACACTTTTCCTCCTATAACTTTCTACAAGGGTGGCTCGTGCGTTGATTACGGTGCTAAGGTAATTAGTAAATCGGTTAGTTTCTCCAGGATCGTTTGTTACACAAAGAGCTCCCTGTCGATCTATCTATAGATATCTGTTTATCAGTAGATACGATATACACACTATAGATTCCCTAGGTGGTATGTTGAGTAGTATATATACATATCTGTCTGTGTACCATTGGGATTTTCGTTTTGGTCTTTACCCACGAAAACCGTACCTTTAATTTGCATTGAATTTGATAATGCATTTGTTTAACCGCAGGATAATTTCTAACCAAGTTCGACGGCTGGTTTGGATCGTTTGAGGCTCGAGTTAGATCGATCTGTGGACTTTACTCGTTCGATCGTATTTAACATTTTCCAATATTATTCTCTTATATAGGATATACGGTGGAACTTACAAGGTACATTGCACGGTTGCCTTGTTATCACACTTACGTGTACCTATAGATTAATGAATATATGCTTAAGATTTTTTATGCTTCCTTGCAAACTATTCACGATAAAGGGGATCGAGCTCGACTAGATGAGATCTTTGATAGGACAACGACGAGCACGATGATAACGAATTAATTATGGAATCTCTTTGAAGAAGGGTCCGGTCGTGAGAAGCTCGTCTAAAATCTGATCTTACCCTTTCTTAAAGCTCGTTCAAGGACCTAAGAGATAGCCGAATTCTGTTTGAATAGCCGTTCGATCGAGTCCATTGACCGGTGCAATTGAAAATGGTACGTTCAACGACCTAAGGATGCGACCAATCGTTATCGTCGATTTTAAAAAAGTTAAAGAGTTTTACATTTTTTTTTTCTTCCTTTTTCCTTTTTCTTTTTTTTTTTCAATATTCGATCTCGAAGCATCGTTAACTCCCTGGAACGTCCCTTGGAAAAATATAATTTTTTTATATTTCCTTTTCTATCTGATCGCGTTAATACAAAAGGCAGCAAGAACTTCTTGAATAGGAGTTCTGCCGTTCTTAAATCTGCGCTTAAAGCACCACATCTCTGGTTCGCCTCACGGTTTTCTCTTATTTCACCTTGTTCTCTCATGTTTTCGAGCTAAGAGCAACCAAGTGCCGCACGTACGGTAGGAAAAAGCCGAATGCGTTGCTTTCTTTCGTTTTTTCTCTATTTCATCTCCTTTCTCTTTTTTCTCTTTCCATCTCATTCTCACTCTCATACACATTCTTTTCTATGCCTCTCTATTTCGTTTCGTTTTTCGTTCATTCTCTTTTACACTCTCGCGTATCTCATCTTTTCTCTTTCGTTTTCTCTTACAGGGACTTTCCATCGTAAATTCTGCGGTAAGTGCTTGCGTACAGAAATTTTTTCCAGATTTTACCGAGATTGAAATTAATTTTCATTTCATTCCTTATTACCATTCCTCTCTCTCTTTCTCTCTCTCTCTCTCTCTCTTCATACCATCCCTCTAATTCGTTTAATTAGTATAGATACTTTGCGTTTGTATTTACTCTGCATTTAACGTCATCAGCCTGATGGATGGCTATGTAATATGCGAGAAAGAAGCGGAGTGTAGGGTATACCTGTAGCTATTCTCCATTTTCCTCTTCTTCTCTCCCTCTATTCCGCTCTTTTCGTTGATTTCGCTTCCTTTCTCGAGCGGCCCTCTCCAGTTTTCCTCTCTTGGGACACTTCTTCCTTCTAAATTCCAGGGTAAGTGTTCGTATGGAAATTTTAGGATACGAGATTCCTTCGGGATTGGACTTATGTTCTCTCTTCTTTGTCCTCTTCATCCTTTTCTCTTCATCCTTTTCTCTTCATCCTTTTTTTCCTATTGTCTGCGTGTTCGCTTTTTCTTGATCATTTATGGCATTTCATAAAACAAAATTCATGCGTACGTCGTTTGAGAAGGATCACGCGCGTTATAAAATTTCGAATCTTATCTAAACCGTACGCGCGAAAATGAAGAAGGTCAGATATTTTTATCGACTTTTGTTTTTCGAATCGAAATAAAATAGAGTTGTTTAAACGGTCAGTTTAACGTCACGTAGAAAGATATTTAAACGAAAAAAAAGGAAAAAGAAAAAGATATTGTGAGAAGTTGTGAAATATAATTAAGTGCACGTTAAAAAAATAATATCCTCACGAGCAAGAACAATTTCGCTGATTAATGTTGATGGAGAAAACATTATTACAGCTTCGTTATTCGCGTTCATTTTGTCGCAGAATCATTTCAACTCGCAAATTTGTACCCACGGATCGACGTCGAATCGTTGCATATTTTCATGAAAAAATTTTGTATTCCCAGACCGGTGTGGAGCGTCTTGGAGGAAGAGCGAGCAAATAGACGGTACAAGAAGGGATAGAGAGACAGTAGATTAATTCTCCGTCTTTCTTCTTTCGCTTATCTTCTTCTCTTTCTCTCTCTCTCTCTCTCTCTCGGAGCACCTTCCTCTTTTCGACTCTCTGTTATTCTTGTTTCGAGGTGGCTTCTCCTCTTAAATCCTAAGGAAAGAGTCCGCATTGAAATTCCGGAATGCAAGAGTCCCTCGAGATTGAAGCTAATTCTTTCTTCCCTCTTTCATTTCATCTTTTCTTTTTTTTCTTCTTCTCCTTCTTCCTCCTCTTTTTCTTTTTCTCTTCTCTCTCTCTCTCTCTTCCGTCCACCTTCCTCACGCTCGTTCAGTTACCACAGCTTCGAGGTGCCGAGATATGTTAATTATTTGCTATAGCCAACAGACGTTTCGAGCGTTTGCACAGTTCTTTTCTGTATTTTTTTTTCTTTTCATCGAAGCATAAAAAATAGCGACGTTTCTTCTCCTTTCTATTTATCCATCCTCGCTTTTCTATTCCTTTCACAAGCGAGACTTCCCACTCGGCTTAGCGATTAATTATTTGTCGCATCTCCGAGGAGCTTGGGAATTAATATTTCAACGAAGATTTAAGAACAATTTCGCGGCCGAGTATAAGCGATAGTCGCGTACACGTTCGAAACGGAAAGCTGGTCTCCTTTCTTTCTCTTCTTTTTCTTCATAGCTCTCGCACTTCTTCTCTTTCCCCTCCTATTCATCCTCACTCTCTCTCTCTCTCTCTCTCTCTCTTTGTTCCGCTTCCTTCGTGTTTTCAGGCAGCTTTTTCACCCTAAATCCTGTGGCGAGAGTACAGATGGAAATACCGGGATACAGGATTTTCTCGAGATTCGAGATAATTTTTTTTCTCTTTCTTCTTTTATTTTATTTTCCCTCTATTTCCAGCCCGCCCTTCTCTCGATCCAGCTGGTTCCACCCTCTTCTACACCGTTGCTGCGTCTTCCACTGATGCCGGGGAGGGAAGAGAGCATCATGGAAACTCGCTTCAGAGAACGAGAGTGAGTGCCGTTAAATCGTCCGTAAAAATTCCAACCGTAATTGGCCGCTGAACTATTTTCAGCTCTCCTCGGCTCTTTTGGTTACGTCCATCCTTCCTTTTCTCTCTCTCTTCTCTTTCTCCGTGTCTCCATTCTCTATTCTTTTTTCTTTCGCTTCCACGTTTCTACGAGTAGGTACCTTTCCATAAAAATAGTACCGAAATCTCTCTTTTAAATTTTCCATCCTGCTTCTCGTCGTCGGTCCAAACTCTTTGATTCCATCTTTCTCTCTCTCTCTCTCTCTCTCTCTCGCTCTCTTCCTTTCCCTTTCTTTTTCTCTCAGCTCATCGTTTCTCTCCGCGAGTTTCATTCATTATATGGATGTTTCCTCTCGCGTCGACCAACGCTCCCGTTCGGAAAAAAGCATTTCTCTGTCTTTCTTTTGCTTCTACGTTTCATTTCCTTCGAAAGACTTTTTTTTTTATAATTGTCTGACAATTTTCTCTTCCGCGCGACAACGAGCCGATAAAACACTCTTCTTCAACAGTATCGACTACATACATTTTGTATGAAGCATATTGTTCACGATTATCCTAATATTTTCCTTTTCTTTTTCTTTTTCTTTTTTGAAAAAATATCGAGTGTTTCTACGCAAAGAATTCCCCGTTGAAAATTTTTTATTATTTCGAAGGAGATACGATGAAATACTCGAAGCTGTCCACTTTATACAAGGAATACGTCGAGAAAAGATCGGGAAAGGATTCTCTCCTTGACTCTTGGAGAATAGTGACTTTCTGCAGGAGAGAGAAGGATAATCGAATAACGCAAATATATGCGATCCGTACGATTATCGGACGGGCTTACGCGATTTCTCGGTTGTTCTCGGTATTCTCGGGATTCCGGTATTCGATTAGCGGTTAAGTGGATTATAAAGGATGTACTTGCAAATCAGTTTTCCCGCCAATAATTAACTATCGAGAAGGAGTTCGCTTTAAGCCATATACCTCTATTCCTGTTGGTTCCCTCTGACGGTCTTGTAACGTGCTTACCTATCCCGGAAATTGAGATCTCGGCTATGGAACGTCGAACGACCGTGGAAGCTAGCTAGACGAGTGCTTGTGTAAACCTCATTTCGATTTCGCGTCTTTCAGAGCTCGCGTGGACATTATACAAATTATTAATCAAGTAATTAATGAACTTCTCCAAATCGTCTGAGCTCCTGAACTCGTTTCAAGAGTTTAGTTTCAATTCGTACGTATAAGAAATCGTCGGAGGAAGATGAATCGTCCCTCTTCCTTTTACCTCCCATTCTCCGTCCTTCCTTATCCCTCTCTTTCTCGACGTTATTCGAACGAAAGTTTTGTTCGTGCACCTTCGAACAACTTTTTCTTCCCTTTTTTTCTTTTTCTTTCGATCGACCAAAGATTTGTACTAAATTTCACTACAATTCAATATCATCTTATACCTTGGATTATAATGCTACGAATTTGCATTTCATTTACATGCTCAGACCTTTTATTCCCTTTCGGAAAAGTATACCGATTTCAAAGAGCAAAAGAATATTTCAATTAATGGCTCTTTGCGTTCTACCGTTTTAACCTTGCGAAAATGTAAGAGTACGATCTGGGAAAGATCGAATATTACAAATAAAGAGATTTTTAATCAGACCTTTTTACATAAGAAGAGGATCGCGATACGTGCGTATGTCGTAAAATTGCTTCCGTACTTTTACTTGTCTTCCATTCTCTTTTTAAGAGAAGACTACCTTAACAATAAGTACGTGATCGTTACGTATGACAGAGGCATTTTAAAGGCATCATTAAAGGATTATATTTCTCTTAAAAATCATATTTCACAAGTGATTCGTTTACGTAGCAAAACTAACGCCTGTATACCAAATAAAATCCCATCTTTGCGATCGAAGGACAATAAAATCCTCCCACCATACATTAATTCTTTTCGATCTGTTCGCATTATATACGTTCCACAAAAAGTTCGTTGAAATTGTAAAATAGAAGGATCATTTTTTTGGGGTCACTGTATAAATCGATACTGTAAACGCATCGATGTTGTCTTCGATCGATCTCGACAGAGAACAGCTTTTAATCTACGAGTGGCTGACGAGTAAGAGATTTACGAACGAGACACTAAATCACTCCACATCCTTGACACATTCTCGATATTTTTTGACGAAGCAAACGAATATGCATTGACATTTCCTTTCTATGTACTTGCAACTTCGAGATTTAAAATTTTTATTATAGTACTGTGTCGATATTCCTAATTACCAGCAGCTATAGATAGGTATAAATAATATGTGGTACGAGCTTTCCCATTTGAGATCGTTCGAGCGTACATTTTTTAAAAGAACGAACACGAAACTATACCTCGAAAAGAGACCGAGCTTCTTTCTGCAAAGTATTTTGAAAAGTTACGCTGTTCCGAAAGTGAAGCGAGTATGAACTTTGGCGATCCTGAAATTGAGCCACTCGAAGAGGAACGGGTAGCTTTTCAAATGGCGTAAGTTTCTTACAGGTTTCCCTTTTTTTTTCCCTTTCTTTTTTTTTGTTCCTGTATACCTTTTCTCTCTTTCGAACTTTCTATTAACTCCTTTTCGAACGTTATCGTTAGAGAAAGAAAAAAAAAAATATATATATATATATAACGATTAATCGACGCTTGATAGTTGAACTTGAGAGTAACTTTGTGATGTATAATAAAGCACTCCGTGGCTCTTCCCTCTATTTCCTTTTAACGCAAAATAAACTTCGGAACGGTAGGATACGATTATCGCGAGTCGGTCTTGGTGGTGTATCAAGAATTAATTAGAGACGCGTTAAAAGGGGTCATAAAAGCGAGCTACCTCGGCAGCACCGTGATTTTATTACGGTGATTATGAAAAGGTCGGTGTTGCGGTGGCGAACGCAAAAAGAGAAAAAAAAAAAAGAGAGAAAGAAAGAACTACCTAGAGAGAAGAAAAATAAGGGAGTGTAATACGCGCCATGACAAAGGATGGTAATATCGACGTAGAATCGAAAACTAATCTTTGAGAAAGATGTTATAGCAAAGATATATGCAGATATGCATGCCCATTACGTTTATCTATGTACATGCCTAGCTGGGATGCGCGTTTTAACGTCATTAACGTGAGTCGTAAACGTTGGACATCGGTTTATTGATAGGAGTTAGCGCATTAAGCGCGCGGAAATAATTATTAGAAATTAACACATCAGGCTTGGCGCGCGCAATAGGTTAATCAATGGCCTTTCCTTGGCGTTGCTAATGCGAGCAATTAATTACTTTCACGCTTCGCTGCTGTTTCATTTGTTACCTATATGCGCGAAATATTATACGAATTTGTACGACGCTTGCGCTAATTAGCATGGGTAAACACTGATCGGGGTTGCAAAATCGTTGCTAAAAGCGTCACGAACCTCGACTACGAGGAGGAATTTTGTTTTTAATTAGTATGCCTCTATATATGTAACGCTGCTAACGATAATCATTATTATTCCCCTTGTAATGGTCATTCACGCAGTGCGTCACGCTCGAACGCTTAACGGAACGTGTTCACGCGAAACGAACTGAAAGTTATTATTCTTTTTTGCATTTTTTCCCCTCCCTCCTTCCCTTTTTATTCCAGTATCGATATTTTAGTAATTTTACGGTCTCTCGTACGAATCGACGGACGGAAAATTTATTTTAGACAGGCTAACGAGAAAGCAAACACGTATACGTGCGTGTGTTTAGTTAATACGTTGCAAGCAGCGACGAACTTTTGCTACCGTCGAAATTTCCTGCACGCATGTACATATGAGTTATGTACGCTTGAATCTCTTCCTAATGAATTTCACAGTATTGCAACTTTCCGAATGCGAAACTATCTCCGTTACATTGTAATACTTTATTTTAGAATATTTTAGGAAGATACGCTTTTTTTGGTCGCAGCTTATCAGGTTGAAAACGTCGACGTTTCGGCCGTGCAGTTGATAATCGTGCTCGTTAGAAATTTTCTAAAAGGACAAAAAGATGTTAGTCGCGGAAAGACTTCACCTCGCGAGATCTAACGTTAACGATGGAATAGTTGGTCTCAATTTCGAAACAATCGCTTCCATCGTCCTTAATTCCTTTCTCTCGTCTTCCGCCGCGAAAAGCACGGATGCTTTCAACGTTAACAGATCTCGTTAACGCCGATCATTAGAAATTTCTACAAATTTCCACCTCGGTGGAAATTTATTGACAAGGTAACCTATGTGTATACGCAACTATTAAAAACTTTCGAAAAGGCATAGCGCCGTTGTAAATTAATCGCCCTACGTTTACCTTGATTAATTAATTATTAATCCACATCGATGCTCTTTCCTCTTCGACGCGAGCTTAACTTAAAAAAAAAAAAAAAAAAAGAAAAAAAAGTATATTACCAGACATCGCATTCGATCGTTTCCCACGTCTTAGCAAATATTTCGAACGTCACTTTAGGCAGCTCCACGAGAAAGTTATGCAATACCACGGAGCAAAGTTAATTCCTGTAATTTTAGTTATTCCATCTCGTCGAACTTACTTCGAACTTCGATTTTCTATTTATCTTATCCGATAGATCTCAGCCGGCGCGGCTTTCAATTAATACGAGCCAATATCGGAGTTGTTCTCTCAACTTTTTGATACGAACACCTTACGGTACATCTCGTTTCTCTTAATTAGTCGACGTTTAATTTATTACTTTCATATAGGAATTTTAGGGGCACGGTTAAAAGCGCACTTTGCTGTATGTTTCAGAAATGAATTTCTATTTTTTCTCTCCATCCCCCTCCCATCATTTTGATTTTCATAAATGACCATCTCTTCGCGATGCATATTTGATTGAATCAAATCGATACTCTCATGTTAAATCTTCCTATCGTTAACTCAAGGAAAGAAATTCGTGTTGTTTGGGTTGATTCGTTTATCGAACCAATCCAAAGCTTGAAGATCTTCCCTCGGAGAGGAGTCATCTACGAGGAAAGAAAATCAATCGAGCTCTGATAGGAAAGCAAAGAGATAGAAAGATAGAAGAGACCCGAAAGATGCATGGTGGTAATAACGTCTTCTCCAAGTTGTTTCCTCGATACAGACCGAGCCAACCTAGAGCTTCTACTTTTGCTAAAGGGAGACTCCTTTCCTTTGTCGATCGTCGCTCATTCTAAACCGTTTCCGTTGGACCGTTAGCGTCGTCCAAGATGCACGAATGCTTTCTACACGATTCTTTAAAAATACCTCCTAGTACCTCCCTTTCGTAACTCTCGTCGTTTCTGTTTCTTCGTCCGACGTTGCATAAATTTTCGAATTGCAAAAAATTTGTTACTCGATCGTAATTTTATTCATCATATGTATCCATGCATGTAGACAAAAGTATAACTATTTAAGTGATATTTATTACAAGATTTGTCCGAATCTTCCCATAGTCTCATTATAGCTCACGATAGAAACGCGATGGTATGGATCGACTAAACGTTCTCGAGAACGTGCAACGTTTCTATTCAGTGTTCAAGGTCGATTACACATTACCCTCCGTAGTTTCACGACCCACCCAGTGACGTGGGTCGGGTCGAGTTGATCGCAGACGTCTACTCTCGTTAACGAGACTACTGATCGTACCTCGTAATTCCCCGACGATCATTTCCGTCATTTTAAATTTCGTCTCGTTCGTACGGTGTCTTCTCAAATCGATTTCGCCGATTTGCGTAGATCTCTCGTGCTAATTGCTTCATAAGGACTATACTTCGGACAGATGGTACGTAATAAAGATACAATTTCTATTACCCGATCGATTTTATTAGAAACTCCTTTCCAGGGAATAACTACGACCGACTATTACCTCGTCACATATACGATTTCTATTATTTAAAATTCTTTGGAATTTGCCGACCTTGATGATATTTACTGTAACCGCTATTGGCTTTACCTATACGTAATTTGATATCGCGTTTGTAAACAAAGGAAAGAGATTCTCGGAAGCGAAGGTGATTAAGAGGGGAAGACGAAAGGTCGCGTACGCCGTAGAGATTAGTTACAAATCATTCGTGTCTCGAAAGCCGACTCGTCGTTGTCAGCGGTTGTTTAATATTACTATTCGATCTGTTAAACTAGTTACGACTGCGTCATTTTCGACGATAGAGCAACACGCTCTTTTATTCGTCCAAGAGTCGACTTAAAATACGCATATTTGGATAGTCGATAACACATTTGAATATGATTAAACTGTATTTCAATATTGTCCCAAAGCGAACACGACAGACTTTAAGTCTGTCTCATTGGACTTTAGAATTTCGTAGTACAACACAATTTTCAAGATAATTCTTAACGGTTATTGATTTTTTTGTTGGTGTTTTTCCCCTCTCCCCTCTGTTTATTCTTTTTAAAAGCCGTGTAATCAAAATTTGATGCACCGAAATATTTCGTTGGAAATGTCGCGTGAATTTCGTTGCGCCGAGATTTACTATGTAATTTTCATCGGCATTAAAAATGAATTTATTTGTTTATTCACATCGTGCTTTCTGGCGGTACATTGAGGTGAGCGCGCAAATGTAACAGTTCGTTGAATTTGTAGGTGGATATTACCGAGCGTTTTGAAAAAGAACGAACGAAAGATACACTATATATAGATATATTATAATTGCAACGAAAATGCGTTTGATTTGAGTAGCAATATCGTTTGGACGAACGAAAAGTCTTCCTTTACTCGAAGGTCACGATTTCCTTTTTATTTTCTTCTTTTCTGCTTGTTGTCCACGCTTATCGATCGACGTACGGCGAACTCGAACGAAAAATTGTTTTTATTTTGGTGAAAAGCGATAACGAAGCTCGTTACGATATCGCCCCTTCCTTTTCTTTCTCAATTTATTTTTCTTTCACGAAGGAGAAAGAAGAAGGAGGGAGAAAAAGGTGAGCAACGTCGGATCGTCGTGGTCTAACTCAAGGTCGAGATCCAATGGCTTTCAACGTTGACGTCGGTATCCGCGAACTTTGCCAGATACGCGAGCCCCCGTCATTTCCAGACGATCGCTTTCCTCTTTCTTTGACCTTTGACCACGACGCTTGAAGAAAACTTGACAGCTCTTCTTTAGATTCCCCCGTGTCGCTGAAAACGCAAAGACCGAAAAGTCCTCTTATCCCTTTTAATCCTTTGCCGTAAAATGTCTTTGATACGTCACGCGCGCTACATCATACATCGACGTTCAACATCCACGTATACTGCATAGCAAAGTAAAATGAAATTAGTAGGTACAGAAAAAATTACATTTTCAATTGTACTTTAAGAAGACGTAATCTCGCGTCTAATCGTCGACATCGTATAAAATACCTACACAATCGATTTTCTCGGATTGTCAGATGCGACAACAATCCGGAGAATCGATGGATCTATAAGAAAGTATAGCGAGTCAAATTTTGCGAGAATAGTCGCAAACAGGAAGGGGATACTTTTGGAAAGGAACAACGAGAGGAAGGAGAGAGAACATCATTGATAAAAAGAAAAAAAAAAGAAAGAAAGAAAGATTGAAGGAGCAAGACAGAAGAAGGAAAGAGAGTCGATCTCCGGAACGACGATGGTAGAGGATGAGATAGAGGAGCGGAGTCAGGAGTAGCAATAGCAGCAGCAGCAGCAGCAGCAGCAGCAGCAGCAGCAGCAGCAGCAGTAGCAGCAGCAACAACACCGGCAGTAGCAGCAGTGGCAGCAGCAGTGCCCGGGCATCAGGGCACGGGCTTTCGTTGGCGCTTGCGCCGCGAGAGAGACGTTTTCCCCGTGCGACGGCTTGTACCTGCAGGAGAGGAAGAAGAAGGGTGCGAGGTGGAAAGAAAGAGCGAGAGGGGGGAGAGAGAGAGAGAGTGAGAGAGAGAAGGAAGGGGATACCCGTACGGAGTTTATCGGCGTCGAGCAACGGAGGGTGGTCCTCGCATAGGTAGAGAGAAGGAGGATGATGATAGTAGTAGTAGTAGTAGGTAGGTAGGTAGGTAGGTAGGTAGGTAGGTAGGTAGGTAGGCTGGCTGGCTGGCTGGCTGGCTAGCTGGAGTAGGAGAGATCGACGGCGGTTGGCGGTAGTGGTGGTGGTGGTGGTGGCGGTGCTCCGAGGAGTCGGAGGTGGAGGATTGCCGAGCGTACTCAGTACTCCGAGGCTTTTGAAGAGCAGGCAGGCAGCAGTCTACGGCCCGGGACAGAGGGACCAGGACCGGCCTCGAGAGAAGGAGGAGGTGGTGCGCGGTGGTGGTGGTGGCGGAGAGGAGAGGAGAGGAGAGGAGGAGGAGGTGGAGGCCGAGAATTTCTCTCTCATCGTCGTCGTTGTCGTCGTCGTCCTGCGAGATCTAAAACCTATAACGAACTATTCTGCTCGTTCTCGTATATTTATTCGCGCGAGATAGAACCAAACCGGACGATTTTTCTCTCTCTCGTACAAACAAGAGAAAGAGAGAGAGAGAGAGAGAGAGAGAGAGAGAGAGAGACAGAGAGAGAGAGGAATAGCGTGTTTTTGATAATCGTGTGCTCGTGACCTTGGGTTAGAGTTGACTCGCTTCGGTCTAGCGTTTCGCGTGGTTATCACGTTGCCTCGTGTCATCGGTCGCTTCCTTTCCGTAAACTCGTCGATTGCCTCTCGCCGAGAATAAAAGAAGATAGAGGCAAGGATAGAGGCGCCTGAGGCAAAAAGCAAAAGCGAAAGAAGCGGGAAGCTTTAGGCGGCAAGCGCGGTGAGGTTAACCGCGTACTTCCTCGTGGAGGTAGTCGAAGACAAGCGGCGAAGGAGATGTGCGGAGTCGTTTGGCCGGGAGCTGCACGGAGCACGTGCCACGCACGCAGAAGGCGCTCCAGGCGACATCAGGTGCGCTAATCCGGGACGCAAGAGGGGAAGTAAGAGAGAGAACGTTCAATCTGTCGTCTCCTTCCCAATTCCTCTTTCTTCCTTTCTTTCTCTCTCTCTCTCCTCCTCCTCTTCCTCCTCCTCCTCCTCCTCCTCCTCCTTCTTCCCCTCCCTCTCCTTCCTCCTTCTTCCTTTCTTTTCCATATCCGCGCGAATCTCAATTTTTCGATCGTACGATCCTTCTTCTCCCTCCAATTCGTCGATCGGTGAATCGTTCTCGAGTGTCTCGAGTGTGAACTCAGGAATGAGTGGGCAAACTTGTCGTTCTGTTGGTGCTCGTAACGTCGAGGAGGAAGCAAGAGGTGACAGGACAGTCCAGATGATCCTTGTGCTCGCGGCTATCGTCACATTCCTCGGCGTCGATGGCATTGGACACGCCGTCGTTGCCGCTTATCCTGCCGTTGGGCACGTCTCTACCGGCAAAACGGCATTTCATCAAGGTACGTACGATTACGATTTACTCGGTATTTACTATCCTAATTTCCTCCTTTCTTCTCGACCACGTTTACTTCTCTCTTACGTCTTACGTATAAACGAGATAAGCGGGAAATTATCGAGTACTTTGATTCGTTGTAGAGATAGCTTTCCCCAAAGAAAGTATCTCGAACTATAGCTTCAAATAGTCGGAATAGTTTGCTATATACGATAGATACAGAGAACTCGCGAAGCTACAAAGTTACTACCTTGTTCCTGGTAAGTCGTGCGAGAGAGAATTCCTTTTCATCTCTTTGACGAGAGCTCGTCGAACAATTTTGACGTTTGTTCGCGACTTATCGAATTTCACGGATCCGATCTAAGATCAGGTATTCTTTCGATGCTTCTCCGTTTCTCGAGTGATCTCTCTCTCTCGGCGAAAGAAAAATTTGATTAAAAAATTTCACGAGTACCTAATATATAGAGGCATGTTAAATTAAAATATCATATCTATTTATTATTAATGACGTAATGCTTTCTTCATTGTCTTCTTAATTGTCTCATTTATATCGACATGTATCTCAATTAATACTATCGATTTGTGCGAAGATGATAAAAATACGAAGCACGAATATAACTTCTTCCGTCCAATATCCGAGCCAATAATTCGATTCAAAAGATGCGAATGGACAACGAGCTAAAATTCTCGTATAGTTTTCTTTGGGAGGATTGAGCCTCTCCGAAAAAATAGTCACATCGATGATGCACGTAGGAGTGCCCACGGTGCAAAATTTTTGTTCACTCTAATTCACGTAGGATAATCAAAGTCCCATTGTGCGAATAGGATAACGTGTGCTACGTCGACCGAGTGGAAGTCTGAGTTTCGAACGAATGAACGAATTAAACGTAGAGCGCTAGCTCAAAGAATTAAAAGCGCGTAAAAACGATCGTGCGTTGACAAATCGCATTTATGTTGTTGATAACGATTGCAATGAGATATAAAGACGGAGTCTTTTCTATTTTCCGAGTATCGGGAAATATATGGTAAACGTGTATTGACAAGTTGAAAGGTAGAAAATGAATTTTTGACGTACCATTGGTAAATGTCTATCGATGCTCTCGAAATTTGATAGTTTTTCGATGGTGACTCTCTCTGTTTTACTATTTTTCTGTCACCGGTGTCATCGGTGAAACCAGCTAAATCTTGGCGCGTACGAGCCTTCGTGTCATCAACGAACCGTGAGATAATATAAACGTGCTGTTCTCTTCGATTGAGCGAGAATTAAACATTGAAAATTGTATTACTTTTTTATATGATAGAAAGTGTCATTGACGCACGAATAAACAAGAGTCGACTAAATATCAGAGACTTGGAATGCATATCTATGTATATATATATATATATATTTTTATATATAGTATAATAAATTTTGAGAAACCCGCGAAATAGAAACGATCGCGTCAGAGCAGAATTATCACAGGAGAGCGTTAAGCGATCGTAAGGACGAGCGTAGATTTATCGTAGATAGGAAAGAAAAAGGGAAAACGAAGAAAAAGATATAGAGAGAAAGAAGATGGAGGAGGAGGGGGAGGGGGAAAGAGAAATAGAGAAAAAGAATTCCAAGCACTCGAGTCCCCCGTGGCGATCGTTCAACCCTTCGACGCTTTAGTTCACCAGCAAAAAGTGATTTCGTCGTTGGTATACTTTTTACCGGAGAGAGCAAGACGCGCCATGTGGCGTTGCTTACTATATTTTCCGGAGTCGAGTGCCAATCCGACGAGCTTTCCTTTCATTCCTTCTTTTTTTCTCGCTTCGTGCACATACTCGTGCACGCATCTACATACCTATATACGTATATACGTGCTTCGCGAACGTAGATGGCATAGAAACGCATCTTTACATATTCGCCTTCTCTCTGATCGTTACCTTTCTTTTTTATTTTTTTTATTTTTTTCTTTGGCTCTCGTTTCTTTGGCTGCTTCAACGTTTCGTACTTGTTCTCCGCAAGTGCGAGAACCTATGTACATACATACGTGTCATATACACGAGTTACACGATGTATATCTTTTCCTGATTCATCTTGGTGATATAACAAAATAACGATGAATCATTAGAAAAGCTATCGTTAATACGTTTGAAATAGTAGATATTTGTTTAAAAAATTTCTTTTACATTCAATGGTAAAGAAAAAGAAGGGAGATCTTCGTTTATAATTTCGTCGACGAGGTTTCGTTTATCGAAACGAGCAAAAATAATAAAGTACAGGATCAGAGATGAAAGCAACACAATGGCAATCGTAAAGGAGATACAAACAGGCGGATCGTATGCGAAGCGACCTACTTACACAGTGGAGACAGCCTAACAGACGTTGGAATTCGTTATTAAGAAAACTTTCTAGTTTCTACGTCGAGTATGAATTTTGCGATTCGCTAGAAGAACGCGTAGTACACCGGCTGACAGAGCGATTTGTTTTCTACCTATTTGCCCCCTCCCTCCCCCCCCTCTCTCTCTCTCTCTCTCGCTCTCTCTCTCTCTCTCTCTCTCTCTCTGACGTACCTAGCTCTCTTTACCATCCTGGACGGGAAGAACGATCGATCACCTTTTTGCCGAATGAAAGAATTAATGGGAGTTAGTGTACGCGCTAATGACGCGAACCGTACGTACTTTCTCGACGTCGATTCGTTTAACCGAAGTGCGGACGAATCGACGAGAAGGAACGTTCGAGTGGTATATCAGGCAAAGTTTAAATCGTTTTATTCGCCTTTTGCTTCCTCTCGATCATTCGGACGTCTTGTAAGATTCGAAAAAAACTTAACTCGAGATTATGATTTAAACGAACGTTTCATTAAAATCCCTCTGGAAATTGTTAATTATTCGTTGCCTTTGTTAATCGAAAGAGTCGATTGGATGATAAAATTAAAAATAATTTATAGAGTATAATAATTATTATATAACTATTAATGTACATTCAATAACGACAATGATTCTCTGATCAAAGTTCTATCTCCTCGTTATCGTCTTATTAATTGTGTTGTTGATTTAAAGTTTATCATAGTTCTGTCCAATGCATACGGGATCGGCCTGTTAAAAACGAATGACGAGTCTCGTAGAGAAGGTTCCGTTTCGAAGGTAAAGTTGTCTTTTTCCGGCACGTCGGATCCTATCGCAAAACTGTCATCTTTCGTTCACTCCTAGCAGCTATACCAAGAGCCGAGAGAGCGATCGTTTCCGAAAGGATCATTGACGATCGTCGACGCTCGAGGAAGATAAATTTAATCTCAATAGGGTGCCTTAGATACGTGCGAGAAATCGAACGTCGATCGAAAGAAATAATTTTTCAAATTATTTCATATCTCAATGTAACGATATTATAATATATTTATCGTTATTCCCTAATAATACGAGTAAGATACATTTAATAGAGTGCAATGACGGGATATAATCTATGAACAACATGAAGGGAAATACGAATAAAACTACATATTGCCCGTAATGATTAAATAATAATTACAATGATTTTCGCTTATTATATGATCCTTCGAAATAATGAATCTTCCCCAATGAACTTACGGGCTCGTTGCCCGTTAGAGGTATTAAAGCCCACAGGCGTTGTTTGTAATAATCGATGTTTCGGCATATTTGTCTTTCAATTAATCGGTCTTTCATTTAATCATAGCTGACGTGTTTCATTTATATCCCGGCAATACTCATAACAGGTCCAATTTTGTATAGTTTCTTTCGCATAAGAAGGAAATAATTTGAAATATTTATAGTTAATAGAAATTGTCGAACGATCGATTTCCAATTGATTTACCAAATACAACTTAGTTTTTAAGGGCGAATACGTCTGGTTGACTATAATTAACCATCCTCTTGTTGATCAATTAATGAATCCTTTTACTTTCAGCGGCACGTATAATCCGTTCACGCACGCGGCCAATTCGCAGAAAGCTTAGGACGAAAATAACGTTTTGCGAGAAGAACGTGCTACTTCGTTCAGGTCGACACACGAACTCGATCGATCATCGTATTAATTACTTGACACGTTGGCATACACGCGAGCTCTATTTTTTATTATCGTAAAAACTTAATACGGTTATCGTTCATGCACGATCAACGAAATCGTTATTATTTTTCAAACGAACAATAAGACGTTATTTATCCATATATTTATCAGTCTGAATTATCTCGTTCATTTTTTTCAATCTTTTTTATCTCTTTCTTTTTCTCGTATTATTCTTCCTTTTTTTTTCTAGGTCGTATAGAATCACATATTTTTATATATTTATCGACGTCAAGATTTTTCACCCGTCCAATCGGTATTACCGAATATTTTTTAAAATGGGCGAAAGAAAAACTTGTTATTGCGATAGCATGCCATTTCTAATGGACTCGTTACGCCGTTAGGTGCTTTTCGCGTTTAATTATCTCGATTTACCGGGCAAAAATGTTGACATCGCGACGGCGATAATTTCAGATTTCAATGGAAGTTTTACCTTTAGAGACTGCTCGAGAGAATAGACTCGTTAGCTGAACTCGGACGATTACAGGCTTATGAATTAAACTCGTGCACGCGTGTGTGTCCACTTTTTCTATTTCCTTCACTTCTTTTCTGTTCTTTCGACTATCTACTGAAATATCAAAAGTTTTAATTCGAACTAATGCTGTACATGTAATCGTTTTTCTTTCGTCGATCCGTTTAGCCAAAATCCGAAAAAAATCCTTTTTTTTTATCGTAAAAACCGTACTAAAAAAACAATCATAAGATGGAAGGTAAACGAAATTGGAATTTTATTAAGAATCACAAGAATAGAATTTTTCGAACTGCTTTCCACACAAGACAATGACAAGAAAAGACCCTATTGAAAGTGCACGAATCTATTTTAAACGTTCACGAGATCAATAATATTAGAACATGTACTCTTCTTTGGAGAATTGGGGAGAATTGGAAAACTATCTAATATTGTAATGAAATATTTCGATGCTGTCGTTCGAAATTGCCTTTTTATACCCATTCTCTCTGTTACGTTCTTATTGCTTCACACGTCTATCTGTCTTTTGTTTCGTAAGATTTCGTTTCTTTCTTTTTCTTTTTTTTTTTTTTTTTTTTTTTTTTTTATAGTCTTTTCAACACGTCATCTGTGTATATATATATATATATATATATATACATATATGTATATAGATATATATCGGACACACAACGGAAATAGAGAAACCGATAAAAATTTTGCCGATCAAAGCGCTGCAGAAATCTCGATTGCAATTTTTCTACGTTCTCGCGAAAATTTCGTTTTGTTTTTGCAGCGAACAAACATAGAGGAGGCTCGTGATCGCATATATTTTCGTTTCGCAGTGGTAACCGTATATGAAACGCGTAGGATATATTCGGGACGTGGTGGGATAAAAAAGGGGAAAAGAGAGTGAAAGGGTGGAAAGTGGGAGGAAAAGGGTAGAAAGGGAAAAAAAAGAGAGGGACCGAGAGATAGAGAAAAAAGGAAAAAAAAATTGGTCCGAGTCTGTTTCGCGCGCCGTACAATTTTCCGGTTCGATGTGAGGTCGAACGTGATGTTTCGCCCGAGGTGTTCGCACGTTTTCTCCCTGCAACGTTTCGCTGCCTTCCTATCGTATACACCACCGTCTCTGTTCTCTCTCGCTTCATCTTTCACTCGTTATCCCGTGCACAGTTTCCCCTCCTTATCTACTTGCAGCGTCTCTTCTTCGTTTCTCTTCGTTTCCCTCGTTCCTCTCGTAGCTACGGTCTCATAGAGCTCGCACACACATATCGGCCTAAGCACGATTGCGGGAGTGACTGATTTGGGTTACATCAGCGTTGCAATTCCAGAAGGCTCGTCGTCGTAGTCGTTCTCGGAAACGACGACAGCTATATTAGAATGCGGATAACGATGAAAGAGCGCCAGAGCCAAAACTCGGTCCGGTGATTGAGTCTCTGTCCCAATTACAAGATTAACGCCTACGTCGGAAAAAACCTACCTATCTTTTTCTATCCCTTTTCTCTCTCTCTCTCGTCACTCGTTCGCCGCGTTTCCGATAGCCTTTGATATCGTGTAACGACCGCAGCTGAATCTACCGTGTGACTTCGATTGGTTATGAGAACTACGTGAAAGAGAGGAATGCGATTGACAACCTCTTTTGTCTCTTTTCTACTATTTCTCTGTTTATTTGGACAATTTTTATTTAATTTCTTTCGTGGTTATTTATTGATACGTACCTGTCGACAAAGTCTATTATGTTATTAATCTGTATATCTTCTGTATATCAAAGAAATTGGGTTGAGCCCGTTTGAAAGGTTATCATTTATTTTTGCAAATTCATAATAACGCCATCAACGTAGTTATTACTTAATGACGTCGATTTTTCGTTTATGAAGAATTCAATAGATCGTTACTATATGATTATGCAAATCCGCAAGAAAAAAAAAAAAAAAAAAAAAAAAGAAAACTATTCGGCTTAGAACGAGCCGTGGAGCGCGTGAGAATGCCCCAATATAAACACATGAATTGTGGAGTTCACGCGAGGAGAAACTAGATAGAGAATATCGGAAATGGTATTACAGAGACTGGCAGTATCCGTTTGGCATCGGCGTTGGATAGGACGTTGGATAGAACGTGGGTGGGTGGCTAGGTGTAAGACAGATTTAACCCAAAAAATTCCATCGTTGGATCGAACGAGCTTCGCACGATCCGGCTTTTAACTCGGCGACAAGGGAATCGATGTTCGCTCGAATTACTCCGCATCGAGGCTCTTCTCCGAAGGACTCCTCTTGGTATTCCCTAAGCCATTTAAGCTTCTACGATTAGATCAACGAATCGATTATTTTTTTCTTTTTTTTCTTTTTTTTTCATCGACGACGACGGAAACAACGTGTTCGACGATCGAATAAAGTTGAATCAAAATGAATAATAATTGATAGTATAAAAATTCTGCGATCGATAGTAAAGGAGATCATCCCGATAATGTTCGATTTCCTCTCGAAAGGACAAAAGTAAAAGAATTATCTCGAAGGCTTTAAATTCTCGTTCGACGACCATCATTGAAATTAATTTTGCTGAGCTTTCGACATGGCCCTTTTTCTCTTCCCCGAAGAGGTCGCCTCGATCGTTTATTTCTGCGGAAGATATAACGGCCCTTTCTTCGATTCTCGAAGGGAAAGATGATTACGTTGGAAAATGCAGGATTTTCGTGCCGACGGACGATCCCAGACGCGTGTAGTACTATAGTTGCTAGACTACGAGGAGGTGAAGTTGAAATACGAGCCAGGTGGTCGACCTTATCCGATGCTCTCGTGCTCCTTTAAGCTCCCGCCACGTCTACAAATGCGCCCTCTGCCTAATTCCTTCCTCGGGGATTCCGCGATACGTCTGGTGACGAAGACGAGAGGACGAAGAAGAAGAAAAAGAAGAAGAAGGAGACGACGACGACGACTTTGCAGCGACACGGTACGACGCGACGTCGACGAGTTAATGGAAAGAAGCGTTAAACGTTTCTCCGCTCGGTACCTTTTCCTTCGGCTTTTCTCGCTAAACTCTCACTGCCTTATCTTATCTCTCGGCCGGTCTTTCCAACTTTTTCCTTCTTCTTTTCTTCGCTCCGCTCGTCGCTTCTTCACGCTCGTCTTGATGTGGAATCGGAAAGATGCCTAAAGGGTTTTTTTTTTTTTTCTTTTTTCTTTGAATTCTCCAAGCGTCGGGTTTACTCTTTCGATTTTTCTTTCTTCTTCTCTTTACAGAATGAAATGCAGAGACGCATTGAACGAACGATACGGTTTCCAACCATTACCACATTGATTTTTAAACGATAACAATTTCGGATATGGTATATCAGTTTTATTTAACGCATCGAATCGACTACATTTGTATTTTCGCACAACTTATTGTTAGGCCTAACAATATTGATAGACCTAAATTTAAGTCGTAATCTAACGATGGATATATACATATATATATATATATGCATATACACACATATGTATGTATATATGTACATATAGCGCATGCTAGATGGGCGAAAATCCATGTTATTTAAAATTAAAAAGAAAATAAGTAGACGCAATGTATGGGGACGAGTAAACTCGTCGAAAAGTGACCATCTCCCGATATAAATATTACGTAATATCGATCGATCGAAGAAACTGCGATAGACGAGAGATAGTTTTGCGTCCCGTAAGTACCGAAGAACGACGCTGAGAGATCAGAAGGAAGGATGGATTACGTCGAGCCCGATAAAGTTAGGTGATACGCTATGAAGTATATTGCATTTAGCGCTTAAGAAAGATAATGCGTTATTATTACGTTGGGAGGCTAGCATATTCGATGAGACAGGTAATTTATAGACAAGCGGGGAATCGCTTTCGAAGAGGTGAGAGGTAAGGAATATTTTTAATTAATCTATGAGCGAACGAATGAACGAACCAACCAACTTTACTACGAACTTTCAGAGAAATAGATACGTATTCGTTCTGCCAATGAGAAGAAGGATTATCAAATAATCATCACGGTTTCTACGCGAACTTTGTTCCGTCCAAAGTATATAAGAAAGAAAAAGGCGCAGAGAGGGAGAGAGAGAGCACATTTCCCATCTCTCTCCTCTCTACCGGGTCTTTGGCCGGTTTCGTGACGGAGGTCAGAGTTCGGCTAATTTGTTCTTACGGGATTTCCTGATACATCGGGGAGCATATCGCGTGGACCGGTTAATGGAGGGGAAAGTTATCCGCTGGGACAATGGGACTTCTCGTTAGGTCGCTCCTTTAACCGTTTCGCTAAACTCCGGTGACGTCTTCAGCTTAAAGTCCCACCGGATGACCTGTCACTTCTCTCTCGCTCCCTCTCCAACGTTCATCGTCTTCGTCTCTCCTTCGGTCCCTTTTCCTGTCGTTTTCCTTTTAACATTTCTCCTTCTCTAGCTCATCATACATTCCATTCGGATAATTGAGAAATCCTTGGAGTAACCTTACATCGTTGAAGAAATTTTCGACATGGTCTACCTGAGCTGTCTTGGTTTTCGTCGCTTCCCTTTACCTCCCTTTCATCGTCATATATTACTCGGTGAACGGTACTAATCGCACAACGAGCACACCCGGCTTTAATTAGTCTTCCTTCGTTGGTGATCGAGCGTAAACCGCGTTTGTTCCAACTACGATCTATATGCATCTACGTATGTACGTAGATACATATATATTGCCTTCGACAGTTTCCGCGTCGCAAGGAGTCGATTGCTTTTAATTAATTTCGCGATAGCCACTTGTAACAGCTTTCTGCGACGATAGGGGGAAAGTGAGTATCGAATCGTCGACATTCGACGAATTTAGCGATCTTGCCGGTATATCGAGGGAGATTAAATATATCCCTTTGGATCGTTATATTCCAGAGCGAATAACGATTAATCCGATCGTAAAGCGTCCATCCTTCGTAACCTTAATGTTCGTCCGTTTCGCGTTTATGACACAAGTACGATAAAATTAAATTTCCTGGTTAGAAAATTACGCGTTGGAATAGAAACATTTGTAAATGTTTCAACTTTCAGGGAATAGTTCTTTGCGTTGAAAACGAGTTCACGAATGTTTTTCCCTTTTCTTTTCTATCTATTTGCATCTACTTGCCTCTCTTGTTTCTTTTTTTTTTCTTTCCGACGAGTCTTCTCGGCAAGTCTTCCAAGCCCGAGGTAGATACCTTCGTCTTTCCGCGGTAAGAACGTAATCTGTTTAAAAAGTCGAATGTCTTCTGATTTACACGCTCGTTTCCTGTATTCCCTTCGGGAAGTCTCCCAGGAGGTCCGAGACGAAGTGCGAGGCGGAAGATTTGCGAGGAGAGAAACTTTTACGAAGGAGGAAAGATTAAGGGATGCCGGCATCCACTCTTCCATATCTTCGAGTTCATTCGTCGTTTCGGTCTTTACGGCACCTTAAAAAGATACTTTCGAAATGGCCGGATCCAGACAGATGCACGCGCAACCAAGGAGAGAGAAAAAGAGAAGAGGTAAGCAACGCGACGACGAGCGCTCGGCTACCAAAACTTTCTGATCAAACTTTTATGGGGTGGAATAGGGTCTCGGGATAGGAGGGAATCCAAAATTAATTACCTTCGTTCAACCTTATTTTGACGTAATTAAATTTCATGAAAACGAGGAAGCGAGAAAAAACAAGAGGATGGAGGAGAAATAAGAACAAGAACGAACGGAACGGACGAAGAAACGAGAGAGTAGCAGAAAACGCGTTGGTTAATCCCCCGTTTCTTTGATTTGGAAGAAAACTCGGCGAACTTGAAACGCTGGCTAATTAGATAGCCGTCTACCTTCCTCTCTTACTTCCCCTCTCCCACTCTCTCTCTCTCTCTCTCTCTCTCTCTCTCTCTCTCTCTCTCTCTCTCTCTCTCTCTCTCTCTCCACACGATAGGCCGTCCGCGGATATCTTGATGATTAATTTTCCTTTAGCTCTGAGGATACGGAACTGGCTCTCGTATTTGGTTCATCATATTTTTCATTGGCAAATCTTTGCTCGGAATTCCTTTCCACCTCTCTGCGACGTTATCTTATTAATGGAGTTAATCAAACTTAGATATGAATCTCAATTTTCGTTTTACGAGTACCTTTTATTTTAGAAACGAAAATAGCAGTAGACGAAAATAGAAGCATATACATAATAAATATGATATATTTCTTACTTTGTGGAGACGCTTATATCATTTCACATATTCGATAAATATACTAACGTGTTTAATGACTCGAGAACGGATGGTATACACAGGAACGTGCGCAATTTTGCATTCTATTTTATCGTGAGTGCCTTCGAAGATCATAGGAAAGGGAAACATTTAACGGTATTGGTAGAGTTAAGTGTATATGTGTATGCACCTTTGGTGTATGTATGTAGACCGAACGCATGCCGCATCGAGGCTCGGCACACACGAATGTGCCGCAATTTCTCTAACGTAATTTCGAGCAACATGCGCGTGGCACATCTCGTTACAACGTCGGCCGATCGATTCACTATAACGTTACAAGAAGCTCTCCCGATTGGCTTTTCCTATAAGTTCTCACGCGCATTTGCGATCTTCAAACGATATACCTATATATTATAGTATGTCACCTGATTTCCATATTCGCGCGCAAAAACCCGCTGGAATAGGTAATTAGGGTCGAAACGAGCCTGGAAACGAACGTTCTTCCTTTTTACGTTATTCCTCTTTCTCCCTTTTCTATCTATTGATCTCTCTCTCTCTCTCTCTCTCTCTCTCTCTCCTTTTCTCTCATCCCTTTCATTTGCTCTCATTTTCTCTTATCGGCCTCGATCGTGACACGCCAGCGTGGAAAATCATTTTTTAGCAGGGAATTTGTGGCAAGGCAATTTGGCCCACTCTCTCTTTCTCTCTCTCTCCCTCGCTCGTTCGCTCGCTCGCACGCCTGCTTTGCAGTTCTTCTTTTATCGTTCAACCTATACTCTCTCTTTTTCTTTTTAATGTGAATTTTATGACACGTATTTTCGCGCTACACGCTTTTGCTTTTTATTCGATGCTCGTCGCGTGCAAATTTTATATGCGCACTTTTGCAGAGCAAATGCGTACGTTTCTTCGTGACCAGCCAACGTCCTATGCACCTGGATAAGTCTCTATGTACGTAAGCTCGTATATATATATATGTATATATATATATATAGAGAGAGAGAGAGAAAGAGCGAATAAAGAAGGAAGGTGATATACCGAAGAAGGTGATCGCGAGCCACGCGAGGGTCATTCTAAGTACACTTATACAGTGTTTTCTCAAAGGGCGCTTCTTCTCGAACGTTCCATAGTCGTTCGAGCGACGTTCTCTCGGTTATCGCGTCGTATAGCTTTATCGAACTTTCGTCCAGCGATTTTCCCTTGGAGGTTATGGTCAAGCACATCGTCGACTTGCGAGATCAATGACGAAGGGGAAAGTTCTTCCTCCCGTATATCTTACTCCACGTTATTTATCATCTTCCGCCAGAACGATCACATTTTTCTTTTTTGTTTCCTAATTAACTTGGACGTTATCTCATCACGATAATGAGAAGAAGACAATAAAGTTTTATCTATTTTCTCTTATTTAACGGCGTGCGACAAATAGCAAGGTGTCATGTTTAAATAGCGTCACGAAGTTTCGAGTATTATAGTACCAAAGGCAAACTAAGCCTCAGATTTCTGGAGCAGAGTTACATTAGCATGTCCCTTCCGTATGGCAAAGTTACAAGCGTGATATTTTACGGAAAGCGAGCTCGTACTCCGTGAAAGTGCCGCGCGTTTCTCAAAAGTGAAGAAATAAACGTGACTACGAGAAAGAGAGAAAATGCAGTGATAAAGTATTACGATCAAGTTGAAAAGACGGAAAAGAAAATTAAAATGATAGAATGAAAATTGAACAAAACGTATTCGATCAATTTTCGCGATAATTATTTTTCTTTTTTCCAAGCTTCTAAAGAGCTTCTCCTCTCATCCGTCGTCTGCAAAATTGAAGAAAATTCTCTCATCGTTGATTCTCCAGATGCATGTAGCTCCTATATTAACGCGATAATCCATTAATTTTCGTCGATATTTCAGCACGGAGATCGTGTCTCCCGAGTTGAACGCGCACGAGAGACAATTAAACCCGTCTAAGAGACACATCGCGACAGTAATTCCATGACAGTGATTTGACGACGGTGACTAAGGGTTGAATCAAGCGGCCCTCATCGTCGTTTGAGGTTCCGATGGAACCTTCGTGAGAAGACCGATGTATATTCCTGTACCACATACATATGCATCTACGTATGTATATAGGAGATACGTTTCACCAGTATCCTATTCGATCGTGATAATTTCATTATAAATAAGCATTAGAAATTTCTTCTACGATAAATAAGCTTTTGAAATCGAACGAAAGAAACCTTTTTACAAAGCAAAATGATTGGAATAATTGAAGAATTAAAAAGAAATAATAGGATTTATTGTATTTCATTGGAATCAGTCGTTTTATGACAAAGCGTCGGTATGTAGGTATCAACGTACACGCGTACTCGAGTTTTACCATTAAAGAACAAAAGGAAGGAATTTATTGGGCGTGCAACGTGTCTGTTTGAACGCCAGCACTCGCGCTCAATTTTTATTCGTTTCATGAATATTAAGAGGAGGAAGAGGAAGGCAACGAAAGCGATGTGCGTTTATACACCCGTTGATAGATGTATGTAAATAGAAATAATATATAACGCGCGTGCATTCGCGCGCGCGCCCTCACACACACACACACACACACACACACACACACACACAGAGAGAGGAGTTAGGGAAGCTTGACGGCAGATAGAGCAACGGTAATGCACTCCTCAACACATGCACGGCCGAAACAAATCGGCCACTTATCGTGGGCTCGTTTCGAGCGCTCTTCACTGCCGTATGAACACCTCCCCACTCGAGTTGCTTTTTTTTTGTCTTCCTCGATTAATGACTCGCGACTACGTTTATCCACTCGAGAGCTGGCTCATCCGTAGACGCGACTCTCTTGTCTCTCCTCCTCCACTTGCTCATCTTCCTTCTCCTCCTCTCTTTTACTCTTCTCTCATTTCCTTGCCCAGATGCATTGTAAAACCTTGGTAAGAAGCGAGCGATGTCAGCTCAGAGCTCTTGGCTATTTTTCTTCTTTTTCTCTCTTTTTCTTTTCTTCTTCTTTCTCCTCGCCTCTTTCTCTTCGATTGTTTTTCTCTTACAAACGTTCCACCTCCTTCCCTTCCCTACCACGTCTCTTTATTCGCGACAGATGAGAGACATCGAAACGACGGCTTTTAGAAGAAAGTTGCCGACCCGAAGAAACGTCGTGTCCTTGGTGGCTATTCACAAAGAATAGGGAAAACGTAACAGCTATTGCGATTAAAGATGATATGAAAGGGTGAGCGAGATAAAAGATTGTCGAACGGTATACTCCTCTCATCCATATCGAAACTCCGAGCATGATTTTACCTTGATCTTACCTTGATCTATGAGATTTTCAAATAACATGTTTTTATTAAAATTTCTTTTATAAATTGGGATCAATTGAATCGAGGAATCTGTAAATACGTTTGGATCTTGTTAAATGTTCATAACTTGATTTATTTTTGATGATCATTTACTCGTGCCAAACACGAGTGGAAATATAATAAGTAAATCAAGATCCTTAAATACTTGTTCAGCTTTCATTGAAAACTTTCTACACACAATGCCGCGACTACTCGACTCTTCTCTTCCAGAGGATCTGCTCCGACGATATAGTCCGACGGTCGGACTACTTTTCAAGATAGATCTTGCATTTTAGTCGACGAGGTAAGCAGACGGTACAGTTGAAAGCAGCTTCTTCAACGCGTGCATTTTAAAGATTCTGTTCAAATATTTCGTCAACTCGACGCTATCTTGTAAAAAGTCTAAAGTGAGAGAGAGAGAGAGAGAAAGAGAATGTTTATACGTATTTTCTATTACTTCTTTCATATTAATTCAAAATAAAATTTTTATTATGATCTTGTTTTCCACTAAAAGTCTGAAACTAACACAAGTAAATTTCCAATAAACTCATTGTTAGAAACTTTGTGAAAGTGGAACGCTATGTGGTAATCAACAATTCTTGTTTCTGGCAGGATTTTACTATAAACCGGCGAATACGAGTTTCATCAAAGTTCTTAGGGTTCTTATTTCTTTCGATATAGATAATCATTTTCTCCGTCGTTTGAAAGGACTTGGAAAAGCGTGCATTGTCATACAAAATTAATTGTAGAAGTTTTTGCAAATTAATGCGTCATTAACTAACGAAAATGTCGAAAAGAACTCTTAATGATTTTACGAAAAATGCAATAAATCTTGTTTATTATTAAACAGTGTCTATATTTTTCAAACTCTTAAGGATTATTAAATTATATTAAATTTACCTGCTTGGGAATTGAATTTCCTTTATGAAAATCAATTTACTTTAAATTTTCGTAAAGTCTGGAAAAAAAGAATAATTCAACGAAGGATAAATATTCTCATGATAATTAATCAGAAATTTGTTCATACGTAGTCTGTAGTCGTGTCAAAGGAGCAAAGACATGAAAGGGATTATCAGAGTTTAGGATTATCATACTCGCTTACAACATGGGAAAGCTCCTTCGAAACTTGTTAATCAACTCGTGTGGATTTTCCAGGAAATATTTTCGTCAGTCGTGTTAAAAAGAAACAAAATATAATACATCGTAAATGGAACGATCGACACAATTGCAAGAATTGCTCTTTCGTGAGAATTAAGCTGAAATTCGTTTATTATCGTCCACTAGGTACACAATTAAATCTTTCTTTGACCAGAGAAAATGGTCGGATGATTATGTGACGATAAGCGAGTTTCGTTGTACACATTCATCACGGTTTAATAACGCGTCGTACGGTATCTTTAACGGAGAATAAAACGATTTTGATATATACATGCGTTACCTCTACGACTAGGTATCACGAAGTTACCTTTAACGTAGCTCGTAGGTCCAACGAGTTAATATACGATCGTGTAATTGCACCTGGTCTACGTGGACATAAGCTAGAGTACAGGAGTAATTAATTAAAACGCTGTACCTGTGTTCATATATATATATATATATATATATATATATATATATATATATGTATATATATATATAGACATACACACATGCACGTATATACACATGTAAGTACATAGATAGAAGCATAGATATGCTGTCGTTTGACCTCTTACAAGTCTCGCGGAAGAGCCCTCGTCGACATATGGAACATATCGAAAACCACATTCTCGCGCCTTATCACAAAAGGCATCGCGAAATTTTTAACCCAAGATGTGAGCTTTTCTTTGCCTCCCAAGTCTTTCCTCCTTTTTCTCTTCTTCTTCATCTTCGCAAGCTTCCCTATTAACTCAACGAGAGAACAGAACGAGCTTAACGACTACGAGATCGAGCATGCTCACGTTCGAAATCTCGAAAAGGGAAATTTCCGACGGGAGATTAAAGCAATTTCGGAAATAAGTTCCTTTATCACGCGAGACGTAAATCCTCTCTCTTTTGCACTCACGTCGCAGGACTCACGTTCTTCCGTTTTCATTTTACACCGGAGAACGTGCCGGGCTTTACGTGCGTGCTTACTAGCCAGCTATGTAAATATATTGTGGATGTATGCATACACGCGAACGTACTATCGCACACGTTCGGTCAAGTAGGATCACGAAGTATGTGGACAGTTAATCACGAGAGAAAGAGATAGAGAGTGAGAGAGAGAGAGAGAGAGAGAGAGAGAGAGATTTAAAGTCACTTTCTTGTCAAGTCCGATTAATGACTCGTTCTGCTTACGTCTTTGTTCTCCTCTCATCTACTCGTTCCCCTTGTCCTTACACATCATCGATTTCGGAAGTCGTTTAATCCAAGCGAAACATAAGTAATCGTCTTTCGTGCTCTCAACAAGGTATTCGATTATTGGATTCTCTTTATCGGAAATAAGCATTGAAACATAGTATTATTAAATCGAAAGCAAAGCCAATGGCTTTCTTTAATTCAATTTAAAATATGCATACGTGTATATATTTTACTTCTATTTCTATTGCATTAAAACTATGCTGACACGAGCACAAACGATATGAATTTATGTTAAAGTGGACACAGAACCAAGAAGAAATTGGTGAGTTTCTCTACTCGTTCGCTCGGTGATAACGTCTGCCATCTACACACCGCTCTCTTTCTTTAATTCCTCTTCTTTTTGCACCCTCTCGTGTGTCACCGTGCAAGCGTATGCTCTTTTTACGAAGTCACAGAGAGCTGGATAATATAGAGCCGGTATTAACGGGTACTCTCGGCGGACACTTAATACGAAAGCCATAACGGCTCTCGCAAAATTACAGCCGAGTAAAACGCGGCACATCGATGCCACGAGACACGCGTTCCTCTCCCTTACGCTCTCTTTATTTCTCTACGGTCCTCTTACTTCTCTTTTTTTTTTTCTTTCTTTCTTTCTTTGTTTTTCTTTTTTTTTTTTTTTTTTGCCTTATTGGCTCGTACCACGAAACCGTCGACTTCTCTTCTTCTCAACTTGACGTGGATTAATTGCCCGGTAACGAGCGGAGAAAATTTATAACCACGCTAGAATCTTCGTTATATACATAAAAAAAAAATGTTGAACGATTTTATAAAGTGAGATAGGAAAATGAACTTTTCAAACTGTTTTGCAGGAAGATATTAAGCAGAAATAAAAACATAAAAATAATGTTTTTAATCGTTACGCGTAAGAATATGTTTGATATTTTTTTTCAAGCTTATGGTTTTTGTTCTTGCCAATAAAATTTTGTTGAAATGCATATTATACGTGAAAAGTTTTTTCTCTCTCTCTTGCTTTTCGCTGAATTCTTTCATCTCCATAATAACGTTCCCTCCGTACGAATAAAATCGAATTGGACCGAATTGCTACGACCTACTTATCTTCAAATTACGAATATAAAATTTGACGTTCCGCTTGTACGCTTTCCAAAGAACCATTTAATCAAGATAATCGTTTAATTCGAATGACGTTTATCCTAGAGAACGAAGAGAAAGAGACACAGAGAACGTTTATCACAATTCGAAAAACTTTTCGAATATGGCTATTTTATTATGGATAACAATGACAACGATCTTGTGGATCGTGGCCACGTTACATAGACGCTTAGATATATCCCGTGCTACCACTTAATCATGGAAAAATTTGATTAGGCTCATAGAGCGATTCTTGCCTACGAAGTAGTTGTGCCATCGTGTTGTTCGTTGCACCGTTAGTGGATATATTCGTCGTGCAAACTTCGCTAATTTCTTGAAACCTGGAAAGTTCAGGCATCGGCTTAATCGATACTCGTAATTCATTTCCGCGAGTTTAAGTCCCACCGTATTTAGCCGCAATACGACGGCCAGATTCGATGATACGAGGAAGGTTATAGCACTAGGGCTACCTCTGGGAGACGTAGAAACTCTGGCGTCTTGGCTACCATCCTTTTTCTGCCTCCTCTTAGAAGTTGAACGGTAATCGGGACTTTCGACGAAATCGAAAGAGAGAAATCTACGAGGAGCAAGGAAGGAAGAAAGGAAGGAGGGAAAATCGATTTCGACCGACGATGATTCTTTCGTTCCTCGATTCGTGTTTCTTCTTTTTTCCTTTTCTCTTCTTAACTCAATTTACTCAGTAGATTTTTCTTTTTATCTCTTGGCCCTGGACTAACTTTTTGGCAATTTATTGATATGTGAAGAAAGAATCTCAAAACTAGACTTTTGTTGTAAGTACTCGTAAATAATCGAATAGATGATCACAATCATTTTATTTCTGATAAGAGAGAACACGTATTACGAAATAATTAGATTAGATAAGAGATTGCTTGCAACAAATTGTTATAAATGAGAATAGACTTATGCACTGACGGACGGATTAGGCGATTGTCTTTTTTAAATAATTTTTATAAAATTCTTTTATTTATAACAAATTGTTAATAACAATACGTTTGAAAGAGAGTCAAAAATTTTTCCTTCAGAACGGTGGTTCTCTTCTCGAGTTTCTACGATCATTAGTTTAGCCGTAGCAATGTTACTTGAGAAACAAATTTTTAGCAAAATCATTTGTAAGAAATTATTTAGAAACGAATTGTTAGATAAGAAAATTTATTCCAATTAGATATGTGGATCAGGCAATTTTCCTTTTTAAAAAATTGGTTGTACAAATTTTTTATTTATAACAAATTGTTTATAACAAATTGTTTATAAACGAGAGTGAACTTACGGATAAGGCGCTTTTATTTTTTAAATAATTTTTTTTTTACTTTTTTATTTATAACAAATTGTTTAAATAACAAATTCTTAATTGCAATAGGTTTTGAAGATAGTCAAAAATTTGTCCTTCAAAACGGTCCTTTTCTCGAGTTTCTACGATTATTTCATTAGCCGTAGCGATGTTACTTGAGAAGAACAATTTCTGGCAAAATTATTTATAACAAATTATTTGTAATAAATTGTTAGATAAGTAAATTTATTTTGTAGGCACGTGGAATAGACGATTTTCCTTTTTAAAAAATCCTATTGTACAAATTTTTTATTTATAACAAATTGTTTATAACAAATTATTTATAACAAATTGTTAATAACAATACGTTGAGAAGATAGCAAAAAATTTCCCGTTTAAAACGGCCTTTCTATCGAGTCTCTACGAGCATTAGTTTCGGAGATATTCCTATGTAAATCCAAAGAGTATTTTCATTAATTCTAAATTCATAATTTCTTGAATGAGGTCATTGTCCCACTGACCTACATAAATTCCTGGAATTTACGCGACTTACGCACGGTCACGTAACCAGTTTTTCTACTCACTACGTCTAGTACTACTCTCGTAACTACACTCGTCATGCGTTATGAAATTATGAATGGCAATCTTTCGAAGCCGATATCTTTGGAACCAGAAGTCGTAGAGACTTAAAATAAAAACCATTTTAAACGGTAAAATGTCCTCTTTTTATATATCCATTTCAATACTATCGTTGTAATAAAATCAATTTCGTCGATATTTCATAAATATCCATTTTATAAATATAGATATTTATACGATCCATTTTTACGCTCGATTTATATTACACTTTATACATATTTACTGTCATTTATAAATGTATACATTCAAAAAGCTTTTGACATTCATGATTGAAATTTGAGGGGAATAATTAAAAAGGTTCGTAAAGTCCAAAATATAATATCTTTTCTCTTTTCAGAGAAAAATGTCATTCGATTAAACCGTCTTCGAATAGCATTCGTTTGGTCGCTTCTTTTCGTTTGACTTTTCTTCTCATACAAAAGAACATATATTTATACTACGACCACCCGATATGTAGGGAATCTGCTAGTAGGAGCATCTGCTTGCAACCACCGGCATTGTCACGTTTCTCGTTTCCCCTCGAAAGCCGACGACGATGGTTCTTTCGGCGACGAAGAAAAAGCTCGGACGAACGATTACTTTGCCCTCGACTGTTCCTTTTAACTTTCTCTTTCTTCGAATGGCTCAATTCTCCTTCTCTCCCTCCCCTCTTCACTTTCTTTCTCTCATTTAGATTTCGAAAGAAACGGATCTTCCAATTTTCGAAGGTATATCTTATTACGTACGTTTTATTGATCAAAAGAACTTTTGTTTCTTTTATTGCGAGAGAGTTCCAAAGTTGAAAAGTATCCATTTAAAGAACCAACAGAACCATCTATTCAGATAAATAATAGCACATGAATATTGTGAAAAAGCGTCGTAACGAAATGGAGAAGTTTTATTGCATCGAGTTCATACTCGATCCAGATTCTACGTATATTATTCTTATGCAAGAGTGGTCGTGCGTGTGGTAAATTAATTTAGAGTAACGAATCGATCGATGCTACGCAAAGTTTCGTCCCAACTTGTACGGCCAAACATCTGGTGTTTAATTAGTGATATACTAAAATACACAGGACATATTTGCGACTAGATAGTATACATATAGTATTTCGCCGCGAGGAATATCGATAGAGTTCATTATTTACTCGATCAACTCGACATAAAATAATTAAAGAGAATTAGTTTGATTTAATATAATATTGATTTTTTCTACGACATGAGATAAAGAGATCATTTATTTTTGGGTAATACGTGATATTTTTCTACTGACGCACCTAGAACTTACTATTTAATATTAAACAAGGTTCATGTTTGGCCTTTTACTAGAAATATCAAGTGAATGCCTCACGTTCTTTTCATTTGCAATTGCAACATAGTTGCTCGAGCAAGTTGATATTCCATTTAATTCATCTCAAATCTCGTTATATTAAATTGGAGGGAATATTTTTTGACTAGCCAACCGCATCTCGATGACGAACGAAATCTTTTCGACGCGATTAGTGAATAGGTCAATTGCGCAATTACTTCCAGGCAAATCTACCTTCTTACGATATACTTTGTGGTTTTGGCTCAGTACGAATGCTCTTCTAGGGGACGAAGAACTTTGAATTCCCGTGAGAACCTGTTGCGGAGTTTTCTCTATTTTCGCTCTCTCTCTCTCTCTCTCTCTCTCTCTCTCTCTCCCTCTTTTCCTTCTGTCTTTCTTTCCTCCCCCCTCGCTCTCTTCCTTCCTTCCTTTCTTTTTTTATTTACGAACCGAAAAGTTCAAAATGGAAATGTCGAAAATAATCTCGTTAATTAAATCTTGAAAAGCTTCACTTTAAAGCTTTTAAATGCGAATCTGAGAAAAGGTCTGTACGTTCTTTTAGAAGAACCATTGAGAAACGAGTTCCATTGTTAACTTTACGATTTAAATAGAACTACTTCTTGCAAGTTCGAGTTGGTTCATTAATAAAAACACTTTTCTACGAATATTACAAACGTAAGCTTGAAAGTCTTGTCTTGATTGAGTCGAAAAAATGACAAATCGGAGACGATCTCGTTAATTTTTGCATCGAATTTATTTCTTTTTCTACTTTTTGGTCTATCCAACGTGTGGTTCATTAACGAACCATCGCGCTTGTGCGAAAAGTGAAATCAGCGCGGAATATTGGCGAATAATGGAGTATACCATATGGCAGTAACAAATTAATATCAATTTATTATCCATGTCTCTCATGTAGCAGGAAGTATTTACAGATATGATATTTACCGAATAAATACCTTCTCTCTCAAAGGCAATGTACCTACATAGAAACATGTGTAGCAGCCACGATAATAATGCTCGACCAAAGCGTGTAATAAAGGAACGCGTGTATATCGGCGTACTCGTTCAACAACTATTATTCGTTCATTGTTCGTTTCCCGTCACGGATATAAAATTTCTTATCGAGGAAAACTTTCATCGTTTTGATGAAAATAGCGAAACTAACGAGCACGATGAACACTATTGACGATCCAAGCGGTGCACACGTGGCTTGTCATTTTTCAACGTATCCACGTAGAAAGAAATTTTCGTTTACCTCGCGATGACGTCACACGCAATATTATTTTTATTTTCGAGGACGAATTTCTAATAATCCTTTTATCGTTCAGCGATTCGAGCGTAGTTTTTCGCTTTCATGTTTTCTCAATAAGTTTTTAATAACAAGGACTCATTAATGTTTCCACGGCTAGATAGTACGTGTAGTACCAATGTAGGTTAACTACCTAAAATATGGGAAGAAGAGAAAAAGGGAAAAAGAGGGAAATAAAAACAGAAGACAGTGAATTTACGTATGTCAATTTGCAGCACGCTGAATGAAGCGAGAAATTTTCACTTTCAACGTGTTTACATTAGAAAACGTCGACGTATGTTGTTACTCGACACACACACTTTGTGTGTATTACCCATACAAAGCTAATATACCGTTAGGTTGTAGCTATCGATTTTCGAATTATGCGATTCTTGGAAGATATTATATTCCATACGCGGATACACATAGATGAGAAATCCTTGCATTCCGTAACTACTTACAAAGGGAATGTGACGCATTGTGTAATATATCTGAGAATTTCATACCTTTCTTTGTTGATATATCTGATTTACTCGGGGGGAAGATTTCAATATTGTCTCCCGATGGGAGATCGTTCACGAGCGAGCCATTCTTCGTAACGTAAGCTCGTTCGATCCCAGACATTTATTATTGTCATCTCCTATGCGGAAAAGAGTCCTAGCGAAAATGAAGGAGAAGGCACGAAGTCTTTTATTAATGCCTTTATCCGTTCAAATTATTTCAAAAAGTTGAAGAAACGAGAGCTTTATCGAGCTTTATCGAGGGGAAGGAACGTTCGGGAGAGATAATAGAGGAGAAATGAAAATGAATAAATATAGTACGTGTTAATATTAATAGAAATAGTTAGTCACAAGGGACTTGTGACTAACTATAAAAAGGACAGGATATTTGCTGTGAAAGTGGACAGTCGTTTGCGGTGGTCCAACTATCGGCGACGTCTAGAAAAGCACGTAAAAGCGTTCTAGCCCGCGGAAAACATGGCGTCAGCTGCCGCATTTACAGCACGTACGTACCCTACCTACACAACATAGCCACGTGCAGGAGTATCAACTTTTATTGAAAGTATCCATCGACTACCTTTTCGTGGCCGAGAATACTTCGTTTTGTCCAACGGTACCTCCTCTTTCCATTCTTTGCCACCGCTGTGCTATTTTAGCTTTCCCGACCGTAATTGCCCGTTTACCACCGCAAAACTGATAAAATAGTTGGGGCAATAAAGACCATTAGCTTTGATAAATTTCTTTGAATTTCGAGAATTCACGTCTAACGATACCAGAAAAGAAAGAGTCATTTCTCCTTTTACTTTCGTAACAAAACATAATTTTTATTCCCCTGCCCCATGTAGATACAATCATTATTTTAGGAATATGTAAAATACCTATTTTCTCCCTTACACCCTCCCAATTTAGATCCAACCTAATTTGTTAAACTTTATCAGGATGATAATAAATCTTATTTATCTCTCTATTTATTATATCTATCTATCTCTGTGGTCGTTGGAACCGGACCATGGCCTATGCGAGCTTTCTTTGGGAGCTTAATCGCGCCAACTTGCGATAACTTCCTACAAGAGTAAGTCCATTTAAGCTTCGGGCAGGTCTCTTGAATTAATTAATAATCGCATAACAAACAAGCTGATTTGGAAAGTTGCTCGAACATAATTCGTCTGAAATAATATACCGTCACGTTGTAAATTCATATTACTTGGGAGAAGCAGTTTTCCAATCTTTTCGAAAGGATTAGATATGATAGTTAAGAAAAAGCAAAAATGAAGAAGATGAAGAAGAAGAAGAAAGGGCTCGACGCTTTTTAAAGAAACTGCATCTCAACGACAAGTTTTATTTTGTTTTTCTGTCGGCTATCTTTCCGTTTTCCTTCTCATTCACGCGAAAACACGTTGAATACACGACGTGTTGGGCCACGATAACTACAGAGCGTAGACTTTAATAAGTAAGCAGTGTTCACAGTGGTAAGCAGTTATCGTTCGTACTAATCACAGGTACCCATTGCCTAATATCCTTTAACAGTGAAAAGCCTGTATACATTCCATTAAACACTATTCCACGTTTCTAGAACGTACTCGTACTACGATTCATTAATCGAATAGAATATTTCATTTAATTCGATCGATTGGTGTCGACCGTCGTTGGAAATACGGAGAACTTTGTGTTCCGTATTAAATTTGCATTGTAAAACCGACGTCGGCGTTGTTTGATCTTCGATCGAGTCAGCTTAGAGAGATAGACGGAACGTTTAAAACGTTTAAAAAGGTAATCCATACTGCAGTTCGCTCAATTTATCCTAATTACAAATAGAAAGTTACGCGATATGATCGATAGAGAAATCGAAGCTTTCCCTTACGGTATCGTACGCGTTACTCGTGAAAACGGAGGAAAACGTCGAAGGTTGACGAGAACCTGTTGCAAATCGGCGAAACGATTTATACAGGGTGCCTTTCTTCAATGTTATTTTACCATTATGCTTTCATCATTCTCATCGGGAATGAAGGAATAATCGAAGGAACAAATGCAAAGGAACGATCCTAGTATTCTTAGTTTTTATTAAAACAAATGTCTTCGTTAGGGACGGTTTATATATTTTTCTCATTCGTTTGTTACGACCGATTACATAAGCATTAGTAATAGCAGCGTAAATAATTTTGCAAATACGTATTTGCGTCGTCCGCAGCGAATGTGTTAAATATGAATACATTTACGGTTCATTTTTTGTAAAAAGAAACAGAAATAGTAATCTTTGTAGTCAGATGATTATCAGGTCAAAAGAAATATTCTCCATTCGTTAACATGTATAGCGTTCGTTAAGGAACACATCCTACGGAATTATTTATCGATTTATTCCGTCCGCTCGATCCTTTCCCTTATTCCTTCGTAGCAACGGAAAATCGTATCTATTTTAAGGGAAACGTGTTACGAAGGCACACCCGTTGCTATGGTCGTAACGATCATCACGTATATGATCGTGCGTAACTTATCAAACAGTAATGATATCGTTTGTGTCTTCGAGAGAAGAAAAAATATGGTAAAAACGTAAAAAGTAGGAACAAGTAATAATATCGCTTTGTTTTCTCTTTGTTTTTTTCTTTCCTTATAATCGACGCTTCGTCGATTTTACATATATTTTATTTTCCAAACGATGATCATCAACAATCATCAGCTTATATTTCTTCGAACATATAAACTTCGTAAATTCGCATTTCTCAAGGAAAGGTTGGTCAACTGGCATCGAAAGGATGGAGTATCGTCTCGTAAAAAAGGACGGGTCCCGCGTATGGGAGGTTGCACCTCGCGACTAAGGAAAAAATCGATCGAGGTCGGAAACAAGGAATTCCCGAAAGGGGATTTCCTTCTGCCCCGCCGAATCCAACTACTACTTTTCTCTCTTTCTCTTTCTCCCTCTTTCCTCTTTTACAGCCAGCATTCCCGGTTCTCCTCTTTTCATCGTGCTTACTATCCTTCTTTTCTCCTTCATCCATAGCATTTCATCCCTCTCGTAACCCGCATCGTATGGTAGGAACATTGAACTGGGGATAGAATACACAAGAGAAAGGGAGAGAGAGAGAGAGAGAGAGGGAGAGAGAGGGAGAGACTACTATAATGTAGACAGTACTGTAATACCCTCAGTTTCGATCATGAAGAACAGTATCGATGTTACCATCGACGGTCAGACTCGTTTTGATTTTCAAAGTTGCACTTTAAACGAACGTATATATTTCTCTATCTCTGTGCTTCAACGTGTTTCGTCAGAAGCTTTAGAGTTGAAATGCGTTAGACGCGAAGTCCAATATAATGTAACTTTCAGTATGGAATTCCAAAGGACGTAGTTGGTACCAATCGTGAAACGAAAACCAGTACGCTAGGATTGAAATGTTTAGGATGCCAAGCATTGAGCTATGAGAAATTTAATTTTAGGATGTCTCTCGTTTATTTTACCAAATTCATATGTCATATGGAATACGCATAATTACTTTCATAGTTATTATTATCTTTAAAATGAAGACAATAATCTCTGGAATGGTCGTTTAACGATAATGATAATGGTAACCTTATTGTATAACTTCCCCTACCGGAATCATCGTCATCGCGTAGCGACTCCAGCCGGTAGTTGGGGAAAGAAAAATATCAGTCACTCTCGACACTCTGCAATTTTCTTTTCCTGATTCTTCTACTTTCTACGCCCGTCCATCTTACGGTCTTCTTATATATTATTTCTTATCCTCGCAGGACTGACGTATTAACCATACGTCCTGGCTCCCATCCCCGTGAGAAAAATGGCGCGAACATAGACAATGATATTTCATTTTGAGAGCCGATTCGCTCGCTCGGCGTGAATGCCGAAGAGAGAGAGAGAGAGAGAGAGCTCGTAAATAATCACTCTAGCAAGCATACTCTCGATGAAACATCATTTCGTTGCGAACGAAAATAGTATTTTACCTTTTCTAATTTTTTATACAAGAAAATCTTTTGACTCTGATCATATGTTGATCATAAAATGGTCTTAAAAGCATTGAATACGGTTGGCATATATAGACGATTATTGAAATATGACGAGTTTTCATAAACAAACTCCCACTAATTTTAATGCGAATAGGCACCAAACTAAATACGCACCACCGAACGCAATGATGTATGTACATATATACATACGTGCTGCCATTCATTAAAGCGTTCATTTAAAAGAAACCTGGCTTGTTATTCTCTCTACACATACTAGTCTATACGTTTCTCGTGAACTTTGCTGAACAAAAAAAAAATAAAGAAAGAAAAAAAGAAATAAGAGAAGGACGATGCGTAAGATAAAAATCTTCTCATCCATGATCATCCTCTTCTATCATCCTAATAACAAAGTTATAAAAACGAAAGTTCGCCGTCATTTTTTGTCGTTATTCCAAGAAGGTTTATAAAATTTTTAAGTGAACGATCGAAGCGAAATATGAAAAATGCAGAAACGAAAGCCAGTCGATTTTTCGTGGTTCAAATAAATAGGGAATTTATTTGTTTCGAGGCAAAAGGGCAAATTGCGTTCATTCCCGCGCACGCGCGCGTGCTTACAATTTATCGAATCCAGATATATTTCGCGCGTTAACAACGCTCAAACGTCAACGGAATACTGTAAACTCGCTAAAAGCGACGTAAATAACTGCGTATGTAAATGGAAGTATGTAATTAAAACGTATAAATCAAGAGAGAAAGAGAGAGAGAGAGAGAGAGAGAGAGAGAGAGAGAGAGAGAGAGAGGGGCCCATGCCCGGCTCAGCAAATATAATGAATAAATAAAATCGTACGTTAATGAAAGACGCAAGTATATACATGAATTTGTTAGGTTTTTAAAAGAAAATATTTTAGAATCGCAAACGGAACGTATACGTTACTTGACGTTTCCTTTCAATCTTAATTGTTAATTTCAAGATTTAATCAGAACAAATGTACAACTTGTAATTGTTTATTCACTTTTCAAAGTGAATAAACAAATAACTTCTTCTGTAATCAGTAACTTTTTTGCCAAAGGATTTTTCTTTAATTAGTTAAATACGTTTTCTATGTGTATATCAATATAATAATGTTGAATATATTCGAGAAAGTAACGAAATAATAGATTTCTGTTCTCTTTGAAATAATTTTCCAAAGTGCTCATCCAACTCACTATTTTACGTTTTGTAATCATTCATTATTTTACGGATTTTCAGCATCTACACCTTGGAATTCTCTCTCTCTTTCTCTCTCTTTTTCGTTGATAGTAACGCTACCATAAATCGACGAGACTTGGAAAATTTTTGCACTTGTATGTGCATAACCGTGTACCGATTGATTTTCCCTTCCCATCGCATTTCCTCGCCAACCCCTTTCCTTCTCTTCATCGGGCTCGACCTAGACGCGAGCTCGTTTCAAGCTCGTTTCAAGCTCGTTTCGCATCGCATTTAATCGAAACTCTGATCGGGATATCTGGTGCAAGATAATACAACGTGGATCGTAGTAAAAAGTTTCAAGGAGTCACGGACGATCCCTAGGAGACTTAAACGTTTATTCTCTCGTAGTTCGTTAGAGAAAGGTGTAGATGTATAAACGTAGAGATGTAGAGGAAAAAGGAAAAAGATAGAGAGATAGAATCGTAAAATATCAAGAGAAGGAAGATTTTCATCCTGGCAGCAAGTTTCTCAGCACGCTCGCTTATCACTCTCAGAAATACGCAATCTCTGTAATAACAAATTCCCAGGGTCGCGTGGTACTGAGCACTAGGTAGACCAAGCAAAGCCAGCCCTACTCCAGCTTCCTCTCCATCATTCGGTCCTGTCACATCGCCCATCCCTGGAATTTGGGTCATCTGCTTGAGGAGAGCACCGGAACACTGTCGAGAGATGGAAAGACGAGGGGTTGGCGGCTCGAATAAGGGCTGAGGCCTGGGAATAGAACGCTTCTAGCTTTTTTCCCTTCCTTTTTCCACTTTCCATCCTTCTCTCTCTCTCTCTCTCTTTATATATATATATATATATATATATATATATATATATATATATATCTATATATATATATACATATACACACACACACACACACACACACACACACACGTTTTGTATATATATATATTTCGAGACCAGGAATATCGGAGAACTTGCAAGTTACACTGTCTGTCTAATCCGGCAGCTCGTTTCATTAGGCCAAGGATTTGTCGGCAAGACGATGAATAAGGGCAGAGTGGATACCTCGAAAGCATCCGAGCTGCCCAGTCAATTTTGATATTACTCCTTCTCGAAGATCTGATCTCTGTGTGTTTACGATGCGAAAGCTTAGAAAAAAGCTATGAACCAAGAGTTGTCTCTATTCCTCTTTGTGCCTCTCACTCTGTTTTTTTCGATAGAAAAGCCGATACCGCGTTCAAAGTCGATTTCACGTAAATCGAAGTGCAATTCTTCTAGCGTGTTACGTTCGTGTGTCTAGCGTTCTCCTCGGAAATAAACTGCGATCGGTTTGCGAGCGTAAAAGCGACTGCTCTTACTAGGAACTCGTTGTTATTTAAATGAGAAGTCATGTTGCTAGTAGTTCCGATAGTTTGCTAACTCTGTCGCAAACATTTTTTTCCTATGGTCGAATAAAAAGAAAGCAAAGCATCATGATCTTTCCAATTTATCTCGAACGAATTTGACGTTAGCTCGAAAGAATCATAAATCGGCTTTCATTTTAATGAACGAATATCCGTGATATAGGAAGAATAGAGATTATGATCTATGAGTATGAGCTAAACGCTGAACGTAGCGCATTACGCACACGCTGAGTCGGTAAAGCGTATAATACGCGAGATGATCTATCGCGTCTCGTTGCGATTGGTAATACTGCATAGTGATTATAACGGGAGCTTATTTATCCCTATTGCCGACGTGATTAACACGTAATATATTTGACGATGTGTATTTTCATTATCCTTTAAAACCAAGCATATTCAAAAGCATTGTCCAAATTATATCCGACCTTAAGAAATACAAGATGTTACAACGTTCGTCATGCATTTATTAAAGAAGCAAGTATTTCTTAAATATTTACGTTGAAAAATTCTTAAGTTGAACTTTCTAAAAAGACGTCTCTCTCGTTCGTAAGCATGGCTTGCGAATGAGAAAAGAGGGAAACGAGAACAAATCTTATTACCTGTGCTATGTAATTTGGGTTAAATAATTTCACGTTTCATCTTATTTAAAAGTTCAAATGTCCAGAAGAGGTGTGCATTTTTAATGCAAACACTTGATATCGTTGAGAGGTGCAAGTACGGATGCGTTTGAATATAACGCGTGGATCGCCAAAAGTCGCTATTGCATTAATCCCGTGAGCAGATATATCGTAATTATATCCTCCTAAATCCTCATTGCAGATTTAAGCTTCTCTCAAACGTTGAAATAATTATATCCTACCTACATCGTATCGTTTTATCACACACGTTTAAGATCGCCATGTAGAAGCTTATGACTTACGACGAGATAACGTTAACGTTAACGTACGTAAATAATTATTTCATCTTCTTACGTAATGTTTTCTTTCTTTTCTTATTATTTATAGAACGATGTATTTATCTTTCGAGATACTCGTAAGAGATAAATGCAATTAACACGTAATCATCGTCGTTTTCATTATACTTTTTAAATGTACGATACTCTTAAAATAGTGCGACGCCCTTAAGCCTTTCGAATGCGGCCATTGAAAATTTACTTTCTAATGTAAACCTAATTATCTTTCGACCTCTAGTATGAATAATTTATTTTCCGATGTTCCCCTTAGCTTTGCACCGTTATAATTTTCCAAGTAGTGAATAAAATTACAGTTTCAACGTGTATTACAGTCTCAGTAATACACGTTAATTACCGATGGAATGATATTTTTTTTTCTTTTTATTGAAAAAATATTTAAGTCGGTCTAACAAAGAACGTAACGTTTATTCGATCGTAACGAGAAAAATGTTACCAATGATTATCAATGAGCGTCGAGTTAAAATAAGGGACGATGACTATATTTCATTGGATTTCTTATGACCTTATTTCTGTTTCAGAATCGTTAAGCCCAAATATCGGGCCAATCATCGTCGCTCCCGTTGGAAATCAAACCGCTGCGGTCGGTCGAGAAGTAGTTTTCTCCTGCAGCGTTCGAAACATCGGAAAGTTCAAGGTAAACGACGTAAATGACGCCAAAGAAATCATACCTATCGGTTTATCCTATATATCTACGATTCAGCAGCATCCAAATAATCTTTTTGAATCGATAATGTCCCGCCAAATGTAATAGTTCAAAGTAGTTTCGCGCGAGGAAAACTCGACCATTTGTGAATTTTAATATCTGCCGAAGCGTTCGAAAGTTCATGAAAGGAATATTCCTCGAGACGTACATATCTCCTTCATATCGTGAAAATATTCACCAAGAGAAAAACAAAGAGAAAGATGGTAGATAATAGCGAAGAAAAAAAATATATGAAAATTACAATTGTCGTAGAAACAATATATCTTCTTAGAACATTTCGATCCTTCATCAAATTCTTTATGATTCAACTTTAGTTTTGTATATAATATATTAATCTTGTAAAATAATTTTCTATAAAATTGACTAAGAAGTATATAAGCAAAATATTTCATGGTTTTTGTTTCAAAGTTTAATTGAAAAAAGTTATTTCTTTATAAGCGAATTTTGAATAAGTATTACGACAAAGTGACAAGTTGATAAGTTTATTTGATTATTTCTTCGATATTCAATTATAAATAATCGTGAAACGCCAAATATATCATCGTTGATATGAAAATTCATCTTCTCTTCTTGGCAGAAAAATTGAATCGAGGCAAGTGAAAAATCTCGCCACGAATTCCTTCAACGACCTGTCTTTCTTGTCTCTCTCTCTCTCTCTCTCTCTCGCATTCACTCTCATTCCCTACCACCACCAGCGTTCTACCACTTAGTCTTCATATCGCGTTTACGTGGCCGCAAGTAGCTCGTTCAAAAGTAAAACGAATCGCGCTGACTCGGTACGATTTTAACCCTTTGCGGTTTGACGTTCGCGAGTGTGAATGAACGCTTCAAATGGTATATATACTTTTTCTATATATATATATATATATATATATATATATATATACTTTATAAAGTTTCTTTTTTCGGTTTCGAGCAATAGCGCTTGACTCGAATTATTTCCAGCGCGGACCAATTTTTCGTCCGTGACTGTCGAAGCGAGAAATTGAATTATCTTTTATTTTCTTAAGACAACAACGCGTCGTTAACGACGATCCTTTCGATTAGGATCTATTTGTTCCGCGGAAAGGAAGACGAAAAGAAAAGAGATAAAAAAGGAATAAAGTCGAGGAAGACAGATAGGATAATCGAGAAAAGCAAAGAAAAGAGAGCAACTATGGAAAGGGGCCAAGCGAATTTTAGAAGAGTAGCGAGAGAGGGAGAGATCATAGCGACAGATTCCAGATCGTAAAATATCCAGCTAGATGAAATATTCGGCTCATGGAAAGAAGTTCTCGCTCTCGAGTAAGGAAGCTAGAAGGTAGAAGTAGCAACTATAGCATCGGAGAAGGCTGCTTGGGATTAAGATAAGCCAGGGGTACCAGTGAAAGCTTTCGAATAGTTTCCGGAAGCCCCGTTACGATAAAGCCTTCCAACCCGATACGCTCTCTATTTTAAATTCTAATTCCGTCGCGAGCAGCCGCAGGACACAATGAGTAAAGGCGCGTAAAAGCAGGCGCAAGCACGATGCCGCTTCCTGGATCGAAACTATGACCCTCGTAGGTCTGGCAAAAGCCGAGAGCTTTCCTACCCCATTCATCGAGTTTTCAAGCATCGTGACGAAGCGCCTAAGCCGTCACGCGTTTAATACGGCTCCGGTAAAGACGTTTAACATGCCGATGATAGATCGCCCGCATAAAATAGTACCCTATCCATTGGGAAAATATTTTATTTTCATTTTTCTCCCAACATCCGAGGATACCCCGGTGAAATTGTTTTTATTTTTGATGAGAAAAGTTTCTTAAGATTTTCAACAATAGATTGTTTACACTCGCATTATCGCGATCGCGTTAACGTTGACTCCGGAATGCAGAGTATTTCACCTTCGACCAGGGAATTCATGCAATAGATTTGAAGCCAAAGTCGAGAGCAAAGTCTTGCGTTCTAGTCCCCGCGGCGTTTCTATCCGCATCGATCGCTTCTATTCATAAAGCTAAAGCTTCGAGTTTCCAATTTGATCGAAACTCGGCTAATTCGTGGAATATTATCGAGGAATAAAAAAAATTACCGCCGAGCACTACGGAAATTCGCTAATTGCTAATTGATTTGATTTAAACCGAAGTGATTCATTCAAAATGATGCGCCGATTATGAGTGCGCGCTTGCGTGTGATTATGTCTGTGTGTGCCTGTGTGGATTAGTCAGCCGGCTTACGTTAATTTCAATCAATTATTGAAATTTCAATTTGTTAGACGATTCGTGGTATCAGTACCAACTATCATTTTTTAACGTTGGATTTCGCGGAGCTCAACGTCCAGGCTCATACATTGTATCAACATATATGTAGAATTATTATTGAGAAATCGTAATATTTTTCAATGTCCATTTAAATATATGCAGGTAAATCTTCTCATATTTTTATATTCCTTTCGTGTATTCTTCTAAACGAAATTGGCCGGTGGAAATCTAAAGGCACGCAAAGACGAGAGAGAATTTATCTTGATTTCGTGGCACATCGAGTCATAGCAATCTGACGATCTCGGCTATCGTCGAAATATCTTCCTTCCATGTATCAACGTTTTAACAAAATGTATGTCTTCTAACGGAAGATCCACGTGTAGTAGTCGTCGATCGAAATACGAAGGAAGAGAGAAAGCTACGTTTCTATTACGTTGCATTCGAGATAATTTTGTATGGCTTTTTCGTATTACACAACTCGGTTATCTCGCTACGCTATTACCTCGTAATGTCGTGCTCCGTTACGATACGTAACGATAACGATATAATAATAGAACTGCGACATTGTGGTAGAGGAAATGTTATTACCAAGTTTAATATCGTTCGTAGATTCGTGCTAGCTCGTATACTCGAGCAAGAGTTAGAAGGAAAATTCGACATTGATGCTTCGACCGTATGTCGGGCCCCTCTCTGCTACATTCGCGAATCAATCTAGAGATCGGCACAGGAATTGAGTTCTACTCTCAAAAGTGCTTAATATGTTTTATTTCGAATGATCGTCGCAAAGTCGATTATATATACTCCATAAATATTTCGATCGATGTTTCCTTTCGTTCGTAATTATTTCATTTCACAACTTTAATCTAAATTCTAGTTACTACCGGTATCGTCGAATGTCGGTGAAGCGACAACACCAGAGCCATTTTCGAGCCGAGACACAAACTGTGTTTCGAAAATCGAGTTTGCCAGATTATTACTGTCCTAGATGTATCATCGTCGGCCAACTTTTACGTTAGCTCAAATAAATGAGATACCCTCATCCTCCTCTTCCTACTCCTCCTCCTCCTCCTCTTTCGCTGGCGATCGCGAAGGTAGTGATAAAACGTTAATTAAGAGACTGCCGTGATGTTCGTGAAAGCGATGGCGGTTGTCTGTCAGTCTTGGGAAGATTCATACAAAAGTTTGCCAACCGCATTTTACATGAACTCTATGTGTATGATTAAAAGGAACAGGGCATGGTGCAGGGTCGCGGAAAGTATATCCGAAAGTAGGTTAACAATTACACGCTACCATTATTTAGCGTGATCAAAAATTTCACATTTATTTGGACAGAAAAATATATTCCGTTACAACGTTCTTTTTTTCATGAAAATCGTCACGTTTTTCTTTCTTCCTATCAAAAGTAAGTAAATACGCGGAACCTAGATATGCTTCGATATTATTTAAGTCGAATGACTACATAGAAATAGTATTTATATTAAACGTATTACCAATCTCTAATTTTTCACTCTCTTATCGTCGAATCGATGACAACACATGGTTAACTTCTTTCCTCCGATAATCTAATTTTAAAGAACTTAAAACGTAGAAGACTCGATTGTCTTGGATAGTGTGGATAGAAAAATGAAGAAAATAATAATCGATTAAAAGCATACGTGCTGCTTCTTTTACTTTTTCATTTTTAAACGAACTCAAGAATACTGGCTGCAAGTTTGCCTTTTTAATTCATTATTTCATTCTTTTGAATATACATTGCGCGACTTCACATTAGCCACTTACGGTAACCCACGGATCTCGTACGCACGGCAACGTTACAACGTACCGAGTGTACAATGTGTCGTACGAACGTAATACCGTCGCTTAAAATTTCTCATTGTAATATAATATAATACCGGCATACTGCAGTTTACTATTTACCGCAACGCGCGATGCAACGCACCATAGTCCAAAAGGCAAAACATGGGCGCGCGCGAGCCCAGTCCACATGTACATATATGAAAAGGAAGGGAGGAAAGTGTGAGAGGAATTCATGAAATGCAATGCATTCTACGCGGTAAAGAGGACATTTCGACGAGCACGGTATACCACGTAGCGTCACTTCCTATGTACGAAAATGAGAAGAAAATAAATTACGCGTATAACGAAACAGAGACTATTTCGAGGTATATCGTTAAAATGAAAGTAGCACGTGGTTAGCAAACATTTTTCAACAAATATTGGAATTTATAACACGTATGAATTGACTTGCGTCCATTGAAGCATTCGATAAGTGAAAAGAATAGTTATTAAAGGAAATTAAGTGAACGTGAGATAAATAATTCGTTTCGTAATCAGAGATGCTCCATTGAATGTTGCAGGTCGCATGGCTGCGAGCCTCCGACCAGACGGTTCTGACGGTCCACACGAGAACGGTGACGCACAATGCGCGTATCTCAGTCTCCTACGAGACCGGCAGTAATTCCGGCTCCGGTGCTACGTCCGGCGCCTTCGGTGTGACAGGAAGTAGCCAAGTTACGGAGGAAGTCGTCAATGGCACGTGGCGCTTGCACATTCGTCAGCTGAAGGAGTCCGACAGGGATTGCTACATGTGCCAGATCAACACCAGTCCAATGAAATCCGAGTTGGGTTGCGTCGACATACTTGGTGAGATCCTTTCAATCACTATTATTTTCTCTTTCCTTCTTGTTTTTCCTTTTTGTTTTTCCACTGTTTCCTCTTTCTTTTTTTTCCTTTTTCTATTATTGTGAAATTTTTGTTTGACGATACAGCACGGATAAAATTTCCATCTCTAGCTTAATGAAAGGAAAAAATAAAACCTACCTACCGTACACTACCTGTGTGTACGTTCCTCTTGTCGAGAAAAGAGGATTTCACTAGATTTTTTCTTTTTTTTCTTCTCTTTTTTTTTTCCTTTTTTTTCCTTTTTTTTCCTTTTTTTTCCACAAATCTGAAAAGCTCGGTCCAAGTTTCTCTTTTGGATACCAATCGATCGTTTCTTTTCCTATTTCCTTAATCCGTAACTTTTTGAACCAGTCGGATTTGGTAAGCGGAACTTTCTGCGAAGTCGCTCCTCATCCGCGCCTTCTCTCGCTCTTTTAAGTCCTTTACGTTGAGCAAACATTTGCGTTCGTCGACGCGGTATGATCACCGTAAACTCTTTTTGACATTTCGAGCCTTTCACTCACAAAGGAGTACTTACCTCTCTATTTTACTAAAAAGCTCTTCTTTCCTTTTAATATTTTTCTTTGTAATTACGAGTCCATGCTGATAAGAAAGTTGCAATTCACGGCTCACCAATCTCGTTACGTATCCAAAGTTACGTGACCGTTTAAATTTGCCCTCCATGAGAGATCTAAATCTCTCTCTCTCTCTCTCTCTCTCTCTCTCTCTCTCTCTCTCTCTCTCTCTCTCTCGACTAATTTATAACCTACGTTTGTACGATCTTTATATAACGTTAAAATAAGTGCTCTAACGGTAGAGTAAAGAAACGTTTCCTTCGCGCAATGCGAAAGTGTGAAGAATTTAAGCGATCGCGTGCAAACTTTGCGGTAACTTGAACGTTTACGTATAAAGCTTATATGGAGCGAGAAATGGTATGGTAATTTGACGATCAATTTTTCTACCGCGAATATGAAAGTAATTTGTTCGGCAGTGGTATGAAATCGTTAGTCGGTTTCCGTACGGATAATGGCTTACTATTGGCGACGTTGATTTATAGCCGATTAACTCCTTTTAATGGAAATCATTTCTATTGCCATTCAATTATTGCCTTGTGGAATAAGCTTCGACAAAATTTCCTAACAATTTCTAATAATTCGTTTGATTTTATAATGACGTATAACTCGAATGAATATTAATATAAATATCTCATACGCAAAGTATGTAATCGTCGAAGGTGAAAAAAAGATCGTACACTTTTATTTTTTAAAATATCGAAGGTCATGCTTAATACTTATTCATGACCCATGACTAATAGTTCGAATTCAGGATGACGAGTCTATCTCTCGAATGGAAATAATCTCGTACACGAATAAATATATCGGGATATTAATTTTCCTTCGACTCGAAACGGTTCGTTGAGTCGGCTCAAATCGACGCCGGTGACAGAGCAAATCATCGTGAATTTCAGAACGGTCGTCGTTTTCAAGTGAGGGAAAAATAATTTCTTCGTCGAGAGAACGGTGATTTCTCGGCTGAGAATTTAATAAATGCGATCGACAGAATTTCTTCTCTCTTCCTCTCTTCTTTTTCTTTTCTCTTTTTCCCCCCATTCCTTTTTATTCCTTTTTTCTTTCCAAAAGCATTGCATTCGCGCAAGACGAGCGCATACGTAGGCCGACTTCTCTCGGTAAATTATTTCCTTTTATTGCCACCTGGGACGAGGAAATATTATATTTTTCTCGGAAGAAACGACGGAGAAATATTTTTCTTACGATGTCCCAACGTCCTATACCTTCCAACGAGAATTTCTACCATTCACTGAGTTCACATAATCGTTCGTTTTGCATAAATATGCGTGGATGAAATCGTGCGCTTATCAATTTTCAACGTTCTCTAATTTTCCATGATTTCTACTAGATTTATAAATATATCGTTATAAAGTTTATTATAAATGAAAGATTCGATGTAATTGATACGATTTTAAAAGAGAGATCAAAAAGAAATTCGATTTTCTCAAGAAATCGGTTATAGGATAATAATGCGCGAAGTAAACTTACTATTGCAAGTTTCATTAGCTTTTATGAGGACGTTCACACAGATATGATTGAGAATCAACCGTGAAATAATATGCTTAGTTTTCTCAATACCTTATTATCGCAAAAAAGCTGTGTCGCGAAGAAATGACTTCCCTATAAAATATCATTATGATTAATGGCTTTGCTTTTTTCTATGGCCAATTGATTATCTCTTTTCTTTACGGGAACTTGATCGATCGCTGTCACGACCTCGAGGTTAGGGACAGCGTAAATTTTTTGAATTTTAAGCTCGATTCTTTTCATTCGCGTGAATCTGCCGGTCGAATGGTGGGCGTACTTTTTATTATGCAAAGGAGAAAAGATAGTACTTTATTTTCTCTTGTTACATTAACGCATAAAGAGTACGACGTATATCTATCCTTGGTTGGTCGACTTGGTTGGAGTGCATCGAATTAGGGTAGATAAGTACTCGTCGTCTGACTTAGCCAAGATGTTTTGCACTTTCTCAATCTTCTTACATTACGTTAAACCAACGATCATGGTCAACGGTGATAATTATTACGATCTTGGCTCGGCTTAGCCATTAACTCTTAACTCTCCACTTCATCTTTATCTCCGACGAAGCTGAATCGAGTCTAATTATACCAGACTACATATTAACGACTATCTCATTACGAAGTTCCTTCTCGAAAGCTGACGGCTTGTAAGGGTTTACTTTCGTTCTCTTCCTCCCTCTCTCTCTCTCTCTCTCTCTCTCTCTCTCTCTCTCTCTCTCTCTTGTCTTTACCTGCTCTCGAAACTTTATTAAAGTACCTCTCATTTTTCCGGTTCATGGTTTCATCCCAACTGAAAAATAATGGAAAGATATACAGGAATTTTTTGAAGATACTATAATTATGATAGCTATACGAGAGAGAGCGTGACGAAGCTATTTCGGGAATAGTCAGCCATCGTTAATTCATTTTTCGCGAACGAAAATCGATCGGACGCTTCCCAGCCTGTAAGTTCGGCTAACGTCCCACATTTTGTGTAATCAATCATCTCGGGCAGTAGACACTGACCCCGCGTGTTCTTCGCGTGGGTAAATTACGGTATGTAACAACAAAAAGAAAACGAAGGAAAAACAGAAATAAAGAGAGAAAGAGAGAGAGAGAGGTTGGGGGGGGGGGAAGAAAGAAAGAAAGGAAGAAAAAATAAAAGAAAAAGAAGAGGGACCACGAAAAATATTACTTTCGCATATAAGCTTTTTGCTCTTCTCTCTTCCTCCCTACGAGTTATTAAAAAATAATTCTTTTCTTTATTACAGTTCCACCGGACATAGTATACGGAGGTGAGACCACCGCGGATCTAGCAGTTTCGGAGGGTGACAACGCGACCTTGAGCTGCAGAGCAACCGGTCGACCAACTCCGAGAGTGTCATGGCGACGAGAGAAGAACGAGCCCATTTTCATAAGGGCCTCTTCTACCGGTATATAATGAGACTATAAAGCCTCGAGAATATTTTCTCGAAGCTCAACCGGGCCTTTTCTTCTTTTTCTTTTTCCTTTTTCTCCTCCTTCTTGCTTTTCTTCTTCGTGCCACGAGAGAGTCGCAGAACGAGAAGAAGGTTTAATTTT
>NC_140823.1:5110000-5152500 GCF_050613455.1 Vespa mandarinia
GCGCCGTGAAATGTGGCACGCGGGACGTATGTAAATTAGAAGTGAAAACAGTTTTCTTTCAAGAATAGCTTACATTCGAATAATGGCCTTTCCGAATAATCAAAAACTTTACTCGACGCCTCGTCTCGCTTAGTTAAGAACAGTTTTGAATAATTCAATTGCACTTGAATGTGACACCGTTGGAAAAGTCAACGACGAATGCTCGCTCGTGTCAGTGTATCACGTAAATTCGAGATATGTAGATCGTCTCAGAGCGATTTGCGTTAGGATAATATGTTTTACGATTTTGATAAGGAATCGGCTTAAGAAGTTTCGTACGAAAGATAACTCTTCCATTTGTATCTATTTGTATTTTTTTTCTTTTCTATTCTCCCGGGCAACCCCCCCCCCAACCCTGCCATTTTAAGTTTACAGTTAGAGAAACGAAATATATTGCGTGAATTCCTTTAAAATGTAATAACACAATGTGTCGATCCTTTCTTTGCTTGATCGTTCGTTAAATAAACGTTTTATTATTGGAAGAAAAAATGTAACGACACAAAATTTGTCGTAAGGGAATATTTTTCTTTTTGTTTCTTTTTCTTTTCTCAAAAGAAATGGCAAGAGAAAAAATGTAGCCATTATCGCTTCCATCAACGTAACTCCCAACGATTTATCGTCATTCATTGAACATTTATATCGTTCGCCATGCTTCGAGTTCTGGACTGCTCGGAAACGGAGAATGTCTGCGTTGAACAGCCGATATAAACTCCGTACTTGCCGCGATAAACGCAAAACCACGGACGTACGTCGTTTCAACTTTTTATCGCCTTAGGTAGATACTTTGTGCTTCCTGGCAAAACTAGGGGAACTTTCCGAAAATTATCTCGATTCCTTTATATCGTTCTACTGCCTTTGCGTGGGATTCTTGAAGACGAACGATCGTAAATCTTTAGCGAGGAGAGATGGAAAATCCGGTGGAACGGAGCCGCCTATTCCTACGCATTTTAAAATATTAAAGGAACATAATTCGAAAGGAAGGGGGAAACGTTTTCCGAGATAGAGGATATCAAAGAGCAAGGAAAAATCTTCATATTCGTTCGGTGCGTCTATTTTCAACGTTGTAAGTGCGAAAATAATTTACAAGAAGAAGAGCAAAAGAGAAGAATCAAGGGTCGGTTATCGACGGGTCTTTTTTGCGCGATATTCCAGTGCTAAGAAAGGCTCGCGAGTCAGGTAGGTGCAAAGTCGAGAGGCAGAGCATTTTCGAACGTGAGTACACAGATTGGATGTAAGAACAGAGAGGAGTGGGTATAACGAGGAAGGTCGTTGAATCAAGTTCCACTTCTTGAACTCTCTCTTCGAAGACGGTTGGTTGGTTGGTGGGCTTACGTGGAAGAAGAATAGAAGGGGAAGGTGCTGGATGATGTTCGAGCGTGTGGTAGTACGCCCGTTCGAAGGAGAAACAGAAGGGAGAGAATCCTCTTGATGGTACTTGTAGCAGCCCAGTGTGTACGAACGTCTACCGCGGCTTCGGGCTGTGTCTTGAAAAGTAGAACTAGCTTGTGTCTTGGTGTGTACGAGCTAAAACGTGTAACAATAAGACGCAAAGAAGAAGATGCACATACATAGATGAACGCAACGATAGTCGCTACGAAGATAGTTGTTCGAGTTGGCAAAACTTTGGCCGACGTAGTTTTCCCTTAACCCGTCCCTCTCTCTCTCTCTCTCTCTCTCTCTCTCTCTCTCTCTCTCTCTCTCTCTCTCTCTCCTCCAATTCTTCCCTTTTCTTGCAGCTAAAGTATTTTTCAGTACGGCCTTATCAACGTTTTCCTTTCAAAGGATGAAACCACAGATGGCAAAACCAACGATGCCTCCTTATTCACTCTCTCTCTCTCTCTCTCTCTATTTATCTATCTATCTATCTCCCTCTTGCGCCTAAGTTTTGCGCGCGCGCGAGTAAGCTTCTCCTCTACCCTACACCGTCTTTCTTACGAGCTCGGCAAACTCGTTAGCGCTCGCTCACTTAGCGAACTCGTTAGAGCTGCCTAAGTAGTGAATTAAGCATATATCTTTCTCGTCTCTTCTTCTTTCACTTCTAGTGTTTGCGCGTTTAGTTTTGCTCCTGGTACTCTGCCTCGTACTCCTTCGTCTTCGTCCTCGAAGCTTTTACTTCTTAGCTTTCGAAACTTGAGATTTGCTTTATTGAACTAGTTCTACTAGTTATCAAGAAAGATACCATGTTTTTTCAATAACACGTTTCTAAATACATATGTACGTAAAAAGATTCGAATTACTGGTTTTTATTATAGACAACAATTTTAGCGTGGCTCTACACGTTTTTGTTATTCTCGAGAAATTGCAACAGTTCGTTTTTTCACACGTATATGTTTTCGTCTAATTTCGCATGCATCCAACCTTAATGAGCGCAAAATCGGATAATGAAAGTTTCCAAACAGATTGAATTTTTCATCGGCCCAACGAGGTATATCGAAATGGTTACATTTACGGCGATTATTTCTGTATTCGCGTCGATGCGATGTTAAATCGGTGCGGATCGATGCCATGACGCTTTATCGTTATTAATTCCTCTTTTAACGTGCGTTATCATCGAATTTCGAAAACGCACGAGCGCCGAAGATCAAAGTCGATTTATCGATATTTTTAATCATTTTTTTTTTCTCTCCTCTCGTTCTTTCGTTTTCCGCCAATTATTCAACGCACACAGAAACACTTAACATGAAAAGAATTAATAGAAAAAGGGTATAATCGTGCGATCGCTCGCCAATAAAATTACCGTCACGTACTTTAGTCGTTTAACGCGCTAACGTATTCCGTTTCGCGGCTAACGTCGAGTCGCTTATATTACCGGGAGAACGTTTCATGAGGAAGTTGGGCCAATTACAAGGAGATGTCTTTATCTCCCTTCATCTTGATGGTGTTACTAATGGTACGAAAAAATATTCAAGAGATATAGCGAGAAAAGTCATACGTCGTTTCAAGTATTACATGATGACTCCGATTGTCGTTAAACGAAATCGACCTATGCGGTCGTATGTCCTTAAATTATATTAATTCTTTATTGGTAATGAAATTTTAATCGAGGGAGAAATAAAAAATGAATTGCACGTATGCAGCTCGAAGGATGACGTGACATTAGAATCAAAAGAAAAGAAAAATAAAATGAAGATTGTCGAAACGACTTCAAGCGACTTTTCTAAATCTTTTTGATCTTTCGACTAGTAACTCAGAGTAGTAACGAGTTACGTGACTAGTCAAATATATCTCTTATCTTATCGGTGATAGAGAGTTCAAAGAGAGTAAGAGAAAAAAGGGGGTTAACGTTCGATCGATGGTTAAGGTATAGAAGGAAGGAAAAGAAAAAGAAGAAGGAAGAAATGGTAAAAGATGAGAATAAGGGGTTGGTTTTGGAATGGTAGAGAAGGGATTGGTATTAAAGACGAAAGGAAGGAAATACGACGCGACAGTAACGTTTTCTTACGTGCGCGCAGGTGGAAGCACTTTCGAGAAGCACGAGAACTACAACGGTTCCCTCCTGCAATTCCATCGCGTCGAGAGACGACAAATGGGGGTGTATCTCTGCATCGCCAGCAACGACGTGCCACCGGCCGTTAGCAAGCGAGTGATGCTCGCCGTGAATTGTAAGTTCCCGTTCCTTTCTTCTCTCTGATTTCCGATCGTGACCTCTCTTTTCTACCGCGAACTTTCTACTTACGGACGTATGTACGTACATACATACATACATACATACCTATGTATGTACTATACCTACGTACGAGAAGAACGAATTGTCCTTCTACAATCGTTGCTTTGTGTTTGGATTGCGTGGGTGTCTCTGTGTATATATTTGTGTGTGACGTAACGACCTGGCACTGTGGAAACGACGCGTCCGTGCAAGCTGGAAGACGCTGACCGTCGACTTCGACCAAACTTCCTTCCACCCTTTTCCTCCCTCTTACCCTTTATCCCACGATCTCTTTATCGATCACTTTTCGTATTCTTTCCTCTTCTTTTCCATTTTTTTCTTTTAATGTCGCCTTTGAAATTTCTCTCTCTCTCTCTCTCTCTCTCTCTCTCTCTCTCTCCTCTCCTCTCTCTCTTCAACGTAAAGCTTTGATGTTGAATTAATCCCATCGTATGCGGGCTTCCGCTGTTCGGTACAAAGTTCACCTATTAATTACGCTACTGTCATTTTCATAATTGCGATACTTCCGGTTCATTGTTCCGATCACAAAAAGATGTAACGGGATTTTGTCCCGTGCGTTAAAAGAGAAGTTTCTCCAACAACGGAGAATATTCGCTGATAATACTAATATGTGCTTTAACAAAGTACATATCTTTATCTTCGTTCTTTTCTAGTTTCCAGGAGATAAACGGAGAAACTACAATTGTAAGGTAGAGAGAAAGAAAGAGAAATCAATTTGTTCTTCGGTTACTATCCTCCGTAGAGTACAAGAGAACATGAATGGTTTGTTTGCGACTTCACCCTGAAATTTTAGATATTACAGCGGATAACTAAGTTTGCGACGGAGAAACAAGGTTTATGGGTTCGTCAGCAGGTTCGTCAGAAGGAAGTCGTCTTACGTACTTACTATCTCTTCGAGAGGTTGTTTCATTTTCTCGACTACGATCGACTTTCTCGCATTGGTTTCGTGAAAATCCTTTTTAAATATTCTATACTTTCTCGATCGATAATATGGTCGATGCAACGAGATAAGCTTCCTGCTTAAGATGCCTGCCATTTGAATTTTCTTTTCTTTTCTTTTATTACGATCAGAATACCAAGTATTTCTTTGAATTCTCTTTTACAACGAGTAGTTCAACAACTCCTTGTATATTAATTTCGGAAATGTATTATAACAAAAACCAATGAAATTAACAAAAGAGATAGAGAAATATAGAAATTGTTTTTCTTTTTTTTTTTTTTTTTTTTTATTTTTTTTTCTTGCGTTAAAAACTTTAGGAATATCAAACCGTGCATACTTCCTGAATCGTGAACTCGCAAAATTTGATAGGGAAGCTGATTTCGGAGGGTTTAAAACGGACGACGAGGTAAATCGATTGCGTCGGCGAGTCGCTTCAATGCGGACTTCGAAACGACTGTTCCGAGAACATAATTCTATCTCTTTCTCTTTCTTTGCCTCTACGTTTCTCTTTCGCGTATTCTATATATTTCTATATATATTTACCTTTACCTGTGCGGTCCTTCGTTTCCAGAGCCAGTTTTGTTTCCCATTAAGATACTGCGACGAGAAATAGCAATGTGCGTAATTAAATTGGTTGCTTCGAGTATGATTAGAAGAAAATATAGAACGTCTCCTCTCTCTCTCTCTCCTCCTCCTCCTCCTCCTCCTCCTCTTTCCTCCTCTCCTTTTACCTTTATCTCTTTGATATTACTAGTGAATTAAACATGGAATTGGAGTGCACTCCTAGCGCCGAAATAAGCTCCGTCTTTAGTTTATGGAAATACAAACGAACATCTTCAAACTTCATATAACCTGATAGTACTTTTGATATCTTACATGATTAATTTCAGCCCCAACTCGTGCCATTTGAACGGAATCGGAGATCATAATTCTAAATACCCAGTCTTTCAGAGTCATGAATATTAGACATTTATTATATTAATACAAAATGATTCGATAATCGTCTTAACGTATTCATTGACACGAGTTACCTGTTTCATCAGAGATATTTTTATCGTTAAAAAAAGAATAAATCGCGTAGAAAGAATTTATTTATTGAGTTCGATCGAACGCGCACTAGTTTCTCTCTTGTTATATTATACTAGTTATATTAAATGTGAACGGTAAACATAAGATAAATATCGAAAACGATCGTGTTACTTTCTCGTGGACATTTCCTAAACATTTTATGGATTATATGTAATATTTATATGTAATATTGTGTGCGCATGGAACAACGATGAACGATACGAATTATTCGGAAAGTTCTCTCAAATCTACCCGTTGAGAGAGAGAATACTTGTACCCTGGGAAAATTCGAGTTTGACACAGTCAAAAGCGTATTAACGTCCATCGCGTGTCTTCTATCTTATCTCTTTGGATTTACGTTTCGCGTTAGTAACTTCTCTATCTGTAAATGGACGTGTATCTACTCCTTTCAAATGGATCATGCATATTTACGAGATAAAATCTCGATTGGCATAATGATCGTCGGGTTGCGTTTTATCTCGCGATATTTATAATTCAAGGGTTAAACCGTCTAGTTGGATCGTCGAAATTAAAAAAAGAAATTTATATTATTTAATAAAGTATTATATTTAATTTTCTTAGTCGCACCCACCGTGACGGTACCCAATCAGCTATTAGGCGCACCTTTGGGCACCGAGGTAACATTGAAGTGTTACGTCGAGGCTTTCCCAAATACGATTAATTATTGGGTGAAAAATCATCGTGGGACGAACGACGAGATGCTGCTAGAGGGGTGAGACCGTATATTATTTTCTTATTCACTTTGATCCGACGTAGGAAAAAGTAAATCTTCCTTTTCTTTTTCCTTAACTTTATTAAACGCAATTTAGATTTCTTCTTTGTTAATTCTTTTGCTTCATCAGTCTTCGTTAGAGTCATCATTTTAATGAAGCTTCAGCGTAGTAATCCATTGTTCGTTCTATTACAGACCGAAGTACAGCGTTCGCGAGGAACGATCGGGCTATAAAGTCCTAATGGAGTTGGCGATCAAAGGATTCACGGAACAGGATGTGGGGAGCTACAAATGCATCTCTACTAACAGTCTTGGCCGGGCCGATGGTACCTTAAGATTGTATGGTATGTTAGATAAAAGGATTGCAAAGAATCTTTCATCGAATGATTCTAAAAGAATTCGAAAAATGTGAAGTAATGAGAAATGTTATCTTCATGAAAATCGAGATAAGTAATTAAAATTCTTCAAATTTTAAACATTTAGTAGTTTTTATAATGATAGTATTATAATTTTTAATATACATATTCACGCGTCAAAGAGTACACGAGGGCCATTAAAACGAACGAAAATCGTCATCTTACGCTTAGCACGAGCACGTAGTCGATAGATATATCGACATAACGCTTATCCCTCGACTGTTACAGAGATCAAAATCGGCTTTGACAGAACGTCTCGTGGGAAGGACCACGTGTCTATCATAGGCGGTGAGTAGATTACGCGATGTCACTGTCGATATCCTTCTATTTTTATCCTACATTTAATTCCATCGTGTATCCATATAACGTATTTTACATTTAAATGTACGAACGTACATTTGCCCACGTGATTTGTCAAAAAATTATTACATTTATTATTATTAGAAACGACGAAAAAGAAATTATAGACGAAATTTATCCTCTTACAGGTTTAGCAGAAGCCGCTCAAAGTTCCGGGGCGAGCAATGCCGGTGGAAGGGCTCCAGGATACACTAATAGCTTGTCGCATATTCTTTCGATGTTTCTCTTCATACCAGTACTCTGGCCACGGTGAAGAAGGCATCCCTTCTTGTTCACTGCAAAGTTGCTGAGTACCGGATGATTGTGTGCCAAAAAGAGGTTTCTCCAAAGGGCGAAAAATACGCGAAATTGTCGTTCGAGCACAAGGAGTGTGCGTGCGTGCGTGCGTGCGTGCGTGCGTGCGTGTATGTGTGTGTGTGTGTGTATTTGTGTGTATGTAAAAGAAAAAAAGTAAGAAGGAGCGAGGAAACGCGAAGAATGAGAGAGAGCGAGAGAGCGAGAGAGCGAGAGAGAGAGAGAGAGAGAGAGAGAGAGAGAGAGAAAGCAAGCATAAGAAAGGCTCTTCCTATCTTCCTTTTCCTACTCCCACGCGCCGAACGAGGAGTCTTAGGTCAATGGATGTTTGTCAGTGTACGCGTCTCGACGTAGATTTGCAAATCGCCAAGAATCAGTGAGAAGATCGCGATAAGCGATGATAAGCTATATAGCTCTCGTGGGAGGGAGAGAAAACTCGCCGCCAAAAGGGGATCGTGCTATCATGCTTGGTCCTTTTTTAATCATGCTTAAATACACAAATTGTCGATAATAATTAAACGATCATTTTGTCATTGGTATAAGCGCTGGAGACGTTTTAGACGTCTCGGAAATCGATGTTTCGAAATAAAAAAGAAAAGAAAAAATAAATCATCGTCGAAAGTTACTACCTTTTTCACGTCCTTTGAATTAACTCTTTGATAGAATTTTCAACTATTCGACATTGTTTAACGTGAGTCGAGTAAGTGCTCGGAACGAATATTTTATAATTCGGTACTCGTCCACGATAATTCTCACGAAGATTCGACGTACCATCGAACATTTCGCTTTAATGAAAAGTACATAAAAGCGTTTTTAACTTGGCCAATCAAAATTTACAATTTTCAGTGATAAATGATATTTTTCCTACTTTTCCTAATTTTTCCTATCCGTTTCGTTCATCCATCTATCGTACGCATAATCGTACAATCGCATAAATTTCTTCTCATAATTGAAGCCATGCCAAATCCTAATATGTGACTTCTAAAGGTTTCATGCAAAAATTGAATTATAAAAATCGAACGTTTCCTTTTCTTTTTTTTTTCGAATACAATAGTCATAATAAATAAAGTACAAAGTTCATTTTTGTTGGTTATCGTAAGATCTTCCATAATTAATTGAATTCATTATTTATCATATCGTTCTATTCGATTTTTAATAGATGTGTACATTTATACATATGTTATTTTTGCTTCGTCTTATATTATATTTATATGATAGATAATTGAATGAACGCGCGCGATTAGTATCGATTTTTCTCCTTCGATACGCCTAAGATGGCGCTACGAACGTATCGCAAAGTCTTTGACATCCATTGCGCATGCTTCTCACAAGACAAACAACATGTCCGCGGTATCAGCTGTCCGTGGGGTCTTTATTTGGCGTCTGAAATATACGTAGTAATATTTTAAAAGAGAATTTAAAAGTAATTATTATCCTATCGACGAATCTTTTAATTAATTGGTACGTAATAATAATAATAATAATAATAATAATAATAATAATAATATAATAATATCTTCACTATTCCATGTACGTGTATATGTTTTCTATATAACTTAACCTCATAATCTAAACATTCGATTTCAAATTTCATTCGTAATTTATCTTTTTGATAAAAATTGTGTGTAACAAGTATTTTCTTTGTATAATAGCATGAGACAGATAGCTCAACTTATCAATGGAGAACGTGGAAAGCCCAAACCCGTTAGAATGGAAGCTGCCCGATCAAGTGATGCAGTTGCATCGATTACAAATGAAAAAGCGTGCTTTGCAAGCACGTATGAATAGAATACGTAATGTCGATAAAGGATCATCGGCCTTGAATAATTCCTCTAATAATTGTAATTTTAATTTGAAACAAGAAACATCCCAAAAACGTAAGAATCCTTTTGTAAAAGACGATTTGGCGGACAAAGGGCAAAAGGATATGACACTGACGGATCTAGAAAATAGCAATGACAATACTTTGTTTGAGTTATTAAATATTAGCGTTAAGAGACAAAAAACAATTGAGAATACCACGCCAGCTAATCCTTTGAGTTTTACCAGCGTTCTAGCCCAGCTAGAAAATAATGCATGCGTACCAGAAGTAGAAGTTCCAAAAGGTGAAAAGTATGTACCGATCGATTGGACGTTAAAAACTAAAATGAGATTTATGTCTTCGAAGCCGTTCCCATGGAACAGTAAATTGAAAACAAGCGAAGAAGCTTCTGGTACTACGAGTTTTGTAAGGTGTTTAGATATCGGACAAAAGGAAACTACTTTGGACACTAGTCCAAATGCAAGGTGAGCTTTTTCTTTTTTTTTTTTTTTTTTTTTATGAGAGCTTTACGTTCCATTTTTTGTTCTTGTACTATTCAATTTTGCAATGTTTCTATTAGATTTCACCAATGTTGCTTGGTATGGCAACATCCATCATTACCGTGGTTAGAGTTATTCCCTCGCTCTGCTGGCAAAGTGAGTGCAAGTCTAGGAAGCAATTCTGCGGTAGCAAACAATCAACTAATAAGAGATGCTTTGTACAGAGAATGGTGCGATAGTTTCAGATCACTTTTTCATTTGTTGCGTGCACGGCAGTGTCCTTATTTTTATGTCTGTACGAATAATTTCACCGTACTTTTCCGTGCTGCTGGAATATGCGGTCTATCCGAAATGCATGCCTTGTTAACGCCTACAACGCGTGGTTTTCGACAAGCTTTGAAACAAGAAGGTATACAAATTTATAGACATAATTTATATTTCAATCTAATGGAATTGTTAACGCGCGATGTATGTTTTTTTTTTTTTTTAGAGATCGAGTATACTATGCCATTAAAGAAAGAACATAAAAGGCCATCGGATCCGACCGATTCTGGATGTGAAACTTTGGATTCTAGTTCTTCAGCTTTGATCATTAATGACGAAGAAGACGAAGCGCAAGATAAATGGTTGCAAAGCCTTGGCGTAGAAAATTCTGAGATCCGAAAAATTAATAGTTCTCAGGTAGATGCAACATTACGATGTACGTTTGAGTTTCATTTTCTATAACGTGTTCATCGTCATAGGCGAGAATGATTTTAGAGAAGGAAAGCGAAATGGATAGTATGAAACAGTCGCTCGTTTTTGTCAAAGGTGTAGAAGCACAAGCTTTATTCAACTTGTTAATTAATTGTAAGTCAGCCATAACGACAACTGGTGCATTAGCTGGTGTACCACCGACTCTGCTAGCACCCATGGCGTTTCATGGAGCTACTCTAAAACCATTGAAGGTACTAATTTAATACTTTTTTACATCCTTGAATATGAAATATAATTTTTTTTTTCCCCGTAAAGGTTAAAGAAAGCATAGTTAGGGTGGATAAGGACAGATTTCATTCTTTGGAACTGAAAGGTCCTCTTTTACCTCACGTATTACCTTCTCTTTGCGAAATGATGAAATCGAGCCAATTAGAGGAGTTTTCTGTTAGTTGTGCTCATTTAACAACGACCACATCGTTTTCAGCTGCAAAACATGGTTCAGGTAAGTAGCTCCGTTATAGATCAAATTTAATGTATCGACATCATTATAAGAAAATAGAAAAAAAAACCCCTCCACTCGTAGAACGAATAGAAACCGAGGATGCAGCAAAGATTCAACGAAATGTATTCGGACAAGAGAACTTGAGCGATTGTGGATTTAATAACATTTTGTTGCGACATTTCTGCAACCCAGATCCCGCAAAAATCGAAGTCGTAGAAGGGCTTAAGTATTCCAACGGCTTGTACACATTGTCGTAATAGTTACCGACGATGCTCGATAGCGAGAAAAATTCGTCGGAAGGATTTTTTAATGCATTTAGTTATAACTGTTAATTATACGACAGATTGTTTTAATTATCATTGTGACTTACGGTATCGACAATAATTATTGCGATATCATTTATTTAAAAGACGCTATTATTTCTTACGAGACAATTTACTGATCGTTTTAGATAAATTCGACAATAAGTGCCTTGTAAAATATAAATCACATAAGGTGTCTACGCGAATAATGTTTGTTGACGGTAGTACAATCGCTTTTTGGTTAAATTGTAAGATTACGGGCCCTAATCAAATACACATATAATAGATATTTTAATTTGAAGTTTTAAGATATTATTCATTTGCATTTGATATAGGCCTGTACCCTAGTTCGCAGATATCTTATCACGAATGAGTCACGCAACTCAATCGTTCTATTATTATACTTTATTTTAAGTCATTCCAATGCAATTATTTAAAACACTTATTTATTATTTCATTTAGGCTACGAATACTCGTCTAAAAGAAAAGGAAGAAAAAGAAAAACAAAAAAAAAAACAATAAGAGAATCTAGCTGCGTTCGCCAATTAAATGAATAATAAATAAATTATTGTTTTATAGCGACCTCTTTTCTTTTTCCTTTTAATCGCCATTAGCGATTTGAGAAAATGTACTCCTGAGAAACAAAATGCATTAGATATACGATCGAGTCGTTGAAAAAAATGGATGGCCTGTTAACGTCGAATTTTTGAAGACAGAAGTAACCATAGGTGGGGTCCGCAGATTGAACCGCCCCTAAAAATAACAAATCGATATTCCCTCGTTGCCCCCAAACCGGTCGCTCGGTCACCTCGTGCGCGAAAAATCAATTTATCTGTTATACGTACGTAGGAACTTTTTTTTTTTTACAAGCATGAGCCAAGGATTTCTGCATAAAATTCTCTTTTCTTCCGTCATCGAACGCGTTACGTTAGCCCCACCTCGTTCTTGTCTTTACATTGACCTTAATCAGGAACTCTCGGGTAACGAGTCGGCAGTTAAACGAAGGCGAACTTGACGAAATCTTCTCTTTGACTTGGCAATGTTTCGTTATTCGAGATATTTTTACCGTAGAAAGACTTTATCAGTCAATGAATCTCTCGTTACGAGTCTTTCAGTCGAATTTTTTTTCGTTAACGTTCGATCGATTAGGATCCTATTCTTGAATTATTTAGCAATATATCTAGGATCACGTTGAATTTCGAACGCAGCGAAATACAGACGGACGAAGAGAGAGAGAGAGAGAGGAGAGACGATCTCGCTCTCTTTCACGATGTGGTGTACGCATAAACGCGGCGAACGATTACGTCAGCGCCCCGTTGCAGTCTCTGCTCATCGTATTGCGACACTCCTCGAACGAACAGCAGTTTCATGTTCCAAGGCCCCTACGTGTTCTTCTCAGAGCTCCTTCTGAAGACTCGAGCAACTTACTGTCTCGTTGCGTATATTGCTGCCCCCCTCGCTCCTTCGTCATGCTATCTTCTTCTTTGTCGTCCATTTAGAGTAAGGCCACGATGGTTTTGTTTAATTTTTACAAAGAGCCAAGTATCGGTTCTTCGAATTTATCGATGACTAATAGTTATGAATATTGAATAGCGCTCTCATTACTGGCTGACACGTTTTATCGACAAAAGAATTGCAATCGTAATAAACCATGAGAAAGAATGAAAGAATAAATTTTGGATATTTTAACGTAACGTTTGCTCGAATTACTTCTGAACAGTCGATTCTATTGAATCAACTTTTTTTTTCCTCGAAGGAAGGAAACAGAGTACTTTTATGTACGGGGTTTTTTACAAGAATCGAAAACAAAATACTTTCGCTATGCATTCTTCACTTTTCTTTTTATCGTCCATTAGGAGTTGGACTTTCGTCATTTATTAATGTGGAAAACAAATTTCTTCCTGCTTTTGTCCCAAACGTCTATACGAAATATCTTTCCTCTTTTATGCATTCTACGCGCGTGCTTCAGTCTATTTCGGTTCTCGCTGCGAAGACAACGAAAAGCGGGCACGGCTATCGGATTTTCACGTTCGTTAAGAAAGAGTTTTCTTTTCGATCGATCTCGTGGCATATTTAATATCGCATCAACGTCTAATATATATTAACGTTCCCCCGGTTCATCACAAATCAATTATTCCGAAAGATCAAGCACGAAGAAGAAGAAGAAGAAGAAATAAAAGAAAGGAAAGGGGAGTCTACTGGTTGGTTCTTCGCGTACCGTCCAAATCCGAAAATATCCGATCGCGAAGAGGAAAAGTTCGAGGTAGGCGCGCGCCAAGATTGCGAGCTTTGTAAGTAGGCGCGTACCATCCTTGTGGGGATTTTCAGTAGAAGAAAAATAGAAAACAGAATAAGAGAGTATGAAAGAGAGAGAAAGGAGAGAATATGCCTTTACTCGCGAGCGTCCGATCGGTCGAGGCAACCCTCGACTATATATATATATGTGTATATATATATGCATATATATATATATATATATATATATATATATATACGGGAGAGTTCAGGGTGGATAAAGCCGCCGGGTACGCGGAGTTGGGGAGTAGAGGGTTTTCCATGAGTGGGGAGGTGGCCAAAAGAGGGGAAACTGGAATACGCGCGGGGAGATAGAAAGAGCGAGCGAGTTGTTCGACGAGGAGACGAAGACCGGGCGAAGAGGAGGAGGAGAAGAAGGAGGAGAAGTTGGAAGCGTACGATGTTGCGTGTGCGCGCGCGCACCACCTCTCTCTCTCTCTCTCTCTCTCTCTCTCTCTCTCTCTCTCTCTCTCTCTCTCTCTCTCTCTCTCTCTCTCTCTCTCTCTCTCTCTATACACGCGTGTCCCTATCGGGCGTACACTTTACGCGCGCGAGAAAGAGAGAAACTCCGTGTCTGTTGCGTAGCATGAGGCTTCTGTACGATATATGCCTACACGTTTACGATTTAGTTTCGTATACGTTTTACCACGGGGGGTTTCAAGAGTAAAGGGAGAAAGAATGACGTTCGTTGACAATGACGATGAAGACGACAACGATGAAGACGACAACGATGAAGACGATGAAGACGATAACGACGACGATGACGACGACGACGACGACGAGGACGACGACGACGACGACGGCGACGACGACGACGACGACGACGACGACGACGACGACGACAACGACGAGGAGGACAACGAGAACGGGGACGGGCACGACCACTGGCACGACACCGCGTGGGGGTTGCACGGAGACCCCCTGGTGGGGCTCGGACTCCCGACCCCACAGTCCCCCGCTGGAAATGATATCAGTCGCGACTCGGTCGAGGGAGCCCCAACAGCACGACTACGCTCGGTGCCCCTCTGACGCGAACCACGAACTTCCTCGCGTACCTCGTCCTCGCTTTTTTTTTCAACGCTTTCTCTCTCTTTTTCTCTTTTTCTCACTCTTTATCTTTCTCTTTCATCGTTGAGGTTGCGGGGAACATAAGGGCATAACGGTGCATCGTTGTGGTTGATTTAGTGCGTAAAATTAGACTTTCTCTTCGACTTTTGTCATCATCGTTATCATCAACGTCATCTTCATCTTCTCTTCTTCCTCTTCTTCTTCTTCTTCTTCTTCTTCTTCTTCTTCAGTGACCCCGTGCGCTTCCTCAATAATACGATCGGAGGAGGCAACATCGAGGACTTTGTAATAACGAAGGTAAGAGAGTTTTGCAAGTTGAAGGTAGCCGTCGTTGGTGTCGGCGACGTCGAGGCGCGGATATTAATAGAGCGCCGACGACGGTGAGGACGGCGACGTAGTTCGGTGAGATGAATCTCGATTCTCTTTTCCCTCTCTCTCTCTCTTTATCTCTCTCTCTCTCTCTCTCTCTCTTTTCTCTCTCTCTCTCTCTCTATCTATCTATCTATCTATCTATCTATCTATCTCTCTCTCTCCTCGCTCGTTCGCTGCTTACTCTCTCCGTCTGGCACGCAACATAGGATGGCATGGCCTCGATCCCTCTGTCGCGCGTACGCGCTGACACTCTTTCGGCTCGTCGTCCTGTCCATGCTCGCTTTATCTGCACGCGGTTAGATCGAAGAATACACGTGATTCTCAAGTACTCGCAGATATTCAGAAATACGGAAAAGAGAGAGAGAGAGAGAGAGAGAGAGAGAGAGAGAGAGAGAGAAAAAGAAAAATATAAAAAGGGAAAGAAAGAAAACAAAAGAAATGAAATTATACCAATTGTTTGTTCTTCGCTAGAAAAGATGTCTCACCTTTCCTCCATCTTGTTTTTACCATTTTCCTCTTTCCGAAAATAAGTACGCGTTCCCCTCAGGATAGCCCCCTTCGACGCTATGCAGTCACTCGTGCTTGTCTATTCTATTTGTTCGCATCGACCCACCGTATATTATCGGCGGGCGTACGTACGAAGAGAGAAATAGGAGAGAGAGAGAGAGAGAGAGAGAGAGAGAGAGCCGTTCGTCGAGCTGTTTCTCCTCTAGCGAATCGAGGAATCGATTTTCGGGCCGAACGCTGTGTATCTTCCGGACCCCCTACGTCAGAGAGTGTCGGCATGGACATACCCCCCCCCCTCTCTCTCTCTCTCTCTCTCTCTCGTGACGCAATTCGTGACGCAATATACGAGCCCTTCGTTTTAATCTCTACCATATAATCGTTACAAAATTTCTTGTTGTATCGTCAAATAAACTTTGTATGGAAATGTTCTCTTCAAAGTTACAATCTTTTATTTGCCCAATTACGATTCTTTCGGGAAAAGTATTTGCATTATTGTAAATTTGACATATTTTTTCTAAAAGTATCGAGTGTGCATCGTTCAACGATTATATTCTTTTTTTTTTTTTTACGAGAGTACACGTGTTATCAATGTTTCTTTATTAAAACAATAGACAAGCATGTTTTGCTATTTTATTTTTTTTTTTGTTCACACGAGACTTTAACCTTCAAACGTTTTTCGTAAGAGTAACGATCGAACTGAGGTAATCATCTCTGGTGTCCTCTTTCTAAAAACATAGGAAAAGGAAGGAAATATAAATTCGTAGGAGACGAAGAAGGTAAAGGATGAGGATGAAGAGGAGGAAGAGGCACGTAGCGAGCCCCTTGGAAAGTGCGTGCGTGGGTCCACCAACGAAATTATGGATCGAGGCGAGCCAAGCGTTCGCGTCTGCGCGTTCATACTTATCGCATAACTCTCTCTCTCTCTCTCTCTCCCTCTCTCTCTCCCTCCCTCCCTCCCTCCCTCTCCCTCTCTCTCTTTCTTTCTTTCTTTCTCTAGCCCCTCTGTTCTCTTCTCCCTTTTCTTCTCGCTCACTACCCCTCCCTGTCTCTTCTTTCTCTTTTTCTCTTTGCTTGCACGTTTTATACGCGCTTCCCGTGTCCGTGTGCATGAAAATACGGACGAGTTCACCCTCGGAAACAACCCTGTCTTTTTTTCGATCGTTCATCCCTCCTTTTCTCTTTTTTCACGCGTTATCCTTTGTCGTTTTATCTCGTACGTCGGGAGGTACGAGTTTACGCGACTTTTTCTCGAAATCTCTACTATATCTCCTTGAAATCGCTAGAATGTATACTTTGAGAAGTACCCTTCTCAAAATCCCACGAAATAGTACTCTAGATCTCTTTTGAATAGTTTTATAACGAGTATGGTAATATTTTGTTTATACGAATACATTCAGATAAGAGAATTTTACTGTTTTTCTTTTATATCAATTTTCTTTTGTTCCTATACCATAAGGATTGAAAGTTATTAAACTCTGAATTCGTTAATCTGTTTATTAGATAATGCGATGAATGAATGAATCATCTTTCAAATGAAATGTCTAAAATGGATACTAAATAAATGAATGCACGATATATAAAATATGACGAGATAACTAAGTTGCTTAATTAGAAAGTGTCTATTCCGGTAACTTATTGATTTTATTTATTCATATAAATACACATATAGAGAAAGAAACACAATACGAAAGAAATAATTCTCGTAAAACAGAATTCGTTTGTATTCGTTTAATGTTTTCTTCTTAGGCAACAGGACACATCAACCTTTCGTCGTTAGCCTAGTGTTTATAAGATTTGTTATTCACGCTCGCCTACCATCCACGAAGACGACTCAATAGCAGTGTTTACACGATCGTCGCGAGAAGAGGGCACGGTTGTCACGAAAGTATCGTTTGGCTTAGCGAGCCCGTGCAAGAGGATATCTTTCGAGGCTCGTTTATGCAACACGTGTACTATAATATCTATATACTTACATACATATATAGATTCGCGAAAGTATAAACGCGATCTCTAGCAGTTCGAAGGATCGCAGTTTGGAGCTTGATAAAACGGTGATTACGTTTAAAGTGCATGGTCCTTCGCGGTTCAACCTCTCTAAATGTCTCCTCATGGACGAGCTATCCGTGATGCACGAACGATTACGATCTAGTCAGTATTGCATAGTAAGTATCTCTTGCAGTGCATATATACACGATCGGTAGACGAGGATCGGAATGTTTTTTCCGTGTGCAACGCGTCAATTAAAACTGCAACGATGTTAACGTGATGGCCGTTTCGTGGTTGTTTCAATGATGATGTAACTATTATTACAAGAGGCTCTTTGTTATCTCAAACGTATTATATACAGTGTATATACGCTATATATATACTGTGTGTGTGTGTGTGTGTGCGCGCGCGCGCGCGCGCCGCATGCACACACATGTACATATATATATATATGATATATATATGATATATATATATATATATATATATATATCATCTGTAGAGATATGTGACACGTGTGCACGCGTCCGTATTTCAACTCTTGGCATTATTGACAAAGAGCCTCTTTTTCTTTTTTTTATGCATCTCACGAATAATAATCTCTTCTTTAATTCGATCGTATTCAACGAGTCATGATACGTAGATACGTATTAATAGGTATACGGAACATTGGAAAACAAGTCGTTGTTCGACGGTAACTTTCCTTCGTATCGTCGATCGATCGAGCGTAAAGATTCCACGTCGTAGAATCATTTTATTTCATCGTAAGCACACCTTATATAATGCGTTTTCCATGCTTACGTAAAAATGAGACATATGACTTTTTATCTTACAATTAGATATTTTCCTTTTTTTAGCTGCTCTTAAATTATTGAGTTCTAATCGTCCTATGATGACTAATCGAGAATTCTTGGCGTTTCAGGGATTACAGTCTGCTAAAATAATGGGCGAGAAAACGTTCAATCTCACTTGGAACAATCACCTTGCAAACTTGTCAGGTTTGTTCGAGGGACTTTACAAAAGTGGCTCCCTCACGGATGCTACCTTAGCTTGTCAGGGTGGCATGCTAAGGGCACATAGGTTGGTTCTGGCAGCATGCAGTCCTTATTTCGAAAGAGTTTTCAAGGAGCATTACGGCGAACAGCCCATACTTATACTCAAAGGCAGGTAACATATATTTACATTTCATTCGTCAATATATACAGATAATATAATATTTTCCTTGATCTCGCTTTTATCAAGTCATACGATTAAAATCTTCTCTCTAACAGATTAGTTTACGACGGCGTCGTAATTACTTTCCGCGACGACGAAAATAAATGTCTTTTCTTAAATAGGTAAATGATCGATATTACTGTTAACAAATTTTATCTCTTTTAATTAATAACACGGTTGATGTTTAATCGACGTTCTCGAGCCTCTAATAAAATCGCTTCTGTTCATTTCGTTAAAGCAGAAGGTCAACGTAAATTCATTATGCAAATGAATTTCATGTCGCCAGGCCTCTGTTATCATGAGGCACGATAAGCAAAATCTGGACGTATATTAACGCGCGCGCGAGCGCGCGCGCGAACAATACATAGCATGTGCCGCTTGAATTGAATAATATAGCTTTAGCTACAATTGAACCAGCAGATCTATATGTGCAATACTACTATTCTATAACAATCGTTTACTCTACTTTCGTGCTACTCGATTTATCATTGAAATTGGATTTGTATCTACTAAAGGGTTCTTTCCTTATCATCAAGATTCGTTGCTTCTCTAAAAACGAATTATATATATATATATTTTTTTTCATAACTAAGCGAAGTTTCAACGAAAGAGATGATAAACGCGTGAACAAAGTCGATTAATCTTATCTCATTGACCGATGATTTATTATTTATGATTTACATTCGCGTGTCCGACAAGATTTGCCTTAAGGCTTTTAGGTAATTATTGAAATTTATTCGCAGGCGTTGCCGTGGAAGAAATGGAGTGTCTCTTAGACTTTATGTATCGTGGCTCGATCGACGTAACCGAGGAACATTTACCCTCGTTGATAAAGACTGCAACGGACTTGGAGATACGTGGGCTCTCGGGAGATCAGAGAAATCAGGATAACGGTAGAAGCTCCTATAACAGGGTAGACCCGAGAACTCAACGATGTCACATCGAGACGAGGGTTCACACCACCGAGTACATGAAGGAACCTTCGGTCATACCATTTCTACCGAAGCAATCGTCGGTCGACTCGTTGGAGGATACTATCAAGGTCGAGGAGATCGAAGTCGAGGACGATCCTATGGTAATGGATGGTCACGAGGATTCATTCGACGAACCATTGCGATCATCCGGGACGCAAATCGTACGATCTTTTTCTTTTCTCACCTCGAAATTCAATATTAATTCAATTTAACATCTAGATTTGTTGTCTTAATTATTTAGAGGCGCATACCACCTCCCATGTACAAACGAGAGACGAGGTTCAAGGGACAAAAGAGAGTGTCGGTAGGTAGAATAACCAGAAACAGCGATCCATTGGATATAAAGCCAAAAGATCGTTCGTCCTTGAGAGAAGACTCGGATAGAGAATGGCCTTACGAAGATTCGGGTAGTGCGATCAAGTCGTTTAACAATGGCTCCGTGGATCCTACCGTACCTGATATTCAGATGAACGATGATCTGAGAGAACAGGAGGAGAACATTGTGGGTAAACCGTCAATATTAATTATAATCCTTCGTTATAATTCGAATCGACGTAATTGTTTTTTTCTTTTCTCATAAAGATATCACCAAAGAGTCCGGAAGAGACGTTGAGTATAGGTGTAAAGAGAAAAGCTGAAATGATTGGGAAAAGGGGTGGTGCGAACGAAGGAAGGGGGGAAATGAGGAGCTCGTTAAAGTCAGACAGAGCCCAATATAAACCTTTCTCGTGCGACCTTTGCATTTTGGCATTCACAAGAGCGTCTCACTTGGCCAGACATAGAAGAGTACATACAGGCGAGAGACCGTTCGCGTGTAACATATGTCCGAGAATGTTTGCAAGACAGGACAAGTTGAAACAACATCTCGACTCGCATTTGCAATCTTCCAAGAGAAAGACTAATTTAACCGCGGCGCACACCATGTCGACTCCAACGGTACCGGTGAAAGGAAAACGTGGAAGACCGAGGAAGGTTTGAACGATGATAACTTCGATAAGATTATCGAAGTAAGGTAATCGTCCTTGTTCACTCGACTCGATTGAAAATCTTTGACGATTTTTCAGGTGAATACGGAACAGTCGGTTATACAAGACTTTTTGAAGTTTGGCGAATTCAGCTCGCTTCTCGACAAGTCCCACTCTAACGATACTTTGAGTAAAAATGATGAAACATCAACGAAAACATCGCCGACGACCATGACGTCGACGACAATGACAACGGCGGAAGGCGAAAAGAGAGTCACCACCAATCGCGAAGAATATTCTAAACAAAGGGACGCGGATAACAATGGCAAAGACAAGGATAAGAGTAAAGACGAGGTTGATTATGGATGCCAGGTCGAGAATAGTCGAGATATGCCACGTATCGATTTTCAGGGATAAGATCATTTTTCAAATTCATACGTGCCGTTGGGATCATTTGGTTGCGCTTATTCGTTTACCTTGTACCTGAGGTATATTACGCTGGCGACTAGACGACTACGTTGCACTTACGAATTCTCAATAAAAGTAATAAAAAGAACGATGAAATTAGCGATCAAGAAGGAGAATCAAACTTCGATAGATCGTAGTATTAATCGACGTTCGAGTGACTGTTTCTTTTAACCGCGATAAGATTATCGAAAGGGAATACTAATCTACGCTGCTGGAGAGATTCGACCAAATTACGTTTATCGACCAAATTAGCGCGGAGATATGGTCTAATTTACTCTGTAAATTTATCCGGTCCCCTTTTCTAAATAAAACGAGACGGGAAATGATTGTTCTGCTATTGGTATCTATTCGAACGAGAAAACGAATGCACTACTGATCGACACGCTATACGTTCATATATACGTAAATCGCAAAATATTCGTTGTGAAATTAGAATTGTAATGCTATTAACAATTATTTAACGACTTAATCGTTGTATCGAACACACGTGCGGTGTATGCAATACATTTTACAACTAGAAGTTGGCTCGATGATAGGATTCTGAGCCAATATGTACGTACCATACATTAAAAATAATTCCGAATTATTTTGTCATACGATTACGATTACGATAAGTCAAGTACAAATCTCCAAATATTATTGCACCGAAGGCGAAGTGTGCGTGTCTGGCTGGTTGGCTGGTATATATATATATATGAAAGGATCTATACCTGAACTGTATATCATTAGACGTATTTTCCATATATGCCATTTCAATTTGTTAGTGCGTAAAAGGAAAACTTGGTTCGTCGAACGAACAAAAGTTCATTGTTTCATATATCTTCTTGGTGTTTATTGTTTAAACGAATTTAGATTAGATATTATCGGGTATATTCGGAAAGATACCTCATCGTATTTCGTACGATTCAAACATTATATATATATATATATATATATATATATATATATATATATATATATACACACATATATATCGAAGGATGTTTTTACTTTGGTCATTATTACATGATATTATATCATATGACGGATAGCCAAGTTAATGCCATAGAATAAAATTATAGGAGTTTTATTTCTTTTGTTTATTATTCATCTATATCAAAATACATATGAAAGGAATGAGCTTCGATGTATTAAAGGAACGAATTACATATACGATATAGAAGATTTTTCAAGATATATTGCAATTCAAATTCTATTCTTGCAGATTACGTGATATAAGATTTTGCAATATTTTAGTCGTATCGTTTTCGTAACATGTGTTCGATTAGACATTGGCAAAAAGAAAGAAAAGAATATCAGTTAGTCCAATAGTTTTGCCTCTTTAATTGATTGTTGTTGTTTGTTAAAGTGCCGTTTCGTTCTAGTTATCAACGATCGCTGATCCAATACTTATTATCTCACTTTTTTAGGTTTTTTTTTTTTTAAATCATGTGCAATTTTTTAAGTGATATACTATAACGTGGAAAGCTACGAATGAACTCTCTGTTATTTCGTGGATGCCCATATAAGTGAACATAAGTGAGTCTCCATATCTTATAAGTGTATTATGTAGTGACATGTAAATAATATATCTTACGACGACATAACTTTCGCTTTATTCGCTTCCTCACATTTTAGCGTTTTTCTTTCTTAAAAAGAGAAAACAAATTGACATACATTAGGATACGACTTTCGACCAAAAAATGATCGAATATCAATAATTCATTCGCCCTCGTTTATACCATACAGATTATAAAGACCATTTAACTTATACAAGCTATCTCGATATGGATGCAGATGTAGCGATGAAAAACTTACCATCGATACTGTTGTCGTCTTTGTCGTGTTACGAGTTAAAGCTCCTTTTTTATTTCAAATTTTTCAATCGAGATAAATAAGGAATCTTGAATAATGTATGGGATGGGATAGAAAAGTAGGCATTCTTCATCGATAACATAATTTTACTCACTCAATAAAAACTTTACATAATAATGACGTATCACGTAGTAATAATTCTTTAGGTATATCGATCATGCAACGATACGTTTTTGTGTTACACTTTGTTTCTTATCTTTTGTTTTTCTTTTTTTTTTTTTTATGTAACAGTGAATAATGTACCACTGCTGATCTCGATCTCATCTTGTTTTCTTTCTTCATTCTCTCTCTCTCTCTCTCTCTCTCTCTCTCTCTCTCTCTCTCTCTCTCTCTCTCTCTCTCTCTCTCTCTCTCTCTCTCTCTCTTGATATTTCTTTATTTCTTATATCATTCGTTTCCTTACAAGTCATATATGCGTTTCGCTGTTAATTATACGCCTTCGCAATGTACAGCGTTTTTATAAATAGAATTCGTATTCCATTAAGCAAGCACGATTTGGACAATTACGCGCGCACCTTGAACATTTCATTTCTTTTCATTTTTATTTGTTCGGCAGATCATTAAAGATTTCGAGTTACGCTCTTTCAAAATCGTATCGATTTAGGCATTCAAACGAATCGACATCAATTCGTTCGATTCACACTGACGTTGTTATCGTTAAGAATAGGTTTGGTATTGCGGACAAATTAAAAATTGTACGTAAGTTTATTGACCAAATCGATATTCATACGAGTTTGTTTACCCTTTCGAATTTGATAAGAATTTAAAGCCGGGAAATAAGTGCAATTTCGACTGTATTTAAAGAATTCTTTTCTTTCTTACTCTTAATTTGTGACGACTTTCATTGAAAATGACGTACTATTTACGTAAATGTTTTAAATGAACGATATTAATTATTCTAAGTTCTATCTAACGATCTTAGGAATATACGTATTTTCTTGTTCTTGGTAAACCATGAAATTCTTTACTACTATTCGATTTCGTTTGTAACGTGCGCGCGTCAATGTCAACGCCTGCTTATTCATTATTTTCTCTTGTTCACCTTTCCTTCTCTTCTTTTTCTTATTTCCTTTTTTTCTTTTTTTTTTTTATTTTTTTTTTACGTCTCGATACTTATTTGTACGTAAATTAATATCGCTTTATACCGATGTATATCTAGATTTTTGTCGCGTACGAACGTTATTTAGAATATTATTTCAGTGAGCAAGTAACTGGGAGAGCCTCTGCCCTTTTTCGCTTCTCTTCCCACATTTCATGTCTGTTCTTTTTCCTTATCTTTTATTATTTTTCTCATGACTTACAACCCTCGAGTTTTTCATTCTTTTCTTGGCAGTCAACGAAAGCGTTCCAGTTACGACGTACTTTATGCCTTGTGTGTTAACTTAATGCGCCGTGTCTCTCTCTCTCTCTCTCTCTCTCTCTCTCTCTCTCTCTCTCTCTCTCTCTCTGTCTCTCTCTGATTCTCTCTCTCCCTCTCGCTCGCGCGCGCGCGCGCATCGTTCAGACCTCGTATACACTCGTACTCACAAGTACATTCACGCACGGACGCATGCATTAGACACATTCGTTACCCATCGCTTTTTACGTCTCGTCTTTCGTCCTTCCCTTGACTCGATTATGTATAATTACGACATATTCTTTTTCGTCGCGCTCGCAAACTCGCTGAAGGACAGTTTACATGCTTTTTACTTTGTTCAGTGCGAAGGTATACGCGCGAAAATAGAGATATTCTTTGTAGCTTTTGAAAATCTCGTAGGACCGTGAAAGTCGATTGAAGAAAAATTTAGAAAAATATGCGCTTACGGAAATGTATTAATAATCAAAAAGAAAATCTATTAGCGAAATGAATGTACCGAGGCGAGACAGAGAGCAGGTTAAACAGAAGCAAAAGTTAAGTAAGGTTGTAAAATAATGGAATAATGGAATGTGAAAAAAACTGAATTTATTTTTAAATTGATTATATTTCTCGATTAATAGGTATTAACATCGATATCATAATATCGATATATTTTTCAATAATTTTTATATGCTCGAATGATTTTTCTTGTCAATAAATGCATCGATATTGCCGCTACCGTTTCTCATAAAATACTTCTTCGGGATCCAACGAGACTACTTGTCTAACGTATGGCAGCACTAATGCAGATCGATCTTTCAAGGAAAAGATTCTATCTAGCGTTCAGCGAACGCCGAGACGACGAGACGACGCGGAACGAAATACGGTTATCGAAATATAAAAGAAGAGAGAACTATAATCGGAGGTCTCGTAATAACGTTCGCGCGTTTGCTCCATTGTACATTTCACACAACATACACAATGATTATCGTTAAACGAATGAACCGATAATTAATTATCGGTGTAACTTTATCTTCGACTATAATATACGTTTTATTTGGACATTACAAAAAATTGATATTAATGACGCATGACTAAATCGTAAAAGAATTCTGCCGTAGGTTATGCATATGTGTGTATGTGTGTACGTATGTACGTACGTACGTACTATAGATATTCTTTCCGATTGTCGGAAAGTATCGATTGAGTGAGCACGCAGAATATCATTTTTTTCGATGATCCATAATAGAACACGAGAAGACGTTCGATCTTTGAAGAACCGACATTGGTAAGAAATAATTATGAAAAATAAGTGATTTCCTCGTGTCCAATCTCGGAATCGAAGCTACGATATTTCGCTCTTTGACGCTTATCGATTTCCTCGAAATATTCGATCAGGCACGCACCGATATACGATTTTGACAGGTGGGAGGGACAAGAAGACGCTCTTCCTCGGCCTGATTCGCAATCGCGTTTGATTCTTCGTCTATGACGAGGGTCGATCTCGTATTTATTTCTTTTTTTTTGTTTTCTTTTTTTTTTAGCCTTCGTCCTCTCTCTCTCTCTCTCTCTCTCTCTCTCTCTCTCTCTCTACATCGCATTTTTTCCCTTTCCTTTTCCTTCTCTTTCTTCGCCATTTCGAGGAACAGGAACTTCCGCTTAAAATACGAACCACACTGGATGCACACACTCATGCAAAACTCAGCAGCCACGCACAGAAACACACACGCACGCGCTCCTCGGAATAGCGTATCCTCTTCTAGCTTCATCACACCTTCAATCACTCTTTTCACTCTCGACTTTGTTCTCCGTCTCTTCTCTTTCTTTCTTTTTCTTTTTTTATTTTCTTTTTAATCTTCGATCATTCGGTTATTTCGAATCTATATGTCTACGCGCTAATCTAGGTTTTAATTTATTTATTTACTTTTTTATTTATGTATATTTTATTTATATTCTCGCACTTTTTGACGCTCTTTTCCGCATAAGCGCAACGCGTTTTTCTTTCGCACGTTGTTCGATTTTTCTACTTAAATTATCTTTCTCACTCGCTCGATCGCTATATTTTTTTGTTATACATATTCTCTTTACATTCTTTCTACTTAACTTTCTTCGTCCCTCGTCTATCCTTTTTTTTTCCTTCTTTCTCTCCCGTTTTCCTTTGTCATATAAGTCGGCGTTACTGCCACGTAAAAGTGTATCGGATAGTATAGGTATACGTTAACGGTGTACCTATATCTACCGAGTGCCAGTAAAAGTAACATAATATATAATTAATTATATATAAACGCTTCGAGATAGTAATCGCCCGACCTACGGGAGTATTCGTGTGTTTCTTCGAGTAATGTGCGTTGTATTGTGTATTAGTTTGTGTGTGTTGTGCGTATGAAACGTGCGCACACTCAGTTTCCTTCTTATATTGTTTTCCTTTTTCTTTCTGCCTCTCTCTCTATTTTTCTTTTTTTCTTTTTTTTCTTTTTCACTTTCGTAAACGCATGTCTCTCCTTACGTGTATACATGTATGTATATGTATGCGTGTTTTTTCTGTGGCTGCATATGTATGTTCATTGTGTACCTACACTGTCACTTTTATCTTATTTTTTACGATCGTAGAATACGTTTCTACAATATAATGCATCAGCGTTATTATTTAAAGTTTACAGTTTTAGAATTTGGTACTCTCGTCGAGACGACTCGTCGCGCAATATCGTCGTACTTTCGTTCCTCTTCGGTCGGAGCTACGCACGATTTCATAAATATTTTTTTCCTTTACGCGGGGATTTCGGGGATCGAGATCCGATTTTTTCCTCTGGCAGGACGAGCGACGGAAAAGGCTTCGATTCCTCGATCTCGATTGAACGTTTACACGCGTACGTTTATTCGAGATCGAAGTTGTACTCGCGTGAAGAGTATGTATGTCAGCTTCATATTTCATCATTTTAATGAAATTAAAGTTCTTGAGAAAGGAAAAAGGAAAAGGAAATGTAAATAGTCGTTTCTCGAGTTTCAACCTTCCAGCCATTGTATTGCATATGTAAGTACATCTCTTGCAAAGAAAAACAAAAAGAAAAAAAAAAAAAAAAGAACAACAGAATTTCTTTAAAACAAGCTATTATCATCGTCTTTTCCGCGCCTTTCGTAAGCGTCTTTTTTTCTTATCACTCTTTTTTTATCTTTTTTCTTTCTTTCCCGTTTATAACGTCGCGTAGCCGCGATTGCTTAAACCGTATATTGTATTAGAAAGTTGGCAGTTTTCGTTTGTAACGCGATTCGTACCGTCTCATCTTTAATTTCAATGACCGAACCGGTCGTAGCCGTCTTTTTTTTCTTTTTCCTTCTATTTATTTGTTTCCGATAAGTAATTTAAGCTAATCGATTGCCTCTTTAATTAATCGATAGGATAAAATCGATTATGACGAACGACCGCCTTTAGAAATTTATCCGGCTCCCCTCTTTCTCTCATTCCTCTTCTATTACTAAGAAACGAACGAACGAACGAACGAATGAACGAACGAACGAGTGAACATGCGTGTCGGCTTTGATCCCCCAATGTTCTTCTAATTTACTTTTGGTTTATTATCTTTCTGCCTATACTTCCTATTTATTTATATCATTTTTGTTTGCTTATTCTTAAGTGATTTACGTAAGTGCGTGCGAACAGTCACAATCTCGTGTGCACTATATTTTGGTGTGTGTGTGTGTGTGTGTGTATACTTATATATAATACATAATATACATATATATATATATGTATCGTATGTGTATATGTAATATGTATATGTGTATTTTATATATTACTTTGTAATAGGTACTCTCTCTGTCTCTTAATTTTTTTGCTCCTCTTTTTTTGGTGAACGAATACAATGCTCTGTATAAAACTCGTATTTACAAGGTGATCGATTTGTATCAGTAATAATAATTTCTATCTCCTTGCCTCTCCCCTCGCGTTCACTCATCTTTTTTTTTTCTTTTTTTTTTTTATTTATTTTTTTTTTTTTTTTTTTTTTTTTTTTTTTATATACTTCGAGTTTACAGCACCTTTGTCCTGCTCTTCGAGTTTCCAACGATATTTATTTTCACAACATATTAATATATTAATATATTGATAATGTTAATAATCATGATAATGGTAAAAATAGAATAATAATAACTTGCAATATATAGATTCCCGCCGATAACATAAATTTATATCCTGCCAGAGGACAGAGGTCTCTTTTTCTTTTTTCTTTTTTCTTTGTTTAAAACATTTATATATATTTGATTTATTTCTATACAATAAAGGTAATAATTATGTTCATAATAAACGATGGGGCCACGAGCAAACGAGAATTATAAGCGAATAAATAGGTAGTTATGCTTTACGACTATTAATTAAAGACGAATAATTAACCTTCGAATTTCCATCAATGCGATATAATTCTTCTTACCTAGCTTCATAATCTTCTTTTAATCGTTAAAAGTTGAAGTTAACAGTCGTTGAAGCGTTCATGCGAAATCGAGTTTCTATGTAAATAGAAGTAAAACTCCGAAAGGTTACGAATTCGTTTAATCGCATTCGTGCCACGAGATTGTCATAATTAGACGGTTGAAAAGAAAGCTGTGAAGTATTAATTAAGGAGCGCTCGTAAGATCGACTTAATTTTAATGACGAACGTTTAATTGAAAGCGTACGCGAGCGCACGTTTTAATCTTTTCACGAATATCGTCTATTTAATCTTTTTTGAATTATCGTCCGGCTTTGACGAGATTCGTCCGTTCTTTCCGTGAACTCCGTTGTCTGTTATCAGCATAGAAAAAAGGATCATGTACAAAGGGATATTTCGACACTCTTGTCCGACAGTAGGCGGCCGAGCTCTCGAAAGGAACGACAAATTCTCGTCTCATCGGGACATCACGATTTGTTTAAAATAAGATGCTCGATACGTTCTGGACAATGGACAAAATTTCCTCCCTTCTCGTACGTCCATGGCCCTTTAAAATTTCAAACGTAATAAATAATATAGGCACACGTAATATATAAGACGCATATATGTATATATATATATATATATATATATATATATATATATATATATATATATATATATATAGACATATGCGGAGAAACGCGTGAGATACGCATGTATGCATACGCGATAAATATACGTATGAATAAATGCACCTAAATCGTTATATGTATAGACTTATATCGCTAAGGTTCCTTCTTCTCCTCTCGATCTCCCTCTCTCTCTCTCTCTCTCCCCCTCTTTTTCTTTTTCCTTAAAGACTTGATAACGCGGATAACGCGAGTATACGATTATATAAATTGTATGTATATAATGCTTCCGGTGGGGCGGACGTGGAAGTGTGTGTCGATATTTATATAATTTCATTATTATTATAATACGCGTTATGTGAAAGAAACGAACGCAGGGGGATCAAAGGATGTGTTTCGTCTTTTTTGCTCGTTGTATTTGGTCGGCGAATCGATCGATCAATTTTTTCCTTTCTCCTTTGAACACCCGCGTGGAGCACGTCGAGAGGAGATTTTTCGTTACACGCTTACTGTTAGCGGAGAAAAAGTATAAAAGATGAGTTATGTGTGTTTTCTCTTGCCATTTTCTTTTTTCTTTTTTTTTCTTAAAGGAGGTAGAAACTAAGTTAGCTACCTCTCGTATTCTCCGACAACGTGCTCGGCCGTGGTAATACGCGTCTTGATATATCGATTATTTGACCGCCTTTCTTATCGCGCGACGATAATTCGGCCGACTCGTTAATTACCTGGGCGATCGTTATCAACCCTCGTTCTATCGTTCTAACGTTCAAAGCATCGCGCTCTGCTTTCCTATTGACTCCGAGATCTTTTTGCCCGAGAAACGAATTTGCAAAAATTCATTAATATCTCGAGAACGATGCGAGTTCGGACGGGCGAAGGGATTGGAAAATCATCAAAGAGAGAACAAAATAGTACGTTTCTACATCGAAGATAATTTTTCACAATCGTGTTCGACGATCGGTCGCGATTCATTCATTTCATCCAACAATTAATTGCCAATTAATGAAGCAATTTAATACGTACCGCATATTGATCAAAAATAATAATTTAGATTCCAAATGTAATGTTAAAGATTCTGTTAATCATACATTTAGCACTTTATGGTCGTTTTTTTCGGATACTTGTATCGAATGTCGACAGAGAAGGGACGCATCCTCCCTCTCTCTCCCCCTCTCCTCCCCTCTATTTCTTTTTCTTTTTCTTTCTCGTAAGGTACACAAGAACAAAGGATGCCTTATTAAATGCACGACTGGTAGGAGCGTTTGGCAAATGAACTGTTTGGTGATCGTGGAGGAAGGTTGTGGAGGGTGTAGGGCGCCCCGAAGAAGAGAAAGAGCGAGAGAGAAGGATAGAACGTTATGTAGATGGAGAGAGGATAGAAAGAGAGGGATGGAGCGAAGGGGAAGACCGGGGGAAGGCTGGGCGTGTCAGCTGGTCGATATCCTGAATGGCAAGCTTCCACGACCCAGGCTGCAGCCAGCTACCTACCCCTTGTGGATCGAGAGAGATGAATATATAGAAAGAGTGTAAGGGCTGGAAAAAGTGGAAAACAGCAGGAGGGAAAAAGAAAGAGAGAGAAGGGAGAGTGCACGTAGATTACTGAATTGGCGACTCTCTCTCTCTCTCTCTCTCTCTCTCTCTCTCTCTCTCTCTCTCTCTTCCCTCTCCTAGTGCGCACGCCTTTCCACGTTTGTCTCTCTTTTTTCCATTGGCGCATACACGTTAATGTATATGTGAGTGCGTATACGCGCTACTCTGCATGTTCCTCTCGAACGAAGTAGAAAAAGGCGAGCGGAGGAAGGATGGAGAGTCGAAAAGAAGGAAGTGGAACGGCATACAATCATCATTAATTAACTCTGAGAAAACATACTACAGGTACAGCAGTTTCCGAGTGTGGCGAGGGATAGTAGAAAAGAGGCATCTCTACTAAAGGAATTGCGTTCTTTCCAATGACGTTTTTTTTCTTTCGTTTCTTTATGCATTGCTGCGCATAGTTAAATGAATGAAAGGAAAATATCGAGTCGGATAGTAATAAGTGATTCGATTTCTATCCAATTTTATGAGAAAGCAGGCGATTGAGGTGATCGCGAAAAATCGGTTTATTTGATGGAATGCTGAGTGTACAAATGCAATAAAAGTATATAGTCACATAAAACAATAATACGAATTGTGCGACCGATCACCGACGAGATTAATTATTTATATGTATATTCTTTTTATCCCTCGCTCCGTTAACGTTTGTCTTTTCTGCATATTCGCAAAAAGACACTCGCGTTGACTCGCTCGCACCGTAACTTTTTTTATATCATGTATTTATAATTGTGTGTGTGTGTTTGTGTGTATTCTATGAATTTGTAGTAGCTACCTCTTCTTCATTCTTCTCTCCGAGAGCCAGCAGCGATGTCGTCGCGAAATCGACGTTCGAATGTCTTGATCTTCGATCTTCGATCTCCCCTTCTAGATCTCTCTGAAGTTGTTTCTGTACGTCGACGCGTTGCTCCGAGCCGACGATATTTGAAGCTTTTTTCGTCTTTCTCTTTTTCTTTGTTTTATCATTAATTAACTTTACTATTTTATAATAGTAGCTAAATTGACAAATTTGTTATATATATATATATATATATATATATATTGTTATATATATATATATGTATACATATATATACATATACATATATATACATATATATATATATATATATGTATGTATATGTATATGTATGTATATGTATATGGAAGGTCTCCTTATTAAGACCTAAAGAATTACCTAAACTGGCAATGTTTAAGGTATATTAATGATCGCGCCTAGTACGACGCATTTCCACTTGCTCGAAAGATCGTCCCTTTTTATATTCAATTTCTTCTTTCTCTTTTGTTAATCTTCAATTCGAGCAATTATCTCGTTCGCACCACTTTCATTCTTCGTTACCGTTAATGTATATCATCGCGATATAAGTAAGCGCGTTTTTCACGTATCGCGCGTCGTGCGTTTTAAATAGTTCGTAATATGAAAGAGTTCAATTAAGTAACGTCGATTCGATGCGACGAGAACGGATTCTGGATTTCGTACCAGTACGAGAGGAAATGGCCGTTGACGAACTCGCACTCGTCCGAGCACGTATTTTGTTTGTTCTTTTTTTTTATTTCGCTTTCGTCCTTCCGTGCTCGTCCTTTCGTGCGAGTTTCCTTCATCTTTCTTTTCCTCTTCATCCGTTCTTTCGTCGCTACGAGCCGCGATACAGCAGCCGACGTCCCCGTGCTCTACTTCGCCTCCTTCAACAGCACCAGGTCGTCCGCGACTACGTCACTTATATGCAGGTAAATGACCCAGTACATCAGGTTGAAGCAAACGAAGCACACCGGGAATACGATGCGGGAATACTTGTCGATGTCTGATGGCGTTATGCCTGTCAAAAAAAAAAGAGAAGGATAGCTTTTCTTAAAATTTTTCGGATCTCCGACAGGTGCAGCAAGCTCGATTAAATGAATAACTTTTATGTTTTTTATAACGCGGATATATATAAAAATCCATTTTCTGAAATAGAAATCGTATCCAAAGATTAGACGATTCTTTGGCTTTTGTGTTCCTGGCGTCGTTACTGGAAATTAAATAGTCAACATTTAAACTTCTGAAATGGGTTCAAAACGCAAATGATCTTTTATCTTTGTGGATAATATGGAAAAACGGTCGTAAAAAATCGAGTGTCGTAATATAAAATTGAATGAGGCGTACCATAAAGTTTGCTAATATCTTTGCCAGGATGAATGAGATGTTGTGGTGCAGGCGGGGCTTCCTCGTCGGCCCGACCATTAATGGTGTTTTCGAGCGTGCCACCTTTGCTGTGTGCCTTCGGGTCGTGCACCTTGAACCGCACCTCCTGGACAACACGGGACCACTTACAAGAGACACGGCAGTTCGATTTGGGGCGTCCTTTATCAAGGATTACCCCTTACTTTGTCAGATTGGCATGCGACATCGAGGACACTACGTCTTCTACGTATGGTGCATTAACGCTTAGAGCGAGTGGAAATTAGCTCGATAGGATAAATCTAAGATATCGTACATAGAAGATAAGGGGAGATACTACCTACGCTCGTAGAAAGACTAGGCAAACTCGATATATACTGATATAATACGGTGGAAGGTTTAATTAAAGCATTCGATTCCGATGACGCGTTTTACGAGCTTCCTAGAGAGCTGGCCCAGTCCTTGTTCCTTCCCGAGGCTTCCTTTAATATTTTCCATTCTCGTTCTACAATCCGCAAGATTAAAAGAAAATTTATAGTGCATTGCTCGCTCATCCCTATATGGGAGGGTCCGATGTGGTAGTCCCGCGCGCGCGCGCTCGCTCGCGCGCTCGCACGCTCGCTCGCTCGCTCGCTCGTCTACCCGGGCGATGGGAATTCATTTCGTGAAAACCTTTTAGCTTTTGACCTTTCCCCGGGCACGCTCCTAACGTCGGAAGAACGACATTTTCTTGTTTTTCTTTTTTCTCTTACCCTTTTCTCCCTTCTCTTTATCCCTTATTTGTCTTTCTACCGCGAGAACTTTATCTTATCTCACCCTAAAGTCCTTTGATTACGTATTTATTCCTTTCACTAGGAGAAGGCCTTATGAGAATTCGCGTTTCGAACTTTCCGCAGCTTTCTTTATCGACCTCTAACGTAGTCGATTTATAACTCGTGGTTGGGATCGATGAGTTATCAGCGTAGGAGGCATGCAATTTTCGTGCAGACACTCGCAACCATTCAATTTTTACATTACAAGTTTCTCTTATATTAACGCTTTGCCAATCTCCTTTTATCTTTATTCCTTCTCTCTATATAATCGAGAGTAATTGGCAACTCGTTAATGTCTAGTTCTTTTCCCTTTATTCCAAAAGTAGCAAACGATTCGTAGGTGCGGATCCGAGTGTGCCACAGTTAAAATGCCAAGAACTTTGCGTTCGGACGAAGAAATATGATGAAGAAGAAGAAGAAGAAGAAGAAGAAGAAGAAGAAGAAGAAGAAGAAGAAGAAGAAGAAGAAGAAGAAGAAGAAGAAGAAGAAGAAGAAGTAGAAGAAGAAGGGTGAGAGAGACTTCGGTCGACGTTACTCACAGTTTGCTTAGGAGCGTGATCACCATGATCACCGGGTACACCCGGTGGTCCTGGATTTTCCCTCGCCGCTTTCATGCTTTCCGCTATCTTCTGGAAGCGGTTCTTCCGCATTTGAATCCTCTTTGCCATGTAACCCACCGTGGCGTATTCTGCGAAGACAAAGAAGCCGTGGAAATAAAGGGAGGGAAGGTAACGCGCTATCGTCACCATTCGAGAGACTCTCGTCGTGTACCTGCCTCGGAGCTTTCGATTTTAATACGTATCTTCGTCGGGCGAGGATGAAAGCGAGGAGAAGAAGAAGTGCGGGAGGATAATTCATCGGGCTCGATCGCATCGCGTTTCTCATACATTGGAGTTAACGTGATATTTTGATCGGACGAGCTCGTATTCGGTTCGCTCTCACGAGAGACGACGGCGGCGGCCGATTGAACCGTTCAAATCGCCAAAGGATAGGAGGAAAAGTCGACACCGATCCGAGGACGATCTGAAGGAGAGGAAGGACGCGTCTCGTGGCTCGGGAGACGAACGCGATCGCGAGCTGTTCGACTGTTTTTTTCCTTTTCTTTTTCTTTTTTTCTTTTCTTTTCTTTTCTTTTCTTTTCTTTTCTTTTCTTTTCTTTTCTATTTTCTTTGGTAGCACGTAGAGGCATGGAAGAGTACACGATCGCACTCACCGAGCAACGAGGCAAAGACCATGACGAAGCAGGTGCCCAGATAGACGTCGATGGACTTGACGTAGGAGATCTTTGGTAGCGCCGCGTTCGTCGAGGACATTAGGGTCGTCATAGTGAGCACAGTGGTTACTCCGAGGGCCACCCGAGCGGGGGTCGCGTTTCGGTTTAGCCAAAAGCTCACCCACGATATTATGACGATCAACCCGGAGGGTATGTAGATCTGGATCAGGTAGTAGCCCATCGACCGTACGAACTGGATCTCGCAGGCCAGCCGCGAGTAATTTCCTGCGATAAAAGATCGAAGGTCAGGACAGGGGGACGGAGAGGCGTTGTTAATGTCTCTCTTTTGCTTTCTTTCTTTCTCTCTCTCTCTCTCTCTCTCATCTTTCTCTCTCCCTTTCTCTCTCTCTCTTTCTCTCTCTCTTTCTCTCTCTCTCTCTCTCTCTCTCTCTCTCTCTCTCTCTTTCTCTCTGTCCTTCCTTTTCACTGTTCTCGTCGGTCTCTCTCTCTTCCTCTTGGTCTCCCTCTTCTCCTACTCCTATTCTCTTTTCTCTCTCTCTCTCTTTCTCTCTGTCTCTCTGTATTTTCGCAAACGTCGCCTGTCACGCTTCCCAATTTTTTTCTCTTTTATCTCCCTCCGTTTTTCTAACGTCGACGCTAACAGTCAGGAACATTAGCGAGGTACGCGACTTCGTGCAGAAATGTGTCATCCTCGGGTCGCGTTTCTTCCCTCTCTCTCTTTTCGTCGTTTCAAAAAGGAGAGAAAAAGTGAAAACGCGAACGCGTGAAATGCATACGAAGTCGCGCGACGTGAAAATGGAAACAAGAAAAAGGAAAAAAAGGGAAAGCGTCCCTAGTCCGGGAGCAATTCATCTTTTCGAGTTTCGTACGATCGCGAGCTGTATCATAAAAGTAAGAAGGGAAGATCGTCGCATCCTATATCCCCTTTCGAAATATGAACGAAGATGAGATCGCGCGAGGAAGAGAGAGAGATCGATCGATCGATCGAACGACGGCTATATCGTTGATGGTGGTGCAAAAAAAAAGAGTTATTACAATATTATGTTTATACAATAGACAAGACAGAAATATGCACGTACTACGAAGTAGCATGAATGGCGGTAATCGCGGCTGCTGCGGACATCGGATAGCGCTAAAGTGTCTCTCCATCTTACCCATAAAGAAACGAAGGCATATATATTTCTGACCTTTGATATCGATTCTCTCATTGATGGATATAAATCTCGTATATTTTTTTAGGCTCTCGCTTATCCTTATCTTTTCTTTTACTTTTATTTTTCTGTGGATAGCTTGCAGCGAGTCTGCTCGATTAGAATATTTTTTGATTGGGTATATGGCGGGGGCGAGGGTTGTGTTCATACGTTACCGGTGGTAAGACTAATCTCCATAGCTCGCTGCCTATGCCCGAGGACCTTGAACTGTGGGAGGGAGACCTCGTTGCTGACACCGACGCTGTCAGCACCCTCGTTCCACTTGTACCGGATGTCCCTCATCGTGTATCCGACTGAAAAAATAGAGAGACCCCCCGCGATTGGTACGTACCTCGCGGAAGCCCTCACGCATTTCACGCGCCAAGCTCCGAGGGGGCCTCCACTTACCTCGCACCCCCGCAAACCTCGAGATTCTGTACTCTTTCTCTCTCTCTCTCTCTCTCTCTCTCTCTCTCTCTCTCTCTCTCTCTTTCTCTTTTTCTCTCTCATGCACGCGCACATTCACCCACACATTCGTTTTCTCGCACGTACGCGCGCACGCACTCACGCACGCACGCACGCAAGTTTGTACTCTACACACATTCGCATTCTCTAACTATCTAATTGTCTAAACGGTCTAAGTTGTCAACTATTTATCCGTCCTCTTTTCTATTTTTTAGTCCATTCTCACCTTTTTCCTTGTCAAGAAAAAAGCACACATACACGTACACGCACGTTCCCTTCCTATCCTGTGTCTCGATCGAGGTATCAAGATGAGGTATCATGGACCATGCTCCGAGTACGATCGTGCGTCAGAAATTTGAAGATACTTTGCGAACGCGATACCAATTCGAACTATAATGTTGATTGTTTAAAAAAAATATACTCGTTCGAATTCGTTCGCTCTCTCTCTCTCTCTCTCTCTCTCTCTCTCTCTCTCTCTCTCTCTCTGCGGCACGAGAAATGTCTCGGAGCTGTCCGGATATCTGTCGATTCAATTAGGGCCTGTTACTCTCGGTATGAATTAGCGCGACTCAATCGACGTCGTCGTGTCCGTATGCTTCGTCGTCGTGTGGCGATGAGAGATTCGGTAAGACTTGGTTAGGTGAGGGTGCAAATTTTGTGCGGGTAAACGTAATTGCGAAGGAAAAGAAAGTTACTTCAATAGAACAAAGGCGAGAACGATAGCAATAATATAATAATGATTAAAATAATTTAGAGATAATAATATTTGGACAAAGAGGTGGTGTACTGCGCGTGTGAATACTTTTAGGAGATACTTATTTCCTTTTTTACTTCGTTTTCGTTTTTTTTTCTTTCAAATCTGCATCGAGCCTTTGGACGAGTAGTTTCAGAAGAGAGGAGGATATCTACCTGTAGATAGGTGTATGGTTGTCTGTCGTTGCCTGTGACCGAGCACGCGAAACTGCGGTAGTTCCACCTCGTTCGAGATGCCGACCGACAGTAGGCCGGCGTTCCATTTGTACCGAATATCGCGCATTGTGTATCCAACTGCCGGGAGAACAAGAACACAAATATCTTCGCTCTAACATACAATAGTTAAACACATAGGTTTTATGTCGCGTGGGTTCGTAAATCGAAGGGGTGGCTGGGTGGAATCGAGGACGGGGTTTTAGCGGCTATGTGTGGCCACTGGATTGGGGAGGGCTCGTGAAATTCGAAAGCAAACTCGTTCGGTACACCCTCACGCGAGCCAAAGAACTTTATGAATTCTTTGTCGACGATATAGAATTCTTTGTCAAGATCATCGGTAGGTATCGTCGAATCGCGTCAGAGTGCTTTCGATATTAAGAAAATTCCTTGACGACTATCGAGCATTGACGACGACGGTGTACGATCGTTGATCGAACGATGCCCTTTGATATTGCGAATCGATTGGGCAAAAATTCATTGCGATAATAATTTAGGAGCGCTTTCTATGAATATTTATGTAAATTATTTCAGATTCGATCATATTCCATGATAATGCGATATCCGAGCAAAGATAAAAAAAAAAATAAAATGCAAAGTTTGTCATCCCGAAGAGTTTACGATGCAAATCCTTTTTGCAAATCACGGTATCTATTCCTTTTCTCATCTCTCGATGACACAGTACGACGATAAAATAACGCGTTATCGCGTTCGTTCGTTCGTTCGTCCTTTCTTATTTAAGATGGCAAGGATCGCGTGACCGTTTTACGAGCTTACATCGGAGGAGCTGCCGAATTCGCCGGGCACTCGTTATCTATTTATGCCCGACTAATACCATTATGTTCGGAGCCATTCGCTTACATATATAGACATACCGAATCGAGAAACATTCCTCCATAACTGAATCTTAGGTGATTACGATCGTTACATCGCATTCCAGACACTAAAGTGGCATTCCATCGCGCCGGCAGCCACATTGCACCGCGAGCATCGCCGTATTAAGCGATTTGTGAATGGAGCATACATTTGAAGATTAGCTACCTTCGTTCGAGAGAATTCCAAACTATCGAACGGTTAGCCCGGCCTTTTACATACCCAATCACGAAACGAGTATTATTTATAAAAAAGGAAAGAAATAAAGAAAAGAAGACATCTTTGTGTTATCTTCTGAAAATTTCTTCGATGAACGATCGTACTACGTTTTACGGATGCAGGATTAAAATAAATTCGATGAGCTCGTACACACGTTTCGAGAAATTATTTCCCAATCGAAATCAACGTTTAAGCGATCATTACCGAAGGTAGTGGTAGAAGAAAAGGCTTGGACGGTTGAAGGGAGTGAAAGAGTATAACGTATATATTAAGGCACAGCGATGGCAACTGAATATTGCAAGAAGGGATTGCTGCTGCAGCGACATTAGCGCGGAGCATCGAGGACTTTTTGGTGGTGGCGTCAAGTTTGCGCTTAAGAAGATAAGTAGAGAGTGTGTGTATATATATATTTAAAGTAGAGATATGGAGAAGCGGAGGAAGAAAAGCTCTCGCTAGCTCTAATACTATTCCCTCTTGCTCTCTACGTGTCATGCGGTAGCGGTGCGGAAGATAGGCAGACTCAACAAACGTACCAACGAGAAACGCCATTCTGTGCTTTGCTTTCGTGTAGCGTGCATCGTGCTTCGTGCTTCGTGCTTACCAAAATTACTTTCTCTTAAACTTTTTCAATAATTCTCGAGAATGAACACAGTTTTCTATTAGAAAGATTTCGCGATTGCAAATCTTTAATTATTCTTACTTTTCAAACGACTCGAAAATTTTTACTAATAATAATAGTAACTTATATTTTTTGGAATGAAAAGAGTATGTTCTTGTTAGAAGGAAAAAAGAAAAATGATAAAAGGAAGACGAAATATAAAAATCGTTTTGTTGTCTCTCTCTCTCTCTCTCTCTCTCTCTCTCTCTCTCTCTATTTATCTATCTATCTATCTATTTATCTACGCATGCGGCAAATTGATACGTTAATTAATTTGGCCCTGGATCCAGTAGGGATTGAAAGATACTCATGCCATCTAATATTCGCTTCTACTATGAAAATAGAAAAAAAGAGAGAAGAGTAAACGGAGAGAGTAAAATATATGTATAGTACGAGTAAATATAGATATACGTATTACATAACGTTAAAACTTGTTATCGCTATCGAGTCATGCATAAAGTGTCTCTTCTGGTATAAGATATAAACAAGGAGAGAATAAGAAATAAAATAATAAAAAAAGAGAAAAAAGAAAAATAGAAACGAAAACAAAAGGAAGGAACGAATGTTGAAAAACGAAGATATATCGTAAACGAAGGTCATCAGAGAGGCATACCGAAAGACACGGTAGTAACGAAGAGACCGTGGTGGTTAACGCACGTCGTCCTTTCGTTCGTTCGTCCGTTTGTCCGTTCGTCCGTTCGTTCGTTTGTTCGTTCGTTCGTTCGTTCGTTCGTTCGTTCGTTCGTTCGTTCGTTCGTTCGTTCGTTCGTTCGTTCGTTCGTTCGTTCGTTCGTTTATCGTTTTCATGCGCTGGGCTAGATGCACAATGCGTTTTAATTCGGTCGGACCTTATTCGACAGCTTTAGTCGTTTCTGGATCAGCCTCCTTCGGGGCTGGCCGTCGTCGGCCGTGCTACGTCCCCGGACACGAGGCTCAGTGCTATATGTCGGAGGCCTTTTGAGGGGTTTGACAAGTGATGGTAGTGAATATATAGTGGCGGTGATGGTGTTCAAAAATACAGCACACGCTTTCTAGGTTCTCGATCGCAAGATCGGATCCGGTGAGGTCACCGTTCATTTTCATATATATATGTATACATATATATATATATGTACAAGACATTATTTGTAATCGTGCGCGTGCGTCGTGGTTTTTCTGTCTAGCTCGTAGCGTGATTTCTCCATTTCGTTAGAAGGCATAACAGAGAGAGATCGAAATACGATCGGGTAGATAAGAGTAGGTATTACGCGTTTCGTTTATCGGAAACGATCGAGAAATCACACGTTTGCTATAAAAAAACCCATGTGACAATTCAGTGATATAGCTTGGTCAAGTGGAGACCCTTCGGAGGATGCTCGTAGATGCGTTCACAAATTACATACGCTCGGTGCTTAAAAGTCAAGAATTGAACGAAAAATAATAACGACAATAAAAAAAAAAAAAAAAAAAAAATTATATATACGTATTAAAGAGAACACACATGTGCGTTGCACGGACATGTGCGTTACAAGACGTCGAATTTGCAAAATTTTCGCTCTTAATATCGTACAACGAGTCGCGTCGTTGAGGGAATTTCGGCTGTTCGTCTTGAAACGGACGTTGTTTTTCTCGTCATCGATGAGAGCAACGAGCAATTACATCGCTTAAAAATAATCTTCACCATTCAGAGATATTTTTATCTTATCTTATATTATAGGAAAATACGTGCAAAAAGAATCGTACGGATATCGTAGCTTACTGCAAATTGCACGTTCATTCGTATTTTCGAGAGTGCTTTCGAAAAGTCTAACGACTTTAGGAAGGAACGATTAATGTCGATGCCTGACGATAAAAACGATAAGGGGGATAATGTTGCCTTTCGACGAATCAGAAGCAATTAAAGGGACAGAAAGATACTCCGAGGGTCTATCTCATACTTTTGATGAAACTAATCGACGAACTTGACCGAGTTAACTTTTCGATGTCTCGACTTTTGCGAATCTCGCACGATATGGACGCCTTTTTCTTTTATTTCTTCTTCTGCCTTTCTAACGAAAGGCGGTAGGTATAAACGAAACTTTTTCCATCGTTTCGCCCGTGAATGCTTTTTTAGCGTCGTCGATCTCACAGTTAGTCGATCTCACATAACGAAAGGTGCCAGATGCGTTTCACGACTTTTCACTTTTCTCTCTCTCTCTCTCTCTCTCTCTCATACACACGTCCAAAAATCTGATAGAAATTGGAAAAGAGATATCTATTTAACGCGTCGGGCCGTCCATTACGGACTAGTTTCCATTTATCATTATCATTATTACCTGCTTATTTGCCGACCGCCAGGAGCGTTCGGCAATGAATTGAAATAATTCACTCGGTGGTTTGTTAGCTATATGCCGACGCACGCAATATAACGTATCGCAAGGAACCGAATAATTCGCCGACTAATTAGACGATAAATAATTAGCGGAGTATCTCGCAAGCCAAGTTACGAATAGTAACCGCTCGTTTGCTTTAGAATGACATTAATTATTCCTTTTCGGTTTACGCGTCGGTTCTCGTTTACTCGTTCGTCCACGAGTGTCTCGGAAATAGGGCCGTGTATTATATTATAAATAGTACTGTTGAGAATAATTTTCTCTTTTGGTTCCGCCTATCTTATTTGCGTGCAATTTGTAGTCGCAAATCGTAAATCGGTACGAGACTTAGACACGGGAATAGACATGGGATAATCGATGGAATGGAGCTCGAAATGTTGAAAATCTCATTGACGTTTCGTATGGGTACATAGGTACGCGTCCATTTTGACGTAGCGTCGTTCCCTCACGACGTGCTATTTCGCGCGTCTCGCTCGATCGCAAAATCAGACGTTTCTTCTTCTTATTTTCCTTTCTTTCGTATCTCTCGTTCTTCTCGAGTCGAAAGTTGCTCCGAATTTTTATGTACGAAGTAGATCCATTTATCCCAAATTC
>NC_140823.1:5157500-5160000 GCF_050613455.1 Vespa mandarinia
GAAATGACTTTGTTGTCAACTATCAAATACTTAATAAGTTAATTAATAACGTTATATCCAGTTGACTGGTATAATTATATATTTGTATAATAGGTCAATTCTCTAGATAGTCAGAGTGTCGACGAACACAAAAGTGGAAGGCATCGATGGCTCTTGGATTAGCAGCCACATAAGCATCGTCGTCGTCGTCGTCGTCGTCGTCGTCGTCGTCGTCGTCGTCGTCGTCGTCGTCGTCGTCGTCATCGTCGTCGTTGTCGTCGTCGACGTCGTAAGTTACTCGTTCATTCCGTTTGGCGTTACTCCAGGCGCACTGCAGGCCATGCGATGACGCGCTACGCTCGTGTATCGCATTATGCTTTACGATAATTGCAAAGCTGCGTCCTCTTGACGTTTTAGTCGATATCCTTTTCTCTTTACCGAAGAAACTTGGAAAAAGTCCGCAAAGTTGGAAACGCTCCTTCCACGGTATATCTTTGAGAGTTCATGCTTGTCCGTGAAACGACACGAAACGTAATTAATGACCGGCGAAAGCGGTAAATCTTTCCTCGAGCTATTCCTTTTGTTCTTACTCGGTTGCACATTGTTATGTATTTTTATCGAATCGACGATACAAACGCTTTTATCCTAACTCGTATTTATTAACGTGGATCTGTGCATCTTGCGTGGAATTCATTTCGTGACGATATAAAGTCTGAACTTGCAACTCTGTGGATATACCGGATTCATTGTACTCATCGATAACATGGATTTATTCGAATAAATTTCGTAGAGCAAAGAATGAAGGTATAAGATAAGGAACGAAAAATAAGAAAACTTTCATGATACACGGGAAATCTCGAAGAGACGTTCGGTCTGAACGGTTATCGAGATCGTTTAAAAGGAAGGGCACAGATTTTCGAGGAAGTCCGTTCTGACGGTGGAACGCGGGGATGGCGCACGCAATCTTTCGATGAAATAAAAAAAAAAAAAAACTTGAGAAATAAAAGAAGAAGCTGCACAAAAGCGTATATCAAGCGAAAGCTTGAAAGCGATCGAAAAAATCGACGTTACAAGGCGTACTTGAGGTTGAATCGAAGTATCGAAGATCGAGGAGATCGCATCTCAAGTGGAAGATAAGATCTCATTCGTTCTTATTATCTCGTGATCATGCCTCTCGTACCTTTATATTCGTCTTATTCGCACGACAAAATATAATATATATATATATATATATATATATATATATATATATACATATACACACGCGCGCACATATATATATGTACACACGTATTATAAAATGATGATATAAAATACATACATACACACATAGACGCGCGCGCGTACATGTACGGCATGACGCAACTTATTTTTATATGAATAGGTATATAGCGACCAGAAGCGCACTGCACACACTGACAATGATACAGCTCATATAATTGGTGTTATATATTGATATTGAATAATACCTAATGTCATATAATGATAGACATACATGTATATATTTATATATATACACCGAGGAATATATACATATATATTCTTTTGAAATTTAAAATGTAAAACTATATGCATATATTTTAATGTCGTATATATATATATATATGTATATATACATATATATACACAATATGCACGTCTATCCGTATGTATAGTTCTCGATTGTGGTCGACGGAGCTATACACACCAACTTTTGATTTTGCTTTTCTCTTTTCTTTTTTATCCTTGTTCTTTTTTTCTTTTCTTCCTTTTTCTTCTTTATCTTTTATCATGTGCGATCGTCGGCTGGGCCAAGGAAACGGTAGGAAAAAATATATTCTCTCTTTCTCTCTCTTTCTCTCCAGCATGCGAATGAGTACACGATTATCCGTCGCTTTTCTCGATTGTTATTCGAAGAATCACCCCGAAAAGGATAGACAGACGATGCACGATCAAGGAGGAAGCGGAGATCGTAAAGGGGCATTATACTTCGCGGCCATTGTTCGCGTTCAGGATGATTCTCGATATCGAGAAAGGTTTGGAAGAGCGAGAAAGCGGAAGACGATGCTTAAGAGAATCCTCGTCCCTTCTCCCTTCGTTGTTGCTATTGGATACGACGGTGCTCGGAGAGAAAGAGCGAACGAGATAGGAAGAGGACAGGGAAAGAGGGCTTGGAATTTTTCGATGGGATGATCTTGTATGCTGTGGACCTTACGTAGGTTCACGGAGTATAAGAGAGAAGAAGGGTATAATATAGGGACGGAGAGAGCGAGAGGATACGATAAATGTAGGTATATATATACATAGGAGAACGTATCGGAGGGTCGCCAGCGGGTGTAAAAAATCGCGAGTCACGTCCCAGGTGACAGTGTCGACTTGATTTGGTTTCCGCACAGGGCTCAACACCTGGGGTCCAGCCTCGTACATTCAGCTCCAAACTCCTACTCCCTGGATCACATTTTTCTTTTCTTATTTTTCTTTTTTTTTTTTTTCTTTTTTTTCTAATAAACGAGGCCAGCCTTCGATAAACGCATACCGCTAG